>NC_071516.1:13624453-13927484 GCF_027887155.1 Malaclemys terrapin pileata | reverse complement strand
CTTAAAGGTCACACATTTGTAACGGCTACCGTGAACTCTCCCCAAATATGATCCAGAGTACAATCTTTGTGGTTTTTAATCGAGACAAAATCCCATGTGGTCTGTTCTCTGACCAGTGCACATGCACAATTTCAATCAAAGGGAAGCTAGTTTCATTAAAGTTGTAGGGGCTTGATTCTACAAGGTGCTGATTATCCTCTGCTTCCACTGAAGTTAGTGGTAGTTGAGTGTGCTTAGAGCCTCACAGGAGTGCTCAGTGCCTTGCAGGGTGGGAAACCTAAGGTGCAAAGGATTAATATCTCTGTAATAATTTGCTACATTTGTGTGTGTCTGGGCCAGTCTGAACTCCTTCATCCACAGCAGGTTTGTGCACCACTGAACCTACTAGACGGAATGTCAGACATGCTCAAGTGTGTGTGATCATATTCTTCTCTAATGTGGTGTGTAGCCTAAGGAGGACTTAGGACCCTGATGCAACTAGGCAAGTATGAGTGTTTCTCTGGTTATCATCAGTTATTTTGTTATAATATAGTGGGATTCTTGAAAGTTATGCTTCCATGCTAGGAGGAATTTGCACATCCACATACTACACGATGAAAAAAGGGAGCCAGTAAAGGTCACTAGTTGATACACCCAGAGCAAGGTAAATTCAGAGAGTAAAAACAAAATGCAGGATTGGTACAAAAATTAATCTCCTGTAGGGTTCAGTGATTCTAATCAAAGATCTACGATGATTCAAGGTAGAATTCTGAAAGCTTGCTAAGCGGTTGTGGCATCCCATTCCCATTAGGCAGCTTTGGAAATCACAACCTCAGGATTGAAAAATGCAAGGACTAGACCTGTCTTTTGGGGACTCAAACTGATGTTTGGACACCTAGACAGGTGTTTAAGCACCTGTGGGATTCTCAAAAGGCCTCAGGAATTTAGAGAGAAAATATTCAAAAGCACCTAAATCCCATTGAAAATCAATGAGAGTTAGGCCCCTAACTCCCATAGGTCCTTTAGAAAATCCCACTTGTATCTGTTTAAGTTCAAATGTGGGATCAAACACTACTGAAAACCCCAGCTTTCCTGTCCCACTTCTGTGTTTGCCTCCCTGGCTAGAGTCCACATCCAACCTCCCATTATATCTCCCACAACCCACTCCATTGCCCTCCCTCTGATCCTCCTGCAGAACCAATAACATTTACCATTGGGTCTGACTTCTGGTCTGGTGGACTTACAAAGATTTCTCGGAGCAGGGCTGTTCTCTGGCACAATAAGTTTTCCAAGATGGAGAAAAATAACATACATTTTTAAGGATGAGATTTTTAAAACCACTCAGAATTGGCCTAACTCTCCTCCCATTGAAGTCCATGGCTAAAACTCCCATTGACTTCAATGGCATCAAATTTAGATCCACACTGAGCATTTTTGAGAATGACTTGTACTTTAAGGGTTGATCTCTGTCATTGAGACATCCCAATCTACTGAAGATGGATTTTGTGACTGACTATGATTTTGATAAATTAAGTTATGTCCTTGTGGATGGTAAGAAAGGTGCATTGAGGTTGGTATGGAGTCATCTAACCTGTTGATTTTTAATCTGTATTAATTAAATTAATAAGAAATGCACTTGAGCAACCTTTACTGTAAGTATTTTTTTCCCCTCCTGGACACTATGGAAAAAATACCCCACTAGGCAGAACTTATTTTGGTTTTGTTCTTTACTACATAAGTGACGTAGATACAAAATGTTACATTTAATATTTAACTACCTACTTATTTATATATAGCATATAAAAGATTGCAAAGTAAACTTTTTTTCATACAGGTTACACATTCAAAACAGTACTGTAAGAAAGATGTTTAAATTTTTGTTCTTGAAATACACACCACATTAACCTCGCCAGAAGCCATCTTTATTATGTCTTGCTTTACTATTAAATAGAACTTCTTCCACAGCTATAATGTATACCAATAGGTGGAGCTATTACACACTTAACACACCAAGGCACTGTACATGTGGAGGAATTTGAGCAGCTCTCCTGCTGTGGAAGTACTAGTGTACATCAGTTACTGGCAATTTTACCATTATGTTGACTACCCATTCTCTAAAGCTGTCTAGATGTTAGACTACATGGAGGTAAAAATACCTCTACACTAATGCTAAAAATTCTCAGTGAGTAGACACAACCATATAGATCATATTTCAAACCATCTTGAAATTTGTATACAATTTACCTAAGGGGCTGACTAATATTTATATCTGCCACTGCCCTCTGGATTTCATGTCCGGTGTATTAGCCTTTATGGGGTGGAGTTCTGGGTTAAAGGGGCCTGGACAATATTAATATGACATTTGTCATGACCCCGTACCATGAGGTGTTTCATACCAGCTCCTTCTTGCTACCTCAGAATACTGTGGTAATCTGGTTGGAAAACAGTATTGAACGAACCAACAGTTTTCTCTCCCTCCTTCATTGTAATGATTATATCAGGTAGTGGTCAATCAGCATTGTTGGGGAGTCAGGATTATCATAGCCCCAGATGGGTAATAAAATACGTTACCATGCTAGAGTGAGTTACTATATATAACTAGCCATCCATTGAGATGGCAACAATGATGCTAGATTGAAGATGGGGCCCAAAGTGCTTCTCAGAATAAGAAAAAACCTGGGATTGAGATCATTACAATCCCAAAATATTCTTAATGTTCCAATTTGTCCCCATTTGTTAGGAGAAAGTTTCCCCTCTTTCTTCCCAACCCTGCTGTCTCCATACAATCAGACTGTGATAGAGTGTTCACCCCCACCAGGGCTGGCTCCAGCATTTCTGCCGCTCCAAGCAAAAAAAAAAAAAAAAAGCCATGATCGGCGGCGGCAGTTCAGCAGCAGGTCCTTCGCTCCTAGAGGGAGTGAGGGACCTGCCGCCCCCGAATTGCCGCAGGTGCCGCCCTTCTCCCTTGGCCGCCCCAAGCACCTGCTTGTTAAGCTGGTGCCTCGAGTCAGCCCTGTCCCCCACAGCAGCCTTGAAAGAGTTAATGAGGCTGAGAAGGGGGCCAATTAACATGATAGGTCACATGTGAGGGGATTTAGGCTGGATAAACAATGACAGATTGGGAATAGAGCCCAGCTGAGAAGAATCAGGCAGGACAAGGATAAAGCAAGGAAATTGGCAGCAGAAGGGGCTGCAGTGAGGAGTCACTCTCTGGGCAGAGAAAGGAGGAACCTCAAAGGGAGAGGCAAAGCCCTGGGATCCTGGCCCTGAGGGAAGGGCATACCTAGAGGAGAAAAGTAGGAAGGAGCACAGGGAAATAGCAACAGAATCTGGGCATAAGCATGTCATGCTTGCTGGACTGGGGGTACCTGGAACCTGGAGGATTAGGCAGGCTTGGGTTCCCCTACCAGCCACTTTGGAAGTGGTACAGTCAAGGCAGTGGAATTGGAGATTGTCTGGGACAATTTGCCCTGAGGGACTTTGATGTCCTGGAAGGGAGAAACATGCATAGTGACCTGGCTTAGGGCCAAGTCATGAAGAGGGAGCTTGCTGAACCCCAGAGAGTGAAATAACAGAAGGGTATCAGACCTGGCAAGAGCTAATCCCCAGAACAACCAGGAGGAGGTGCCCTAGTGGTGAGTGGACCCTGTGACACAGACGAACTCCCCAAGGGAGCTGATAGCTTTGTATACTAAAAACATAACATAGTGATAACCATAGTAATGCCATAGGTACTGCAGATACATGCCAGACAGGTGGAATATGATTGATCTGTCTATCAGACTAAATTCTGAGATCTTGTCTGGAGCACAGAAATGATCATATCATTTTAATGTGATGACTGGTAAAGGTTAGTCATGTGAAAATTGCAGATATTGTCTCAACAGCTTAAGTCTGGGAATATGAAAGATCAAGAAGAGAAAAATTGATTGAAAATAATCATGCAAATAATAATAATAATAATAATAATTAATAAATCCTGTGCTTTCTTTATTTGCTTTGAATTGCCTGTGACTTGTGATGACTAAACTGAATCACAGATTATCCTTCATATGGTACATTTTTCCTGACCTTTAAAAATTCTTAATACTGGCCTAGAAAACAAGAGTTTGAAGCTCTCACTGTGTCATTTTTAACCTTGAATACTTACAGAATGGAAATCAAAAGGGTAAAATTAAAATCAAAGACAACGGAGATGTCTGGACTCCCATAAATATAAAAGTAAACGTCCTTGTGTGAATCAGTACATAAGGTTATTATTCAAGCTCAGCCTTGTAAATTTTCTTACTGCATTCATTGTTAACTTCCTTCAAGTCTAAGTGTATAGAACAATAATACAGGATCATTCTTGTTCTTAAAAGCTGTGATGACTCAGAATTTATAGTCATCCTATTTTCTCTGATTTGCTGTGGCAAAACACTTCCAGTGGTAGGTCCTTATAAATCACCAAATCCATTCCCAGAGTTGGCTTTTCAATAGGAGATCCATTAATTTAGGTAGAGCAAGATATTTATGAAGATCCATTGTGAGGATCTGGGAATAGAATATTCCCCACAGTAAGGTTCTTCACTTTAAAACTTAAGTCAAATTCTCAGTGTGTGAATCAGTGTAACTTCACTGGCTTCAATGGAGTTACAGTGATGTACATCAGCGAAGCCCCAAGCCCTAATACATAACACCTTCCAAATAAACAAGCAAAGGTTGTATAAAACAGATTAACACTAAGAAATGCAAAGTGAGTACAGATTGTACATCTAAATTGTGTGTTGTTCTGTGTCCCAATTTTTCTGTTTCACAATAGCCTGGACATCTTCAAAGACTTTGCTGAGCGTGCTGATGAGAGAATCAGAGAGAACCCATTCCCTGAGAAAGAGCATTATGGAGATTGTTGTAGTGAACAATCATGGGCTGACTAGGCCTGAATTCGTGCCTTCATAGGTCTTTAAGATGCCAAATTTTTCTGATACTTTTCAACAGAATTAGAGAGAATCATGTTTCAGTTTGCGGTTCCCCAATAGCAGTAAGTCCTAGTTGTAGTAGAAATAGTGGGGTGTGTCTGTACATACGCATGTATGTGCATGCATCAGAGAGTCTGTAACACAGTTCCACAACCTACATCCCCTTGCTTGTGTGAGGTCCGTCAGCATTCTCATCTGCTGTAGATTCCTACCATAAAAGGGGAAACTATTTGCATATATTTCCTGGAAGTACCAAACAGAAGCAGAAGGGTAGTCATGGAAGACCAATACGTTAATAATATATGGATGAGACTGTCTGGGGAGAAGATGATAGCCTCGGGTAAAATTACCAGCACGAGAAAGATGGTTGAGCAAGGACTGTGAGTCAAGAGGTAGGAAAGGAGGAGGAAAAGAGGACTGTACATTTAGAACAGGAGAGAAATAGCTTGAGGAACTGGCAATATGTACTAGCTTGAACTGGATGTTGATCTCTTAGTTTAAGGGTCAAAGTCAGGAATTTGATGTTAGAGTGAAAAAGGTCTTTCCTATGTTCTCATAGAATCTCACCTTTATATAGTAGTTCTGGGTGATATAATGTGGTTATTACTGTACTCCTTTTCGGTAGTTGAGGACAAGGAAAATGTTTTAAAAATGCAGGAAAAATAAAGGATGCATTTCGGTGTTGCTCTCAAACACAATTCAAATTCTCCTAAGAAGAATTCTACAGTAAATTAACCCAGACAGCCACTGAAAAATGAGCAGTCTCTTGCAAATCAGGTGCATTGTGTGCATTGTTACTCAACCCTCCCTTGAGTAAGCCCAGCTACATGTGCAGCAATCATATGAACCTCTAAGAATAATACAGAACCCACTTTATACTCCCTTCCCATCCTATACAAAACTGCTTGCATACAAAACTCATATATATTCCAGTCAGGTATGGGCACTGTCCACAGAAGCTATTCATTAGGTGCCAGGCCAGGGCAAGTGAATGACATAACCTTTGTAGCATTTCTTCCTCTGTTACTTGCAATTACTTTATGACTAAAGAACCTGAAAACAAACTGAAAGCAGTCCTTTCACAGTCAGTCAGTGAATCAAGCTATGCTTGAAAATATCTAAAGAGAGCCTCCAATATTAACCCCATAATAGCAGCAGCTTGCTTTTCTCAGTCCTCAGGGCATTTGAGTTCAGAATCTGAATCCCTCCACATCTGAAGACCTATAAACATACATCTTTAGAGTTATTGCTGTCTGGTGTTGATCTGGGGCAGTATATGCAGAAATTTGCATGTACAGAAATTGATACAGGCAGTTAGGCATCTCAGTTGCCATTCATGTGGGTAGTCACCAGGATTGGATTGTGCCTACAATCATGGTAAACAATGGTTAAATAAGGCATGGAAATATGTACATACTTACTGTAAACACCATTGGACACACAAAATTCTGAAAATCTGAGCACAATGATCGTATGAGCCAGCTGCAAACAGCTGAGGTGGCTTATACTGATTGACAAACAGGTAATTCAGTTAATCTCTTGTCCAATCTGAGTATTCAAAAATTATTAAAACCATGTTCACAGTTAAAGATTCGTCCCCTTGCCCCACAGATTTTTAGATTAGCCAAGAGCTCCAGTTTTTATTATTTGTCTTTGGAGATCTATGCCAGCTTTTCACGTAATGTCAAAAACCAAATCTTCCTACAAACTCTCAGTGAGATTAATGTACTTTATTCAGTCACCTAAGTAAATTAGATCTCAGACCATTAACTAGCAAAGCAATGATGATAATTTATAAAGAAACTTAAATGAAACTCTGTCTAGATATTGATAAGGATGTGTCACTGAAGGACTTAATCATGTCCCAAGTATTTATTATGGATATATGCTCACAGCATAGGAGAGGGAAGTATTAAATATACCTATTTTATAGATGGGAAGTAGACGACCAGAGAGATGAAGGGTTTGTTCAAGGTCACACAGGAAGTGTGTGACAAAGCTTGGCACTGAACCCAGACCTCCTGTGCCTTTTCCTCAAGAACACCTTTTCCTACTATTTTGTGTGGTTATGGTCAGAAAAATACCTCTACTAACATAAATAAATAAAATGCCACTTAGATGCCACAGTCCCTATTCAGAGTCATTTCTCCCTATGACTTCATACCTACTATCGACAAAAATAACATCCACATTTCAAAAAAGGCAGTCTACCTCTTGTGTGCATGCTTTGCACCTGTCAATGTAGGACCTGCAATGTTGGGCCTGAAATTCAGATCCAGGTACAAACTTGACAAATTGCACCTAAATCCTCGTAGACCCACACCCTGGATTGTGTCTACAAGTAATCTATGGGCACAAAAAGTTTAACCACACGTTCAACTCCTAAATTACCGACGGAATAGGTAGGTAACTTGAAAATGAAACATTGGGAAATTATTTCTACTTTTATTTGCCTGCCAGGCCCTAAGTTCAGAAATGTGTGGTAGTCAGTCCTTTGCTGTGCTGTAGCTATTTGTGACATCATTAGTACATGCAGGAGACGCCCAGAGCCTTAATTCTAGTCCTGGCAAATAAAATATAAAAATAAAGCCTTTAGTTTAAATTAAACATGTACTTATTTTTTATTGGTGTGTGTATTACATCAATAATGTAACATTCATGGTGGAACAGAAACTTCAGCTAATGTAAAGTGGAACAATTCTACTGAAGTCAATGGAACCACACCGATTTACAACCAGCTGGATTTATTTACAGCATTTCAGCTTACCTCTAATAAAATTCCTTGTGAATTCTATTTCAAATGAGCTGAAATGTTTTTAAATTCAATGTTCATTCTGCTGTTAGTAGCAAGATAGAGCCTTTAGTGTTCATATTTCATTGCAATTATTGTAAACTCTGAAATGAAGAATTGTTTGTTGTATTACTGCATCTACTCCTTAGTATATTTGAAATAGGATATTCTATGTAATATACACTGCAGCATGAAAACATCAATGAATTGCTGTTATAGTTTACATTTGGCAGTGTGTAACTTTCAGAATGCCCTAGTTTATTAACTGTACTAATGTAATTCACCTAAAAACAACTGCTGCTGTTAATGCAATTAAATACCCTACAACCAACAGTAGGAATTTCGACATGAAGAATGGCTACCATTAAATTGGCTGAGGGATTCCAAGGATGAAAACCTATCACATGCTGTCCTATGGGAAAGTATTGTACTTCTCAAAGGAATTCAGCAGGGGAGGAAGAAAACTTGAAAATTCACCTGCAGCCTGTCTGATTTGCCAAAGCAGCAGGAATAGCAAGTAATATTTCATTGTCTGCCAAGTAAGCTACGAGAGAGAGAGAGACAGACAGAATGCAATCCATGGACAGCATAGTCTTCCAGGATAGCGTATAAGTGTGTGAATGTCTGTTATTTAATGGAGGTTTTCATGAATCCCGTTTGGATTGTTAATATCAGGTATATAAAATATTTATGCTGATAGAAGAATCTTTAAATCCCACATCCGACATTCTCCTATGTTTTGGCAATGCGATAGTCTGACTAGTAACTTCATGGGAAGATTTATAAGCATAGTCAAATAGTCAGTGGGTTCTTTTAATACTCTTCCTATCTTTCAAATAATGGGAAGTAATCTTAATTGCTCTATTTATTGTATACTAAGTTTAAAGTGTTTTTCATATTAATCTCTGTATTTTAGATATGATTAACCCAGAAAAATCATATTCCCCTAAAGGAATAGGAAGAAAAGTATCCATCCTCACCCCAGCAGAACAGTCCACATCTAGATTCAAAACACAGGTGTGCCTGTGTATGGAACAAAAGCTGTGGGAATAAAGATAAAAGGCTAATATACCCCCATATTCTTTTTAATACTAATTGTGTTACAAATATGAATCAACAAATACCAAGACATTACAATATTGAAACTTACATTTATATAAAACATTTTAACAGAAATATATAAATATAAATTTATAAAAATAAATACATATATATGTATAATTCCTAGAGGCTAGCCCAAGCCCCTCTTCTTCAGTTGAAGTTCCATGTGCATATAACTATGTGAGGATCAGAACTTGTGCCTGTACAATTCCACATACAGGCCCAGATCCTCATTGGGTGTAAGCCATTTATGTCAATGGAACTATGCCAATGTACACCAAGGGACAGATCCTCACCTGGTGTAAACTGTTCTCAATTAGCTGTCCTGAAGGTAGCTATTGCAATTTACACCAGTTAAGAATTTGCTCCTAAATAAGGAGATCATCCATAATCTATGATGGGCCAGATTATGGACTGAAGTCAATTGAGCTACACTGATTTATACCAGCTGAGGATCTTTGTAATGCACACTTAACTTTTAAATAAAACCCCTAATATTCAGATTTTGAATGTCTTCTGACTTGTGTCTGTTCTTTAGTTGCTTTTATAATATTATAATAATTCAAAAGGATTTCCACAGATTCCCATAACTCTGTGAGAACATGACCCTGTAAGGTCATTCACTATATTTTCCTCTACCTTTTACAGAGCTAGGAAGGATGATCTTATAGTTTGGACACAGACATAGTCAGCGGATATAACTTACATTCCCGACTCTGCTACAGAATTCCTATATGATGATGGGCAAATCACCTATTTAGTTTTCCTGTCTGTACAATGGACATAAATAACACTAGAGTAATTGATCTTTGTAAAGGGCTTTGATGGAAAGCGCTATAAATGTGAAAAAAATATTATTGTTTATTCCATCATTTGTTCACATGAAGCTCCATCAGGTTCCCCCCCCCCCTTTTAAATATGCACCTTAACACTGCCAGTACAGGTATGCTTCACTTTTAATTTTTAGCCATACAAGCAAAAGTTTACTTTTTTTTATAGTCTGCCAGCAGTGATAATTACCCAGTGCTTGCTGACGCCTGAATTTTTCACCAATTGGATTGATGCCAAGCTACTGTATATTTAATTACCATATCAATTTATTCTCATTAGCATGCCCATGGGCATGCTAAATAATTAAAATTATTTCATATAACATACAGTCATTGTTGTTCCTGAGTAAGATGGTAAAGGTTTTATTCCTCAGGAATGGCAAAAGGACAGAGCTCAGTAGGTTGCTTTTGCCATCACCTTAACTAAAACCATGAGATTAGAATAGCAGAGGAAAATCAAAATGGCAATGTCAAAATATTTGCCAGTGGAATTCACTCTGCAGCTAACGTCACAGGCATTTGTTCCCAACTGACGTTTCCTTTGACTTCTGCTGTTACTTAATCTGCAGACTGAGTGATAAGATTTCTTATCCTTATCCATCATAAAAAATGATATGAAACGTAGCAGGATTGCTTGTATTTGAAATTGGGGGGGAGAAACAGGTTCACATTTAAAAAACAAAACCACTTGCAGGGGCGGTTGAAAAATGTGTATAGTGCGGGTGCTGAAAGCCATTGAATAAAACTGTAAACCCTGTATATGATGGAAACCACTTTAAGCTGGGGGTAGGGGTTGCCATACTCCCAGCACCCCTAGTTTCAGCACCCCTGAGAACTTGAATCTTTGCAGACCAGAACTCAAAGTGAACCCAACTGCCAGGGCGCTGGAACGATTTGTATAGTGGGGGTGCTGAGAGCCATTGAACCAAACTGTAAACCCTGGGTATGATGGAAACCACTTCAAGCCAGGGAGTGCAGCAGCACCACTAGTTCCAGCACCTGTGCCAATTGCCCTTTGGAGGGTCAAAAGCTTGGATTCATTTTGGGTGAGAGTGTTTCTCCTCCTCCTTCTTCAAGATGCCTCTGCAATTCAGCTGGAATGGGAATCTGAACGGGTGAAATTCCCAACCTGTGTTGAGGACCAATGCACCACTTAAGCTCTATCAAATAGCATCTGGATTCTTTTAATATTTTTTATAGCGTATGCTTTGAAGGGGTTCATTGATATGTCAAAAGTGTATCGGCCTTGCTAGCTGCACAGGGGAAATTTCACTGTGATTGCAGAGGAATGTGGTATTTCCAGCTAGTACCAAGAAATAGTGGAAACAGATCAGATGTGTTTGTTTGAATCAGATGGGCCAGCACTCAGGGAAACAGTGAATGAGGAGCAACATACAATGATGAAAAGAGAGAAAACGGGTAGATAAATAATTTTTTATAAGTTTTCCATTTTCACTTTGATTTGACTATATTTTGCTCAGGTCCTTGGATGCTTCTCTGAGCACTTAGACACTGTATCTAATGCTATTTGATGTCAACCCACAGGGATATAGTGGCTACTGGTGGTGGTTTTTCTTGTTGTTTGGGTGGTTTTTGCTTCATACTATTAGATGGAGTGAGACCACGGGCAATATTTTAAGTCTTTGTCCAGAGGTATAGAAAGGGTTAATCCATTACTATTGCAAGTCTAAAGAAAACCCTGATCCTCTGAGATTTCCAGCCTGATCTGCAAACCCTAAGGCCAAGATTGTCAAGATTGTCAAAAATAGGAGACTAAAATCAGGTTTCTATGTCCATATTTCAGGACCTAAATATATGACATGATCATATATGGGGGAGGGATAGCTCAGTGGTTTAAGCATTGGCCTCCTAAACCCAGAGTTGTGAGCTCAATCCTTGAGGGGGCCACTTAGGGATCTGGGGCAAAATCAGTATTTGGTTCTGCTAGTGAAGGCAGGGGGCTGGACTTGATGACCTTTCAAGGTCCCGTCCTGTTCTAGGAGAGAGGATATCTAGGAGATAATTTATTTTATCAGGGCCGGCTCCAGGCACCAGCGTAGGAAGTAGGGGTTTGGGGGCGGCACTCCGTCCAGTATCTGGGCGGCAGGTCTGGGTCTTTGGCAGGAATTCTGCGGCAGGTCCCTCATTCCCTCTATTCCTCTTTGAGCTGCCGCCGAATTGCCGCCGAAGAGGAAGAGAGGGAGGACCCGCTTGGGGCAGCAGGAAAGCTGGACCTGGTCCTGGGCATGATTTACAGAAGTGCAGAGAACCCACTAGCACTCTTCGCATTTAATGGATGGTCAGAACTTTTCAAAATGAGATCATGTATTTTGGCACCGAAATATGGACTTAGAAGCTTGACCCCAGGCTCCTGGTTTTGAAAATCTTGGCCAAAGTATTTTGGATAAATTTGGATTAACTTTAAATAAGGTTTTAGTTTTGTGTGGATGCGTGTCTGAACTAAATCATTTGTGATATACCCAGATCCTCGCTAATTCAAAACTGGGAGAAGCAACCCAGGTGACTGCCTGGGGTGCCAGGCTTGGGGGGGCACCTGGCTTGTTGTTAGTGACAAAAGGCATGAATAAATATAGATTTACAGTTCCTAGCATGCAAATTTATCATGTTATATGACAGGGCTATATCATGCATGCAAATTGTGCATCAAAGTCGTGAAAAGGACTAGAAATGCAATAAAAAATATGGTATTCAAAAGTTTAACAAATGGGGGGGGGCGCGCGCCAAAGACATTCTTTACCTATGGTGCCATTTGGTCTAGGGCTGGCCCTGTTCAAAACCATCCCAGGTTTTAACACTGGCATGTTGGAAGCTACTGAAAGCAGCTGAGTAAACTCACTACTGCAGTAGTCCCATATGATCTACAATAAAGAGGAGGTGAGGAAGAGAAAACAGACTCCTTGTAACTGTGATGCACAAAGGGCCCAGTGGTATCATCGATTTCACCCAAACAATTCCATTGACTCCAGTGGGATTGCCCAGGGGTATTTGGTAGCAGAACTTTACCCAAGTCCTGCCTCCTCCCACCCCAAAAAAGTGCTATGACTTCTCATCTGCTGTAAATATATCTAGGTCAAGAGGAAGCTGAAAACCTCTCTCTAGTTCTGGGACTATCAAAGTAATCCCCCCACTTCATTTCAAAGTAGTGCTGAAAAGTATCTTACTGACTCATAGTGGACTAAAATTCAGCTGTTCACACTGAACATATGTCCTGATTACTAGACTTCTCACAAGAACAGTGCTACTGTTGTTGGCAACCATGAGAAATTCACCTCTCATTTGTGGTAGAGCTAATCTTTTCAGATATAGTGCATGGTTCAAGTCTAGGGTGACCAGATAGAAAGTATGACAAATCGGGACAGGGAATAGGAGTAATAGGCATCTATATAAGAAAAAGCCCTGAATATTGGGACTGTCCTTATAAAATCAGGACATTTGGGTAGGTTTGCCAGATGTTGAAAGAGATTAATGAGATGGTGACTGATTTAACACAGTCCTCTGTGGATTACTAGTGTACTTCAGGAGCTTCACAAAATCTTTTCAAGGAAACGACTGGTGTGTTGCTAAGACACTTTTCTGTAGTGCTGCCTGGCTAACAATGGAGCTTTTCTGGAGTATCTTAATCACATCCTTTTTTTCAGCTTCGTTAACAGTTATTCAGGTTTTTGCATAGGTGAGTGTTATGTGCTGTTCCTGCTGGAGAACTAATTGTCTTGGACTTCTTCAAAGCTTTACAAGGAGACCTGCATGTAGGAATTAAATTTGACATCAACTGTACTATTGAGGGATTCCTTGTGTACTGGATTATTTTGGAGGGCAATGTATGAGCTAGACAGCGCAGTGCTGAAGTCTCATTTCTCTGTGTTTAAACCGTAGTCCTTTATATTTCACATTGACTTTACTTTCTTCTTCAAACTCTGGCTTTCTCATGATCCTGTTGGACATAAGCAGTGACACCTCTTTATAGTGGACCTGAAGAAAAGGAAGTAAATTGAATGCTTCTAATAGTTGGTATGGCTTGCAGGTTGAGGTTTGCAAAGCTGGACATAGTGAAGGTAAAAATACTTAGCTTCTCTAGACTTTAAAATGGCTCAGATGCATTTTAAAGTGGTGTACAAACACTAAATCTCTCAGTCCAGTGCAGGTAGGTAAGTTAATGTCTCTATTTTATAGACTAGAAGAAACTGAAGCAGAAATGTGAAACTCTGTGTCCTTAGACAAATTAAAAAAATTGGTGGCGGAGCCAGGATTATAACCTGAGAGTTCTTGAATCCCAGTCCTGAGCTCAGACCACTAGATAATAGTGCATATCTTCAGCATGGAAATCATGTTTGACTTTCAACCCATTGATTGTTCCTCAAGATTATGCTTCCTCTCACTGGAGCTGGATATGGAATAAAACTGTTCTCTGTATTGGGGAAGACTTCATATGAGAAGCTTATGCTCTAGATCTATTATATATGGAATGGTACTCATTAAAATTAATACATACCTGGCAATCCAAAAGAGACATCTTAATCCATGAGATTCAACTAGTATACAGCAAAGCAGCATTTTATAAGCAGACTTACGAACACATAGCATGCCCTAAAAATTAGAAGTCTGTGGCTAAATTATGTAGTGTAGGGAATGTGAGAGGTAATAGCACTTCTTGTTATTAATCTGCAAGTGCAATAGTGTGGACACTAATAAAAAAATTAATACTGAAAAGCTGCCCTATGTGAGAAATGTATGTATCTCAGAATTATATTTTGGCATACAGCAAAGTGAGGTGACCAATCTCTGCAGAGCATTCATTATCTGAATGCAGAGCCTGACTCAAGATCATTTGGCTATTACAAAATAGCAATATGCTCTGGAATTTCAGCATACTGAAGAATGAGATGAATGAAGACCTGACATCCCACCCACATTGTGGTCAATACTAATTTTTTGTCTGCGCATTAGCCAGTCTGTAAGGCTGACTCTTCAATTTGTCTTAAGTTGGAAATTTAAGTAGCGGGAAAGAGTTTTAATTCCTTTTGCTTACCACCAGAATTAAAAACACTTACACCGTGTATCCACCACTCGCCACTGGTATGCACAGTGGCTAATATGTAGACTGATAAGTGTTTAAGATATAATATTAGCACTATACCCAGATGTACAGACACACTTTTCTCAACCTATGTATTATATTTTTTAAAATAAATTAAATATTTTTGTATTAGCTTTAATAAAATTTTTAAATCTGTTCTAGGCTCCCTTTCCTATAGTACCAGAATGCTAAGCCTCCATACTGAGAATGTTCAAGTAGCATCTCAGGGGAAGACACAAGCTCTAGCTATCAACAAAACTTGGGCTAAAAGGCTAGGGTTGGGGAAGCTTAAAATGCTATCATGAGTAAAGCTGAGTGACTCCTGAACAATATACTCACTGAATTTTGGACTGGCTTACTCTCGGGCACATACGCTGTGGCATATTGTGCAGTCTCGAGGGCTATCCCTTTAGCTAGCTATCAGGTATTCTATGTTCCACACAAGTGCTTCTTGGCAGCAGATGACTGCTCATTGTTTAGAGGACCAGAAAATTGCCATCTCACAGTGTAGTGCGGCTGCTGGCAGTAGAGAAACCTGCCCTGGCTGTCACAATTTCAATAGAGAACTCGCCAGGAATGGTCTCTGGTCTGTCTTCCAATCCTGGTTCATCAAACCTCCAGTGATGCCTGTTAGATGCCTCCTGAAACATTGCTTCTTCGATGACACCCACAGCAGGGAAAAAAGTAATCATTGTGGGAATAGAAAACCAACAAGGAGTTAGATCCTTCTTCTGAGTCTCATCATCTGTCTCTTCTAGAATGTACGCTAGTTTGGGTCAGGGGTTGTCCTCATTTCTTCTTTGAGCACCTAGGTGCTCACCAAATAATAAATCAAAGGAGACAAGTCTGGCAAAGGTTATGTATACAAATATGTAAATATGTACTTAAACACATTAAAAATGTGTATTATGTATCTACGTGTAATGGCTTCAGTGGAGCTGTTGTCGTATGTTATGTAAATATATTTCAAGGCTGTGTTTCAGATATGTATTGACCTTATGAACAGTATTTCAGAGTAGTAATGGCTCTTATGTAAATCTTCATTTAGTGAGAACTTCTTTAAAAAGCGGATTTTCAGTCTGATAGATGGTAATGGCTTTTGTAGAGCTGTTTTGCAGATCTTTGACACAGTCCCTTGTAATGACTTATTAGGACTCATTATCAGGCTAATACCAGTGATGCCTATTAAAAATATGAAAAGGGTTTCTGAATATACATGATCACTGATTTGCAAACATTACTAAATTGGCTGTCTTAATTTAAACAAACCAACAAAACCTGTGAAAGATATTATTTCATCAACAGTGAGCTAGTCATATGTCTTAGTAACTTCTCAAAATTACTAATCGGATCAAACAATTGTGAGGCTAGTACTGGACTGGCAAAATTATGGGTCAGATTCTACTAATGAAATGAAATCTTCATAATCAAGGAAACCCATAAAAAACAAATGACTATGTATGTGCAGAAATGGTGGAGATGTGCATGAATGTCGTTTCTTCCCATGCTGTAATCTGGAATATGGAGAAGGAGAATAAGGAATAGGAAAATGGAAGATAGAGGAAGGAGGAAGATAACAACAAACACTGAAGAATGGAAAGAGAGTAGGACTAGGAATCGGTAGGCAGGAACTGGGCAGGTTCTTCAGAAGAAAGAGACAATGGAAAGAAGGAAATAGAGAGCCATGTTAAGATTACTATGTACCATGCGTATAGAAAAGATTTCTAGAATGCATTACTAGTAGAGCTTGTCTGGAAATGTTCCCTATCCCCAGTGGAAAAAAGTGACAAAAATTAATTTGTTTCATTTAAGTTGAAATTTTCATCAGTAATTTTTGACTGTTTGAATAACCAAAAAAATACAAACTAATTTTTCTTCCGGTTTGTAGCAATTTATAAACAAACATTTGGCTGAAAACTGAAATATTTTTAAACAAAAAATAAGAAAAATTAGAGGAGAGTGGACACTTTCAGTGAATATTTTTGATTTATTGAAAACCCAATTTTCCATTGGGGGGAAAGTTTCAACAAAGTTTTCAACCAGCCCTAATTACTAGTGCATTTGTTTGTATAATATAGGAAATGTTGTTTAAGGCTACATTTTTTTAGTCCAGATAGGGCTGCATAGATAATTTGCAATTAATAATTTGTTGCATGATTTTTTTCCTCTCATGCTACCTTTTGATCACAAACAGACAATTAGTTTCTTTGAATTTATTCATTTTACAGGATTATTAGCTAAACAATTTCTGAGAGGTATTCCTAGATTGTAGCTTATTTACAAGCACTTCTTTGATAGTATTTTAAAAACAAGATTTTGATTCGCTATATAGGTCAGATGATATTGTTGCCAATTCAGATTTAATCTTTCTTAATAATTTAAGAAACCTCAGGTACTATACTAATAGTATACTAATATACTAATGCATAACAGAAAGGCGTATGACATTACCAAGTCTCTGGAACCAAAGCTTATAGCAGATGACAGTGATGGCTGATTCCAGTGCTATCTGGTTCAGTTGCTTACATATCTCTCAGACTACTTACCGATAACTTGATTATAGCTTACAACTTTCTCTTTTCCATCATAAATATAAAATATATGTTTGGTACTTTTCATAAATTTCCAAGTGTATGATCACACATCTGCTGCTTATTCATAACCTTTACTGTTAGTGCATTATTTATACATTTCCATTTGTTTTGCAGTTAGTACATTCCTTGCAAAATCACTTAGTAAATCAAATAACAAGGTACTGAGCTAAAGGTTTTGGCAAACTGGCATTTTCACATCCTACAACAATCCTGGGAGTTGATTCATGGGCTTAGACCTAGTTCTAATTTGGCCTATCAATTGATAATGTTTCTTTTCCTTTATTTGTTAAATGTAATTCTTTGAATAGGTTCCCTGGGAGTTTAATATGTGAAATTCATCTTATTAGAAGTTACTCCAATATTACCTTAAAATATGCTTGTTTGATTAATATACTTGCCCCTAAAATGTTTTTAGGATATTATTGGAAAGAATACAAACCAAATATAAACATAGTAAGCAAGCTTGTTTAAATATGAGATTAAATATTCAAGAGACTGTTTTACATATTTTCTGGGGCTGGTATGTGCTTCCAAACTTGAATGCACCCTTTTGAATACTCCCAACTGATTATGTCTGCAAAAGTGCCCATTTTGATTGTGCAGACAGTCAACTGAATGTCTAAAAATGGCAGATGTTCTGCTGCCCAAGATGTGTGTGGAAAATTAAGAGTGCACCCACTTTTATGGATACCAGTCAGCAACAATTGCAAAGTGGATGCACGAAGTTTGAAGCTAGCTGCTAATGTGAGCCTTATATGTCTGATTTATGAATGCTTGTTAAAAGAACAAATGTACTGAGCACTAGACTCTATGCATTTTAGCATTTCTGTGACCATCTTAAATTAATTCCAGAAAAATTGTTATATGTAATGGATCGAACTGTAGAGCTCTGGCCTTTTCTGGTGAGCACTTAACTCACATAAATAGATTCTCGCGTGAAATCCAGGTGTCTATTTGTGTGAATAAATGCTCATCCACATGGGCAAGGGTTGCATAATCTAGTCCAAAGTGTTTATAATAATATTCCCAATCTAGTGATGCAAGTTTATAAATTGTGCATTTAAAAACATGAATGTCTGAGCTACACTAATTTACATTATGGACTTTGATCCCCTGCTCTGGTAAATCAATATAGCTCTGTTGGTGTCAATGGACTGATGTCGATTTCCATGAGATGAGGATCCGGCCCTGTGTGTTTGCTATAAACTCTGGTCCTCCTAAATGCAAACGTATGCTAATCAAGGACCAGGCTTCTGCTAGGAAAAAGCTGCTCTCACATGGTGCTGAATGTCATCTTCCTGTGCATGCTGATAGTGTCATAATTCGTATGTCCTGTGTCGTGCCATAGTCCCAGGTGACATTTTAAAATGTTTACCTTGTGTTCAGCCACCTCCATTTCATACTTCAAAGATTAGCCTTCATTGCTGGCTCTGAAGTTCTGCAGAAAGTGGAAGAATGATATTCTGTTAGATTTGCCTCTTAGAAGTAAGAGTAAATGTCACTATGCAATGAATGTGACGTTACCCTGATAAAATACTAGAATTCTGTTAGCTGCCACATACAATCACCAGCTGAATGCTTCCTCTTGTTTAATATACCTCTGGAACATTAAGAACTAAGGATTATTCATCACAAATGTTGAATTCCATAGTGAGTGTTGTGGCGTTTGCCTAGTTGAGGAATTGTCCTTTCCTAGTACCTCATGCCCTACTAGAACCAGTCGAAGAATATAAATCGAATGATTTGAGAAATGTAAATCAAGTGGGTAAAGACACCATGCAGAAGGCTTCACAGTCTCTCATAGGAATATAAACTGTAATGGTTGCCATGGCAATATAGGGTCTAACAAAGATATAAATATAAGATATAAAGGTCAATATACTGTTTTTAAAATGTTTCATTTGTTGCACTGATATCCTTAAAGTTGTTCTAAATGTCCAGGGCCTGATTTTTAAAAAATGTATATGTGCAATGGTACACCAAATAGGTGCACTGTGAGTGTGTTCACAAACAGATGACCAGATTTGACCATTCACGCATGTAATTATGCGGCCTTAAATGTCTCATCTAAGAATAAGTCTGTTAAAAGAATGAGTGTTGAGCACTAGTCTCTATGCAATTAGTATTTCTGTGGCACTATTAAGTTAATTCCTGAATAACTGTGACATATAATAATGTAATCTAATTTGTGTGCACAGCAGAGTAACAATTTTATTATGGAGTCACATATAAATTGCTGAAAATTCTGATGCGTATTATTATGCTATCAGTGAAATCTGACCCATATCATTATACCCTGGTCTCTGCACATTCTTCCTGACAAGTTTCAGAGTAACAGCCGTGTTAGTCTGTATCCGCAAAAAGAAGAACAGGAGTACTTGTGGCACCTTAGAGACTAACAAATTTATTAGAGCATAAGCTTTCGTGGACTACAGCCCACTTCTTCGGATGCATATAGAATGGAACATATAATGAGGAGATATATATACACACATACAGAGAGCATAAACAGGTGGGAGTTGTCTTACCAACTCTGAGAGGCCAATTAATTAAGAGAAAAAAAAAAAAAAAACTTTTGAAGTGATAATCAAGCTAGCAGAGTACAGACAGTGTGATAAGAAGTGTGAGAGTACTTACAAGGGGAGATAGTCAACGTTTGTAATGGCTCAGCCATTCCCAGTCCTTCAAAAACTTCAAAAACAGACTCCAAAGAGAGACTGCAGAGCTAGAATTGATATGCAAACTAGACACAATCAACTCCGGTTTGAATAAGGACTGGGAATGGCTGAGCCATTACAAACGTTGACTATCTCCCCTTGTAAGTACTCTCACACTTCTTATCACACTGTCTGTACTCGGCTAGCTTGATTATCACTTCAAAAGTTTTTTTTTTTTTTTTTTTTTTTTCTCTTAATTAATTGGCCTCTCAGAGTTGGTAAGACAACTCCCACCTGTTTATGCTCTCTGTATGTGTGTATATATATCTCCTCATTATATGTTCCATTCTATATGCATCCGAAGAAGTGGGCTGTAGTCCACGAAAGCTTATGCTCTAATAAATTTGTTAGTCTCTAAGGTGCCACAAGTACTCCTGTCATTCTTCCTGACATCACTCTTTCCCCCAGTTGATCATGATGTGTAGCAGTGTAGTTAATACAGCAGTAATAGCAGTTTATAAACCCCAAGTATGTTTTGATGTTGCCAGTGCACTTGCATTCAGATTGGATTCAGTCTTGCTTGAATTGAAATCGAGAAATTTCAGTTGATTCTCGTATGGTGCAGAACAGAGTCTATTGTACCAGTGCTGTTGTATCTTTCATATTTGGCCTGGCATGCAAACTAACAGCAAACCTGCTAATAATTAGCAACTGTCTGCCTTACCATCTGAAAGAACCTTTTAATGGTTGAAAAAGTAATTAAAAAACCTGGAAAATAGTATGTTTTCTTCCCTATAGCAGAGAAGTACGCCTGAAAAGAAGTGGATCAATAATAAAAGGAATGCTAAAGAAAGGTTTTTTGAATGTGGTATAGTTACTTGATTGACAATTTAAGCTTCAGGGGAAATAAGCCAGCTTGTACTTGTACTAACTTAATATTTTAAAGAGAAAAAGAAAGCTTCTGTTGGTATCATTAGCTGACCAAGCAGTGAGATGTATAATTCAAACGAAGAGTCATCCCAGGGATTGAAGGGCTGAAATCCTTTAATACTTAATCCCAACCACCAATAAATAGTATGTTTCATATTCTCATTAGTATCTCATTTATTTAACGTCCTTCAAATGGGTAAACAGTTTAAATTAAATAAGGTCACTCGCCTTTGAACATGGATGCTATTTTTATCATTCATTCTTAAGATTATTCTCAGTGATAATACAAACGTTGATCCCTTAAGATGCACTCTCAGCCCATGGTTCCTGTGCTGCAGTCAGTTTATTATGAGGAGAAGAGACACCGAAAGGGATGGAATGGAATGTCCAATCATTTGTTTTTTGGCAAGCAATTACCCTATGGTCCTGATTCTTCAATTCACAGAAGTTAAAGGGTTTCTGCAAAGGGATCCACCCACATCAATCAGCTTTCAAGATCTATCCTTAAATTAGCATTGTAGGCAATGATTCAGTGCTGTGAATTAAAATGTCATACTGTAGTACTTAATAGCTTCTATTT
This sequence comes from Malaclemys terrapin pileata, assembly GCF_027887155.1. NCBI lineage: Eukaryota > Metazoa > Chordata > Testudines > Emydidae > Malaclemys > Malaclemys terrapin. The sequence goes on along the minus strand of NC_071516.1, from coordinate 13,905,969 downwards.
TTTGTTGTTCAGTAAGCCAAAAAAACAAAATTTAATTGAAGACTGTATGTTGCATTCACACTTTGTTTTTGTTTTTTTTTAAACCCTGTGATATTTTGTGTTGAAGAAAATGTTTTTGTTCCATTTGGAAAGCTGTCCTAATTTGCCCTGATTACATTTTTTTAAAACCCATCTTGTATTGTTTTACAAAGAAAATGTAATTATTTACTTAAACAGATTTGGCACGAGTCCTTCGGTTAAAAACATTTAATCTTCATTTCAGTTCATGGTGATTAGCACATTTTCATGCTTTTTGGTTGTTTTCTTTAAGTCTTGTCACTGAAAAAGAATGTTTGCAGATTATGTGAGTTTGATTTATTAAAATTGCTTCAGTGCAAATCCCTTTCTGCAATAAATGGCCTATTCCAATTTTTCCTCCAGGAAAATAGTTTGTAACAAAAGCTCCTATTATTACAGCATAATAGTAAAACCAGGCAAGACCCGAATTCTTGTCTATAACCAAAATAAATTAGTCCGATTAATATACCTTAGTGCTTTACCTATTTCTAGACGTTAGAGAACATGAATTACACTGAAGTTGCTCTTTCATCATGCCGTTAATTCTGTTTTATAATTCATCAAAGGACTGAAGCCAGAACTACCACATTATTTATGAGGCATACATGTTTTACTACAGATCCTGGACTCCTGTTTACTTAGTTCCCGCTCTAGGAAACCCTTCCTCATGTAAGTAACTGTTTTCAATATACAGAATATAACCAAAAAGAATGAAAATGGGCAAATCACACCACATGGAAATGGTTGTCTACCAGAATTATCATTTCATTACATCATAATTTAATTTTGTAGAAATCCTCCATTTTTAAACAATATATATTGATTTTATATTAAGACAATGATACAGCATAACTGAGTTACATGAAAATGCTAGAAAAAGTTGATGTGTGTATTGTCGAGTCATACTATTTTATATGGCCTTACCGAAATGACCCCAACATTGTACATAGTATAAATACAGCTTTCTTTTACGCTAAAATTGTTTTCAAATGGACAACAAAATGCTCTGTGAACTCTCTCTGTTAAGAGCCACAAGAAGGCATATAAAAAGATTATTCAATACAATACTTACACAAGTTAAGTCAAGGTATCTGGGTATAGAGAAACTGGACATCTAGGCCACACTTCTGAAAAGCACTTAAACATGTACGTACTTAAACATGTACGTAATGTTAAGTATGTGAGTGGTGTCACTGAAGTCAATGGGAATTTCTCACATTCTTATTGTCAAACACTTGTGTGGTTTGCTAAACTGGGACCTTACTTTCCTATGGAAGAGATCCCCTATGTTGCATTTACTATAGGTGTCTGAATTTTCCCCATGAAAATTTACAACAATTTTTTTTCCAGATTTTTATCTAAAACCGAAAATCAATATTTTTTTTCACTTTTTATTTTTTAATAAAAATGCCCCCAATCAATTTAAACTACAGAAAATGTATGTCAAATACTTGAATGGATTTTTTTTATCATACTAGCACTAATGACAAAGGCAGAGAGTTACCAATTGCAGATTAGGCAACTGGTTCCTCTGTCAGCATACTCATTTTTGCAAACAGTTGCAGGTATAAAAGTGGATATGCAAAAACAAAGAACAGGGCTGAATATTTCGTCTGACTCCTGGGTGTTGTACATAGATATTTCTAAGTCACTTTACCATCTGTGTTGTTCTTGTTTGTTAGATGAACATTTCCTACTGCCTCATGAGATAGTCCACTCTGGATTTGGCTATTGCCAATCTCTTTTATGTGGAAGACACTCAAATGTTACAGTACCAACGTTTTTACTAGTTGAAAAATGCCGGTTCAAGAAAATATAAGTTAGCCAATTTTCATATATTTGTATGAACTGTTTAGGTGGGAATCTTTTTCTTTGTAAGACATATAGATAATTTTTAAGATACTGTATGAATTCTCAAATAAGAGGCCACAAACTCTAAAGGAACTCAAGGCTACATGAAAAGATGAGTGCTGAGAGATCCACATCAGGGATTGCCAAAATGAGCCATGCTAGGAACATGTAATTAATCTAGAAGAGGCTGCTGACAGCATGGGAGCTTTCTCATCCCAAATTAGACTTTATTCCTGTTTCTGCCGTGATGAATAATTAACACTTTGAACTACTTAACACTAAGGCTCTGCCACAGACTTACAGAAGCATAGCAACTCCTTGCCAATAAAGTGGTTGCTCGCTTCACCCCGGTTTATACTCTTTGTATACAAAAACTGCAATCAGAACAGAGTTAATAGCATAGTGCCAGTTAATTCTGACGTTTCTTTCTTTTGTTGACTTGTTTAACAACCTTTCATAACTTGTTTTGGTTTTCTTTTTCTTTGGTGGTGTTTTATTAAAAATAATTGATATTTACCCTGAAACATGAGAACTGACATTGCAGATGGTATGATATCTTAGGTGACATAACTTTGGGCTAGATCCTCAACGTTTCTTCTGTGTACTTCTTGGGCATATGACGACATTATTGATAGAACACTTTGATCTTCAATTTTATCTGGTTTGGGTGTGAGGTATTATACAAAGTATTCCTAGGTTGTTGATGTTGTTTTGATTTTTGCTTTAATCAGATTCTCTGTCATCCCTTACTATCAGTTTGTTTAACCTGGTTTTTGCTAAAAGCTGCCATTTCCATTGCAATTTTACACTTCTGCTACATTCTACTAAGTGTCACTCCAGATTATCTCTCCTGCCATCTAAACCATTGATTTTTAAAGAGTGAGGAAGTATTTTTTTTCCTCAGACAAGGATACAATAAAAGTGACTCTAACAAAGCCCAAAGAGTCCCAAGAAAGAGCCGTCTGCCTTTAAAGTGTGGAAAAAGCACAGAAATATTTTGCCTAAGCAAGCTAACAACTTTCCACAAAAACAATGAGGAGTCCGGTGGCACCTTAAGACTAACCAATTTATTTGGGCATAAGCTTTTGTGGGTTAAAAAACCCCACTTCTTCAGATGCATGGAGTGAAAATTACAGATTCAGGCATAAATATACTGGTACATGAAGAGAAGGGAGTTACCTTACAAGTGGAGAACCTGTGCTGACAAGGCCAATTCAGTCAGGGCGGATGTGGTCCATTCCCAATAATTGATGAGAAGGTGTCAATACCAAGAGAGGGAAAATTGCTTTTTAGTGAGCCAGCCACTCCAAGTCCCTATTCAAGCCCAAATTAAGGATGTTAAGTTCATACATAACTTTCCACAAGACTGTAGTGCATTAAGGAAGAAACTATATAAAAGTCTTAAATCTTCATTTTGTTTCTATTTCAGGAAGAGTCAATCCCCACACATATTTACAGATTCTATAGCTATGAACTCTAACAAGTGTAGTAAATCTAATTGTTGAACAATTACAAGAGAAAAAAGTGCTTATGGACATCAGAAAGCAGCCAGACAGCAGAGACTTCAGCTGTCAGCTCAATATGATACTCTACTGAGAGGGAGTACAGAGAACTACTGTAAATGTATCATTCTTGTACAAAAAGAGAACTTAGGGAGCTGTGAACTATCATCCTTCTATGTACCCTATCTACAGTGAACAATGAATTTACTGCAACACTAGATTTCAACCAGCCAAGGGAAGACAGTGGTGTTCAGGCAAAATTCACCGCTGGAGACAAACTGTCTTCTATAAAAAATGAACTGCAAAGAGAAGAGAATGAATAACTTTCTTTTATTGACTGTGAGAGCTTCCTCATTCACCAGTACATGGAGAATTCTCGTAAAGCGGATGATTATTTTTATAGAATGGGCTGAGACACATACATGAAAAATTTGGTGTCTCATCTTTGTAAAAATAAGGATATACAGCAAATAACTAGGGTAGAGAAAACCTTTCACATCATCAATAGACCTTAATGGTTTGTGAAGTAAATGTGAATGTAGTTAGGCCATTTATAATGATAATTTGTAATAAATACTGATATAGTACTTTAGATTTGCTACATGCTGTACCAACATTAATGACTCGTAGTCATCATCCTCTATCTCTTTCCAGAATATTACACACTCCATAGGTGTAAATGGAAATGTTCTGCTTCTTCATATATTCACCCACCCCTGATTCATAAATTTCCCAACAAATTAGAAATGGGATGGGGTGGAGGAGGGGACCCTCTATCTTTATCAGATATTTGCCTATGTTCTGCATAAAAGCCTTTGCTTTCAGTTTACTATCTCCACTAGAAAAAGCTCTAGGCATGAATGCAGAGCATTGCAGGGAGGAGAAGAGAGATGGGTAAACTGTGCATATAGGAAAATTAGTGGGGAAGGTATAGACAGAATTGTTTAAAACCACGATGCATCGTTCTAACCGTCACAAGGTTAGTGTATTCATTTTGTCATTCACCAAGATACAGCAGAAAGGGCTAGAGACTTTCCCTTGTCAAAGAGGTATTTATGAGCATTTAGTAAAGAGAGAGAAAAATATTTTATTAGAGGGAGGCAGCCAGAGGAAAATTGATTCACTGGCTTTATATGAGAAAGTAAATATGTCCCTTTAACCTTAAATCTGTGCATCAAGCTCTGGAAAGTCCAATTATCTTGACAAAATGATTTAACAAATAACTGAACAATAGGAGAAGAAGTGGGGGTTACGGGGATGAAAGAGGCTTCAGAGGTGGGCAAAGTTACTGCAGGAATTGGGCCTTAGGCTGACTACAATGGAAAAGCTCAGAAATGGAATGGAAGAGAGTCCTGGAGGACTTTGTACTTCAGGAGATTTATTTGGTAATAGAAACCGTGTGTTTCACATTTAATAATAAGATGTATTGTTACAGTTTCTGGCTTAGAAATGAATTCCAAACCAATTCTGAAGTATAGCTAAAGGCACATCTATAAATTTTAAAAAAGAAACTGTTATTTTTCCATTAAGCTTTCTAAAGTTATAATCTTGCTGAATTGTTCCTAAACTTCCTAACCTGAGAAGATTGTTAAAGGTCTGAGAAGGCTCTAAGAAGCTCAAAGGCTAAGGCTGTGTCTACAGTGCTGCAGTTGCCCCGCTGTAGTGCATCAGTGTAGACACTGTCTTATGAAAGGAGACTCAAAGAGCTTGGCTTGTTTAGCCTAATCAAAAGAAGGCTGAGGGGAGATATGATTGCTCTCTACAAATATATCAGAGGAATAAATACCAGGGAGGGAGAGGAATTATTTAAGCTCAGTACCTATGTGGACACAAGAACAAATGGATATAAACTAGCCATCAGGAAGTTTAGACTTGAAATTAGACAAAGGTTTCTAACCACCAGAGGAGTGAAGTTCTGGAACAGCCTTCCAAGGGGAGTAGTGGGGGCAAAAGACATATCTGGCTTCAAGACTAAGCTTGATAAGTTTATGGAGGGGATGGTATAATGAGATTGGTCTTTGACTATAAGCGGTAAATATGCCCAATGGCTTGTGATGGGATGTTAGATGGGGTGGGATCTGAGTTACTACAGAGAATTCTTTCCTGGGTGTCTGGCTGGTGAGTCTTGCCCACAAGCTCAGGGTTTAGCTGATCGCCATATTTGGGGTCGGGAAGGAATTTTCCTCCAGGGCAGATTGGCAGAGGCCCTGGGGGTTTTTCGCCTTCCTCTGAAGTCTTTAAACCATGATTTGAGGACTTCAATGGCTCAGACACAGGTTTGATACAGTAGTGGGTGGGTGAGATTCTGTAGCCTGCATTGTGCAGGAGGTGAGACTAGATGATCATAATGATCCCTTCTGACCTTAAAGTCTATGATTCTATGATACAGTAACAGGAGGGGTTTTCCCAGCATTGTAGTTAAGTCCATTAATCGCTATTAGCCAGGATGGGTAAGGAATGGTGTCCCTAGCCTCTCTTTGTCAGAGGGTGGAAATGGATGGCAGGAGAGAGATCACTTGATCATTACCTATTAGGTTCACTCCCTCTGGGACACCTGGCATTGGTCACTGTCGGTAGACAGGATACTGGGCTGGATGGACCTTTGGTCTGACCCAGTATGGCCATTCTTATGTTATTATATATTCTTATGTTCACCTACCTGAGAGGCGGTAGCTAGGTTGATGGAAAAATTCTTCTGTTGATCTTGTGCTGTCTACACCAGGGACTAGTTTGGCTTAATTACATTGGTTGGGGTGTGGATTTTTCAAAACCTTACAGTCGAAACACTCAAATCTTGGGGCCATTTGAAATCCAAATCTAGACCCCATTTAAAAAAATTATACAAACAGACCCTATATTTATAATCAACTGAACCAAAACCGCTCTGAACCGGCACCCTTGGACTGTTCAAAATCACAATCCAAATGTTCCTGCTTGAGCACATCACTAATACAGATCAGTTCTTGTTGCCTCCAAACTGACCCTAAATAGTAGGGCTGCAGTTTCAAATTAGCAAATTGCAAACTTTTGCATTCATGGTTACCTTCTTTGCACAAAGAGTTGTGCTACTTGAGCTCACAAATTAAGTTTAATAAGGTTTTTAAGAATCAGACCCATAGTGTCATAACAACTTCAGTCAAATCATAGTACTGTAGTGGTATCAGAAGGTATCAGGTTGTCTGTACAATGCATTAATAGTAGGTAATGATATACATAAACATTTTAATGCTATTCTTTTAATGTATCATTATTTTTGTTTTTACTAACAAATCATAAATAAATATTCTATCCCCTTTCCCCCTTCCATTGAGATATATTGAAAAAATGACACTTATTAAACACAGAGTCCAAAAATTAAATGTTATTGCCAGGATGAAGGCCTTTCCCAAACTAATGCCCATTTAATATTTTTTAAATGTGTGTATATAGAGTTTTGTAAACCTCCATCCCTACTTCCATGGGCTTCATTAGACAATCTAGTTGTAAGCCTATTTTATTGCATTCCAGTCTCCTGGGCAATTTAAACACCATCAAATTTAGCTCAGAATTCTTACTGTGCTTTTTGTAGTTTTGTGATTGTCAACATATAAAAGTGCCTGAAAATTAGCATTTTGCAACTGAGCCAACCTGCCTATAGAATAAATGCATAATATTATAAAGTGCATGATTATTCCCAGACACCAGCAGGGATATTGTGAAGTTTCCAGGCTGAGAGCTCCGTTTCATACCAGTTTACCTTTCACTCACATGTTTAAATTAATCTAATTTTTTTTTATTTTACCTACCACTTTTCTTATGCTTTAGAAAACTGGAAACTTGGACAAAATTTTCAAACAGAAGTGCCGTATGCTGGGTGCTTAAATCTAATGGGACTTGCAGGTTCTCTGAAAATCATTCAATCACTTTTGCCTACGTTTGGATTTAGGTGCCTACATAATATATTTACTACTATCCCAATCAGCCACTGAATCTCTTGTCTTTAAACCCAGATGTTCAGTATTTTTTTCCACATGGTCCAATTTCTTACTAATGCTCTAGGTTTGGAAATGTAGGGGTTTATTTTCAATCAAGCTGAGGTCCAGTCTCCCTTTCCTAGGTTTAGTTTCTATCCATAAAATATAAGCTTACATAAATGAATTGTGAGTGCAAATCCGAGTACATGCACCTCTACATATGTAATTTGTGCCTGCCATCAAGTAGTCAGAGTCATAAATACTCTGATTAGTGGCTCCAGTTCAGCTGGAGGGACAAATACACAGATGCAAGTTTTGTGGGTGCAACTTGCTCAGCAAAACAGACCTCCCAACTTTTAAAAGATTCTTCACCGGGTTCTTCTGTTTTAGATTCATAGACTTTCATGCCAGAAGGGACCATCATGATTGTCAGTCTGACTTTCTGCACATTGCAGGCCACAGACCCTCACTCACCCACTCCTTTAATAGACCCATAAACCCTGGCTGAGTTGATGAAGTCCTCAAATCATGATTTAAAGACTTCAAGTTTCTGAGAATCCACCATTTACACTAGTTTAAACCTCTGGGTGACCCATGATCCATGCTGCAGATGAAGGTGAAAACCCCCCAGGGTCTCTGCCAAATTCCTTCCCAACCCCAAATATGGTGGTCAGTTAGACCCTGAGCATGTGGGCAAGACCCATCAGCCAGACATCTGGAAAAAAATTCTCTGTAGTAACTCAGAGCCCTCCCTATCTAGTGTCCCATTATCAGCGATTGGAGATATTTGTTACTAGCAGTCGCAGATCGACTACATACCATTGTAGGTATGCCATTCCCACCATAAGCTTATCAACCACAGTGTTGAAACCAGTTAGATTTATTTTGCCCCCATTGCTCGCATTGGAAGGCTGTTCCAGAATTTCACTCTTCTGATGGTGTTCTTCTAAAATAGTAATAGGAACTAGCAGGGCCGACTTCAGGTTTTCTGCCGCCCCAAGCGGCGAGAAAAAATAAAAAAAGCCAATCGGCGGCAGCTAAGTCGCGCCGCTCCATTCTTCGGCAACACTTCGCTGTCTTTCACTCACTCTCTTCCTCTTTGGCGGCACTTCTGCGGCACCTCAAAGAGGAGGAGAGGGACTGAGGGACCTGCCACCGAATTCCCACCAAAGACCCGGCCGTGCCGCCCCAATAGCGGACGGGGTGCCGCCCCTTTGTATTGGCCGCCCCAAGCACCTGCTTCCTTAGCTGGTGCCTGGAGTCGGCCCTGGAAACTAGGGAGTGAAATTTCAAAATGTCAGAAGTTAAGGTTGATTGAGAAAAGCACTTGAAGATTTTGGATGTTTTACCTTATTGAAACTACCTGAACTTGATGGGTCTTCAAAATTGGGAGCTCACTTGTAACTGTTTACATGAATAAGGGTTACAGGATTGAGTCTTTGAGGATTGATAGGAACTGTCTCATGAAACTTCTTTTATTTCCTGCTTCCAAAGGTAAGAATGTATTTGGGAGTATTTGAAATCCACAGAATATGGGAACTTCCTGATGAAATCAAAACTTTTAAGTGTTCATACAGAATATCAATACCAATGTCAGGAATGCAATAACTTAAGCCTAGCCACTTCCCAGCCCTGTAATCTGTTGAACCATGTCCAGTGATTTTATAGGCATAACAGGTGTACCTGCATCTTTTTTAATGTACTCACTCACATTGTGCCACCCATTAAAAAATTCTGTAGAAATTACATTTAATTTTGAGGTCTCATCCTCTCTTCTAGAGGACAATTGTCCCTCTCACAAAATCACTCCAGAATGTGGCATTATTATGGACATCCCCCTTCAAGAAATGTCCTTGATTCATACAATAATGGGGTTGCAGGTGAAGTGGGAGGTTTGGAGACAGGGCTGTCTTCTGTAAAAGTGTGCAGAGCATTTGCCTGTAAACCACCTGACCTATGACCGGTAATATTAGTTCCTCATTTACTTGTATAGAAAGTGCACTTCAAAAGTTTTCACAGAAAAGTTGAAGGGGAGAGAGGGAGGAATAGAGGATAATTTAGAAAAACGTACTCAAGACTGATTTTATGTAGCATGTTACCTTGGCTTTAACAATACACAACTTGGCTTTGAAAGTCTTCCTCTTTTTCAGTATTGTAATGCTCTCTAGATTATCCTCCTTTCTCAGATACCTACATATATATTAAAGGGCACCGGGAGGGAGTTGTTGCTTTTAACATGACAACAAGAATGATTTTCCCTTCCTTCAGTTTGAATTTTGCAAAGCAGCAGCAGGCATTCACAAAGCGATGACTGGTACCACTTAAGCCATTAGCTCTGTGCTTTCTCTCTCCTTTGAAGCACTTGTGGAGATGTACTTTGGATGTGTATATTTTATTTATATTTAAGAACAAACTGGTTATAAAATCATCTTATTTTTATTCTGGTTTTGCATTTTCCAAAAAAATGTGCTTGATAGCACTATATTTATAAAAGGGATGTCATATCACATATAGACTTTATCACATAACAGCTACTCATAATTATAACCATCAAAGGAAATGACACTGAATTGCTATTATTTGGAGTGGAGGTGGGGAGGAGGAATAATTCTAGCTTGAGAGGGCCTCTGGAAAATTCTAGTACAGTTTGGCTTCCCCACCAAATTTATTAACATCATATCTCAATTCCACAAACACATGACCAGTCGTGTACTCTCAGACGGTGGCCTTTCTAAACCATTTCACATATCTAATGGGGTGAAATAAGGCTGTGTGCTGGCACTGGCCTTCTTTGGCACCTATGTAAGGTATAGAACTCATGGAAAACTTCAATCTCCAATGCTTACTGCAAAGACAAAAATTCCTGTGAAGCCCTTTTTGCGGATGATTGTGCTCTACTCAGTTGATAGTGAAAGTGATCTATATTTTATCCTTGAAAATTTCTCGGAGACAACGACACAGTTTGGATTCATCATCAGCCTGGAAAAAACTGAAGTCCTCTTCCAACTAGTTTCATCAACAATTACCACTGAGCCAATCATCACCATTGATGGTATAGAACTAAAAGCGTCAATCTTTTTACATACTTTGCCAGTATCACCTTGAGTGACAGTTCCCTGGACCAAGAAACATCAAATAGAATATGAAAGGCAAGCCAGGTCTTTGGAAGCCAGAACACCATCAAATAGTTAACAGAAATGATGATATACAATGCAGCAGACAGTGATAGCAACTCTTTTGTATGGATATGAAACATGGACAGTTTATCACAGACACATTAAGCAGCTTGAAAAATTTCACATGTGGTGTCTCCACTCTATTCTGAAGGTCCACTGGTGAGATAAAATCTCAAATGTTAAATGTTGATCAAAAACTACCAACATCAAAGCAATGTTCATCAAAGCTTGACTTAGACAAACAGGCCATTAGAATAGGTGGTGATAGACTTACAGAAAAGTTTTCAGTGGAGAGTGCAAATTTGGAAAGTGTAGGAGGCGGTCAAGGAAAATGCCTCAAAGACATCCAAAAGCAGAATCTCACCCCATTCAGCATAAATACTGATAACTCTGAAGAGATAGCCATAGACAGATCTGAATGGAGAACAACTATTGATGAAGGTTGTAAACACTTTGAGGAAGACAGACACGAAAAACGGATGAAAAAAAGTGCCAAGCATAATGCTAAGTCTTCAGTGGAAGCCTGCACATGGCTATGTGATATCTGTTTGTGATCTTGCTCCTCATAGATCAGACTATACAGCCACATGAGTACACACATGATATCATAATGTCATCGTTGGATATGATGGATACCCATACAATTCTAGCTTGAAACCTTTCCTGGTCAGGAAGCTCTATCATTATTTTGCCTTTTGATTGCTATTTCACTGAAATGTCAATCTTCACGTTAACCTCACTGCCAAACACCTCCCCCTGTGTGTGTCCACACTCAGAGGCTGCAAACCAGCAGGGAAGGAAATAGAGCGAAAGAAAGAAAAATATTAAAAACATAGCCAGCCAAAGCTGGAGAAAAGAGAAAGTAATTTGCTTTGACCTAAGCAATAAATCTACAGTCAATAATGACCATCTCTTGACACTAGTGGTGACATTGATCGAGTGCACTGGCCCAAGCTTTCTCCTCTGAATCTTGAAGTATTTCCTGATCATCTTTTCCACTATTTATGCAGGATTGTCAAAGATCAGGTATAAGAGGATGACGAGGGGACAGTGTTCTCTGACTTAATGTAATCACTTATGATAATTAAAAGTGTCATTCTTTGATCCGTGTAGAGCAAAAGTTACCTGATACTTTTTTTTAAAAAAGCATCAAAAACTCTAGGCTCCGCTAACTTCAAGGATCTGATCTAAACAAATATACAGAGAGAGAGGGCGGGAGGGAGTCAATTAATGAAACTCCATCCTTAATTCACCCATTTGAGATTGGGTATTGTAGCAAATATTGATCACTCACTGTTTGGAGACCTTTAAGCAAGAAGAGAAAAGCCAGAGGGAGCTGACATTTTGACCCCATTCAGTTTTCTTACTTTTGTTCTTCCTCTGCTTTATGGACTTGAGTCCTTGCTTCATTTTTGTGAGGAAGTAGAAGGGGGGTTCTTTTTAAGCCCACAAAGATTTTTCATGCTGAAGAATCAATATTTAAAATATTGCTTTCTTCACCCATAATGTGGCCATTCTATAACTTAAGTATATTGCCCCTTGAAGTTAGAGTGGGGTGAATTTTTTTCAGTGAATAATAAATTTTCCCAAAAAATTCTTATGGGGCACCAAAACTATTTCTAAATTTGGGTTGAGTTTGGCTAATACACCTCTGATATAACGCAACCTGATATAACACGAATTTGGATATAATGTGGTAAAGCAGCACTCCGGGGGGGGGGGGGGGGGGGGCTGCGCACTCCGGCAGATCAAAGCAAGGTTGATATAACGCGGTTTCACCTATAATGCAGTAAGATTTTTTTGGCTCCCAAGGACAGCGTTATATCGGGGTAGAGATATAGTTGTGGACAACAAAGGGGGAAATTTATCCAAAACTATTTGCAAATTTGGATTGAGTTTGGCTAATAGTTGTGGACAACAAAGGGGGGAAAATCAAAAAAGTTGAAACAGTTCATTTCGACAAATTGGAAACAAAAAGTTTCACCTTTTGTGAAACAGTGTTTCCTTTTGAAAGGGAGAAAAAATCCAGAATGGCCTATATGAAAAATGCAAAAAAATAATAATGCTATCTTCAGTTGCATGAAACATTTTGTTCAACATGAGCTGGAATTCTTTTTCTGGGTTTTCATTTTTTTTCTTCAGGTTTTTCAATTCAGTCTCTCAACTAAAAAATCAATTATTACCTCAATTTTACTAATGGGGAATCGAGAGGGAGAAACATTCAGTAACTTGTCAGAGGTCACACAAGAAGTCTTTAGCAAAACTGGGAACTGAGCCCAGATCTAAAATACAAGCCCTAACCACAAGCTCATTCTTTTCCCCCTGATATTGATTTATAAAATGCACCTAGCTGAAGCTCTAGGCACATAATGATTAAGTTTGAACTGGACCTTTAAATGACTGCAAAGAACCTGATCATCCAACTGTGCAAATTTCATACATTTCAGAAAAACTTCTTTGATGATTAGAGGGGTCACACAAACCATTTTAGAGCAATTTTTGAAATTTCAATCATTTAAATTGTAACAATATGTTGTTTTTGAATATCTGTCAAACTCTTTGCTCTTAGGTCTGAATTGTCATTTTTCAGACAACGATGCCCAGTTAAGGCCGTGTTGTAGACCTGTGCAGATAGTGTTTAATCATAGAAATGTTGACAGATTCTTCATGCTAGCAGCCCTTGTCTATGCTGCCGTATTCTCAAATGCTATTATAATAAACCTGCAGCAGGAATGTATAATTAGTTTCCAAAACAATCATGCCTCTGGAATGGTTTTATTTTTCAGGATAATGTGAAATAGAATAGAACTTGGCTCTCTGTATATAATGCCTTTCAGACACCCAGCATCCCAAAGTCTTTTACATTTATTGGCGCTATCAACTTTGACGTTAGCTGTTTTAATAAAATGTTTGGAAGAAGCATGTAATTGGCATTCTGGTGGAAATTAAACTAAGCCTGAATCAAACATGAATCTATTACAATTCTTTCTTTCAGACGTGTCAGACTGATGCATCCAGGAGCAAAAATAAAGCTTGTCAGTCGTGTGTGTTGAGGGGATTTGCACATAGGTGAGCAAAGAGGAACTGTACATTGCATCTCGAGGTATGTGCATGGAGAGCAGCCTTGCCACAGAGATGAGGTAAGTGTCTCTTCTGTTGCTTCGGGGTGGGATGAGAAAGCTTAGTCCAGACAGTTATGCATGTCCTTGCTCCACACCCAAGTTGTATATGTAGTGCACTCCTGAGTGAGCCAACCATAGCAGGGATCAAACCTGAGACCTCTCTTTCTAAATGCACAAGATTTTATTGCCTGACTGAAACACCCCGTTCTGTTAGTTGAGGCTGTAGCAGGGTCATCAACTGCTATATGTGGCCCAGCCACTTCAAGAAGGAGACTGAACATCACACTGAGTGGAGGTAGGTTACATAGGCCCAATGGTAGCAACTATTACGTGTGAGGGACAGGTTGGGCATAAGCAAGCATTCACTCACAAGTACCTCTGTGCTACATTTGTCACATTTGTTTGTGCACTCCAAGCACAGTTCAAATCCTTTGCATAACCAAATGTAAGACTGGTCGATGTGATCATTTCATTGTATAAGTTTCCAATGCACATATAGAAGCGGTCCATTTGATTTTTGAAAGACACATTTCCAAAATGGTTACAATGAGTTGTGATTCATAACTAGACTACCACTGCATAGAAGTGGGATAAGTGGGAACCATTAAGCATTTCCCTTGTGCCTTTATGCTGAAATTAAAACATTACAGACTACTGTTAAATGACAGGCAGCCTGCTGATGGCTCCTCAAAAGTGGATTATGAAGACCCGTAATGTGGTTTTCATTGGTGGTCCTGGCTACCATCCAAGAGATAACACAAATCTGTCATAAAATCAGGCTTTGAGATAAAATAATAACAAACAATCCTTCAAAAGCATGTTAATGAGATGCAGTGGACAACAATACTCTGAAGGCTCAATTACAAGATGTTTTAAGATGCTCATAAAATTCAAGCGGTAACTTGTCAGCGCTGATGTGCCTCTCTGAAACTTATTGTTGAGTGCTTATTGTTTCTGTATGGGGAGTTCTAGTGCCTTTATCTTCACAGATGTGTTTTGGGGTGAACTTTGGTGAATGATAATCTATGCGTCAGTAAGTGCAACTAGTGGGTGCCTAGGTAACACGGCAATGGGCAATTAAATGTGATGAATTGATAGATAGGGTAGAAATTGTGAAAAAGGCATTTGCCTGCCAAAACCACACAGCTGGAACAGCTGTTACAAATCCTGCATCTTGATATGGGGTTACACTAGATAATCCTGGTGGTCCCTTCTAATCCTATGGTTCTATGATTCTACGTTTCCTGTTCCAAGTATTGGCAAATGTTGCTTTTCAGTGGTGAGGACTCGATATGCTCAAAAACTAAATAAAAGCACTTGCAGGCCTAAATTGTTCCTTCTAACATCCTTGCAAACCACAGAAAAGTTCAGTGGGAAGCCATGGGTGTAACTGAGGGCATAATTTGGTAACAGAATAAAAACGAGCCCATGCAATTAGGCTCTGACCATGCAAACATACCCATGCCTAATGTTAAGCTTATGACTAGTTCCAATGGTACTCCTCTTAAAGTTAAGTATGTGGGTGTTTGCAGGGTCAGGGTCTTATTAGTTCTGTGATAAGGGTGGAGTATCATATCTGGATGCTGTGCGGAGAGCTAACCACATAGTTCTGTGACCCAGGACATGCCCACCTAAGCCCCGGTTTCATTTTGCACTTTCCAACAGGAAGTTGCAGCAGGTCACAGTGCTGGAGAGTTCCTTCCTGGTTAATAGCAAGGAAAGGGAAGCACTTTAAACATTGACAGAAGGAACTGGGATGAGAGGCAAGATGCATACTTGAGGAAAATACTGTATTGCCTTGAAATGCTGTCCCTGAGGAGTGGCTAAATTCTAATGACTTGACTCAAACTAAGATTCTCCAGGCCCTCAGCCATGGTGTATGCGTGTATGTGTGTTTCCATGTGACTATGGTAGTAGCTACCCACATTTTAGGATATAGTTTGTGATAACAGCCCTCCCTTTTCTAGAGCCAGTGTCTGGTAATGGCTTAGTATCCTCATTTGATCATAGGCATAGCTATGAAAAAAGTAAACCATGGAGCCAGGTAGGGGTTTTCCCCCAGACTTTTTCTTCAAGGACTACTATCCTTGTAATTGTTTTGTCTTTCCTGCTTGGTTCCTCTAATACTCACCTTTTGATCTAACTCCATAGCAAGTAACCCATCATAAATAAACACACAGAAGCATGCGCCATATTCATAAAGAATAATACAGCTGTTTCCCAGGTCTCCACTATCCTAACTTGGTCTGCAGCAGAGGGAGCTGCATCAATGTGAGGCTCCTTGTGAAACAGGGGGCACTTCCATTGCTCTCTCATCTAAAGCCTTCCCTCCGTGCTTGAGCAACAAAACTGCACAGCCCCTCCCCCGCCCACCACCAAAAGTCCGTCCATGGCTGTGGAGGTGTGGGCAGGATTTACCTCTGTTTGCTTCTTATGGTAATCCTCTGGATTTCCAGCACTACTTGGTGTTGTGCTTTCACTTACCCTGCTGCCTCTGGGAAGATGTAGGACGCAGCCATCCCATCGTCAGCAGTGAACTGGTTTTAAATCCCCTCACCTCCAGGTTTGCATGGTGCCCCAGAGGCAATATCATTAAGTGCAAATTACTCAATATCTAAAGAGTGTTTAGAAATGATAAATTACCACAGGTCCCAACACGTTTAAATAAGTGCAGAATGTAGTTCATACCCTATGGGGGGGGAGGGGGGAGGAGGGGTTCAATTTATTAAAAGTTATTGCTTTAGGGTGTCGTCATTGTGAGAGAATCTTTAAACATCCATAAACTGAAAGCCAGAGAAATAACAGTAATTGATTCTTCACCTACGCTGTGTTATGTATTTTGAAAGATATTGGAAGACTTTTAACTAAGGCTTCTTCGTATTCACCAGGTTTTTATTGAACAATATTTTTTTTTAACTGTACAATTCAGGAAAAGCCTTTTTCACAGCTACTCACGAACTTCCCTCCATATTGAACTCATCAGATTTTTATTCTTTATATTTTATTGTACACAAGCTTTTTATTCTTTTTTAAAAACTTCCCCCCCAAATTCACTACACTTGAGCAGAAACACTACACGTGTTCTCTCTGCTCCTCTGTATAAAATAAGCAATGGAAGAGCAAAGGGGGTGAGGCTGTCCTGGAGCCACAGCCCCTTGAAGTCTGGGGTCCTTGGACCTGGGGCAGTTCATGTGACAGGGTTCACCAGCAGCAAACCAGGGGATGTGATAGGAACCAGGCATGTTTCCGATGGAACCCCGGCCTACGATTTGGCAAAAGTTCATTGAATCTAGCTAGCTTTTGAGAGAAATTTCAGGGTGACTGAACTGGCAGTTTCTGGTGAAGCTCTGGTAGAGACTCGTAAACATCTATGTAGTCCAGCCACAAGAGGGAGACAGCCATATGTAAACACAATTGCCTTGGGGATTAGTGACCATTGCCTTTTATAAACCTTCTACTTCAGTGTTTAAACCAAGCTCTAACCATTAGAGATCAGGATTAGACCTGCGGGGGTGGGAAGAGATCTCCCTACACCTTCCTATTGCAGATTTCTTAGGCCTCAGAGGCGATGCATGGTGACCTGCCTACTCCTCCCCCCAGATTTCTGCCTTCCATTTAGCAACAGTCTGCAAAGCAGGCAGTGGGAAGAGCTGGGACTCCACAGCAAGGAAGGTGAAGCAGCCCTATGAAGCGGGAGGGAGGACTTGGCCCCCTTTGTCACTCCCCACACTGCATGGACACATGGTGAGGGCCGCTGCCGCCTCCTCGCCGCTCTAAATGTTCCAAGGGAACCCATCCAGAGGGGCTGTGGCAGACTCTGCCCCACAGGGCAGCAGGGGTGGGCAAGACCTCGGGCCGCCTCTCACCAGGATGCTCAGCAGCGAGGAGGCCACTGCCGCCCCTTGGCGGCGGACCTCACCGTGTGTCCATGCAGTGCGGGGCGGGATGAAGAAGCAGGGCAGCGGGCTGCGGGCTGAGCCCTCCCTCCCGCTACATAGGGCTGCTTCTCCTTCCCTGCTGTTGGAGTCCCAGCTGTTCCCACCGCCTGCTCTGCCGACCGCCCTGGGATGAATGCCCTGCGCCTGTTCCCAGGGCAGAGGCCACTCTCCCACTCCTGTAGCAAGGGCTCTGCGCAGGTGAAACTGCTCCCCTCACACTGCAGAGGGACTCTCCCTGCCTTTCATTTAGCAACAGCTTCGAAGGTGAGTCAGGGTGTGGATGTGGTGCTCCCACCAAGAGCCCTGCAGTGCAGGACTAGCCTGAGCTGCCTGGCTCCCCCCCCCCCACCCCATACATTCTAGTGGCCTCCCCAGAACCTTTAAATGGTCTCCTCTCACTATCAACAGTTACGAGTCGCTTCTGGGCCTTCCTGTGAAGCACCTGGTACTGGCCACTGTCAGAGACAGGATATTGGACTAGCTAGAGCTTGCAGTGACTCAAGAGCATAAATACCAACCTCAGGGCAGACTGTTAAGAAACAGGGCACAAACCCCAAATTGGTTGTGAAATCTATATTAGGATTTAATTAGCCAATCATCAAATGTAAACTCATCAGGCACTAGAACAGCCAAACATGGAGTCACAGACAGTTCCCTTGAATACTCTGATTTATCTCACCACCCCAGGTGAGCATACCTGTGTGATAGATGGTCCTTTATACCAATAGTCACAATAATATCTAGGTTATTCCCTGTCCCAAAGGACCAGTCACTTATCCCAGGTCTGTTGCACCTTAGATCTCATACCACAGATAACACTTGTGTTGGGAGACCCTTTCCACTTGGCTTAGAAACGGTATTCTGGATAGTTCTTGGAGAACACTGCATCCAGTTTTCTAGGATCCAAAAAACTCAATTCGACTCCAGACTTCATCACTCAAGTTCCTTTATTTGGCATACAGCAAAACTACACTGAGTTGATCGGACTCAAGCGTAGGAGGTGGTTATAGGGTATACCACACATCCATAAGATGCATCCGAAGAAGTGGGCTGTAGTCCACGAAAGCTTATGCTCTAATACATTTGTTAGTCTCTAAGGTGCCACAAGTACTCCTGTTCTTCTTTTTGCGGATACAGACTAACACGGCTGCTACTCTGAAACCACACATCCATAGTTAAACAGAAATCCTCTCCCTTCATATACATTTACATGTCTCATTGCATTTACTATACATTACATCACACATTTTTGGATTGGCTTGGTCAGTTCTCAGGAACCAGTCACTGTACAGCATGCTTTGACTATATGCTGTTCATATAGAACTTGCTTTTTATATCATATCTACATTCTTAACTTATCTTGTCCGTTGTTAGTAAATGGTTCCCTTGCTGTTCTCCCTCTTATCTTAGCTTGCTCTGACATTGTCTTTTTTCAGCCTAATGGTTTGTTTATACCCCTAATTCTATCCTCCAAGAAATGAAGCCTCTCTCCAGGTGTTAATTGCTCATGCCAGGCTAATCCTATAATAAACTATATACAGATTTATTAAATCTGTTTCCTTTTCCTGTTTATATACAAAGTTAAAGTAGGTAAACCTATATGCACAAATGAGTTATAATTTTAAGTTTTGAAAGGTAATGGAAGTTTCTATAATAAGCTCTATATGTCCTTCAGAGCTAACTGAGGCTAAGCACCGGGGATCTCTTACTTACGCCTAGAAATCTTTGCGTCCCTCCTGCCCCCCAAGTCCAAGCCTCACAGAGATACAGTTCCTTCTTGTTACAGGTTTTTATCACCCTCCTCCCCTGTGCTCTGAGATGGAAACTCAGCCAACAGAAGGAATCCTCTTGCATGACTCTTCTTCCCATGGAAGAGGGTGGAACCATCAATGTCCTTTGTCCTCTTTCATGTGAAATTATTTGATACAGATTATTGATCCAGCTTTACACAGGGCCCTGAAATGAAGTGAAGATAGATTTCTGTGTCCTTTCCTTGTTTAGATAAATGTTACCTCCATAAATTATTGCACCTTTTTAAGTATCTTCCATTGTCAGCGGGACATTTCCAGCAAGTACTACTTCATCTTAAGAACTGGGCATGTTTTAGTTTCTCTTCAAAGGGAGAAGTCTGGTACTGTAAGTGCATTAGGAAAAAAATTCCATTTTGTGTGTAATATCACTTAGGCTTGGCAGAATTCAATTTTTTTTAAAATATCATTTCAATGGATAATATCAATGTTTATTTTTAAGTATTTTTTATTTTTATTTAAACTTTCCACAGATGAAAGAAATTATGGGGTGGTGTCAGACGATTGTTTAATGACAGTAAACACTGAGAGTCACAAAGTTTAAAATTTTATTACGGTTGAACACAAATTGTCAATGTCACATGTCAAAATGTTCAAAGTAACTATCCTTAAATCAAACACTAATAAGTTCTCAAGCATAACTTTTCTTTCTTTGCCTATCTGGTAAATTTCAATTGCTATTGGTGAAAATATTTGTTTGCTGGTTTGTGTGCATATGATGAAATTAACATTTACTTACATTTACCAATAAAAATCTAATCCCTCCAAGCTTCAATATACGTATAATCACAGCTATTTGTATCAGTTTTTAAAAACCATAATTGTAACTACAGTTATGCTGGAAAGGGAGTAAATTTACTGTCCTTCTGGATGAAGTGCTGACTATTATGTCTTGTTAATCCCAGCCATTGAAAAATAATGAATCAAGCCTCCCAAAATTATGAGATTGGCTTTAAAACCTTGAGATTTAAATAATAATACATTATGGGTCTTTCTATTTTCCTTTTATTTTTTGAGTCCATAGATTTCACATTTTCAAGCTTTTCTCCTCAACCATGAGTGTTAGGAAACTAAACTTTTTTTTTTATATTTTATTTTTTTTAAGAAAGCTGAGCACCTCAAATAATCACCTGACTCCTGGAGCTGAGGTTTTAAGATATCACAAGATAAATGATAAAATCAGACTTGGTAACACTGAAATGCTGAGGAATATCAACAGAGTAACCAATTAGTATATTGTATGTGCTTGAATTTGAATGGATACATTACTGTTAATATGTCTTTGGGAGGATATTTTTACAGACCAGTTTTTTTACCCTTCTGCATTAAGTATTATCATTGGATGCTTAACGGAGTGAAGGTCCTACTCAACATGGATAAGCATAGCAAAATTAGGTACTTCCTTCACTAATTTACAGTGCTGCAGGAGCAATTTTGTTGTTGCTTTTATTTAAAGTGATTCCCAAAGCACCAAGGATTAAAAGTAACACATATCCTTTTAATTAAATCAATACGTGATTTAATACAGAATGTGAAGTTTGCTAGCATAATTATGAAAACCCAGAATGTTGGATATTAGGCAAATAAATATTTTATTTACCACAGTGAATTTCCAGAGGATGCTATTGCCCATCTTAGTTGGAGCTGTAAGGCTGATGGTTAAGTAACTTTAACCACTTGAACAACACAGTATTTTCTAGCAACATTCTGTGATGTTCCTTGAGGTGGTTTTGGAACTTCAGAATAATGAAGAGAACAGTCATGGCTGGTTCTTGTGCATGTTCCTTGGCATGCCATCCCTACTCCATGCATACCATATAAGGGCCAGGGTAAATCCAGTCTTTGTGCTAAGGGAAGACCAGGCACTGATTTCCTGTGTGCCATGCACTCAAAGGGTAAGAAACAGGTGGTACTATAGTAATTGCCCAATTCCTCCTCCTTCTGAGCCTGGAACTCCCACATTATGGCACTGCCACCAAATTAGAAAAAACGACCCATTTGGAAATACAATTTTGGTTACTGACTTTATTTCATGAATGACCTTTTTCAGCTCAATTTTGCAAAATTCAGAATTTCCAGGCAAAGTTGCTCACATTCAGAAAGCCATCAAGTCATTTAGAGTGATGTGTTACTGCTATAAGGCTACTGAGATTTATTTACTTACTTGGAGGGACAGGGAGTTAAGCACATGCAGGTTTTTCTATTAGGGTTTCCTTTTTTGCTCACATTTCTTCAGAGGAAAATGTGTCTGTTACTAATGGCATTTTGAAAGAATGCCAAGAATAGCACATTTAACTGCTCTGGAGTTGAAGTATAATGTGTAGGAGTGAGAAGGAAGAAACATTTAGTTAAATAATTTGTCAGTCATTAAAAATTGTTCATTTTGTGTTACTATAGAAGGGGATATCCTTACCTACCTTGGCTAAGCAGAAGTCCTAGGGTTTGGTTCTGCTCTCATTTATGCTGGTGTAAAGCAGGAGCAACTCAGCTAAGCTGTGTGGGCTGGCTCCTCAGCAGATGTAAATTAGCAAAGTTCCCACTCTCTTTAATGGAACCTTTTCTGATTTACACTAGCTGAAGATCTGGCTCAATAAAATTCAAATGGTTGTGACATATACTTGAGTTGAGAATCAGACCCAAGTCTTTTGATTCCTAGTACAGGTACTGAACACATCTGAAAACTACAAGATGGAGTTAAACAAATATGTGCTAGAATCATTCTACAGCCATGAAAGACCATCCTTCAAAGCACAGACGAAGTCATGGATTATGTGATACCCATAAAGGTCTGAAGAAATATAAAGCAAGTCTACCTAAGTCACCTTTGCCTCAGAAGAAGAGGCGAGTATCTGAGCCCATGTGTCATCTGAAATACACATAGGCCTGAAAACAGAGATACCTCAAATGAATCATGAAATTAATGCACAAAACTGACATTCAGTATGAACCCATCCACTTGAAACATTCCTAACGCTGGCTGATGTACGTTGTCCTTGCATGACCTTATTTGATTTCTCCCCTTTGTCTAATGAAGACAGCTAGGCATGTACACTTGCTCACTTTGCTTATTTCAAGTAAATAATACAAACAAAAAGAAATCCTCATAGAAACCAGAACCCCAGCTGCAGCACTAGGTAAAGCAGCAATAGTCAGTAGATGAAAGAGTCATATGTTCAGTTGTCATTGTCTTGTCTCAGGCTAGGGTAGTTGGCTTTTATATATATATATCTGTCAGGCACTTTCTGCAAAAGATGCACAGAAAAAACTAGAAAGAAAACAAATTGCATGTGTAAACTCCAATGAAATGTGAACAGAAGATGTGGGTATCCTTGCATTCTGTTCTGGCAGTTAAAATCACCAAAGATTTGCTTGCATATTTTTTGAAAAATAATGTATTCTGTAGTTGATATGATTTACAATTTCACAGCTGACTGCCGTGGAAATAGTCTGCTACTCATGATTGGGTGGAAGGCAAGATCAGACCCAAACTTCAGAAACACAACTTAATATTTTGGTTAAAAGCAGCTTGCAAGATTTTGTCTACATCCCCTTCTCTTGTCCCCTACCCTTTTCCTTCTGCCTCCCAGCCTGTTAGTTTGCTGGAGAGTATTAGGAAAAGGGTAGAGGACTACTGGGGAAAAATACAGCTAAGGGGCAGGCAGTGTCAGAAGTGGGATCAGGAGGACATATGAGGAGTAGCACCATCAGCAGCAGGAGGGAAGGATCTATGTCAACATCCAACTATGAAGGAAAAAAGGGAAAAAAAGAGTGAAAGAAGACAAAGAGAAGGCCAACAGACAAATAACAAATTGCTTTTATATTGCTTGTTCATACTTATATTAACCAATTATCTTTACAAATAAAAGGTCACACTGGATCATATTTAGGCTTGGATTAGATTTTCTTATCAGTAAATGTTGGTAAAAGTTGATTTAACTGTTCACAACCAATGAAAAAATATTTCCATCAATAATGACTGAAATTTACAGATAGGCAAAGTAAGAAAAATGCTGCTTGAGAATTTATTAGAGTTTGATTTAAGGGTATTTGCTTTGCATATTTGACATGTGATGTTGACAATTCGTGTGTTAATGGTTATAAAGCTTGAACTTTTTGAATCTCAATGTCTACAGTCATTAAATGATTTCCCTCCCTCCCTGGGACAACAGAACTGAAGCAGTGGTCTCACCGATGCCATATACAGAGGTAAAATCACCTCACTATTCCTGTGCATAACCCCATGTTTCTTCAGCCAAGGATTGCATTTACCCCGTTTTGCCACAGCATTGCACTGGGAGCTCATGCTGAGTTACTTGTCGACTACGATCCTTCAGTACTTTTCTGAGATCCTTACTTTGTAAATTATACCAGAATAGAAAAGCAGCAATTGCCCCAGACACTGAAGTTAAGCTTGTAACGCCTACTGTCCTGCCAGAGAACTTCCCTAAAAGGGATATACCAAATCAACAGGAAGGTGAAAAAGACTAACAGTTTTGTACAATTTACTTTGAAAAACTTTTGCTTCATCCAGTTGCATGGTTTGGTTTAGTCATTACTTCATATAGTATGTGAGGCAGGGGAGGGGAAAGGTGAGGATAGTGCTAAACCAGCAAAGGTTTTGAAACCAACGAATGTGGACAAGATGGACACACTATTCAGAAGGAATAATGTGTTAGACTCTGATGGAAAATTATCTAAAAATAGGTTATTAATTTTTACTTATATGTTTGTTTAAGATTAAGGAGCTCTTAATGGGAACCAATTTCATCCTATGGGTTATAGAGGAACTATGTCTTGAGCTGTTTGCTGTTTTATTCGTGGCATGTGATCAGTCACATGTTTTTGCCCCCTGATTGCTTGACTGAAACCTCTCTAAACAGGAAATGGGAAATCAAAAAGATTTCAAGTTAGAAACATGAGTGTTTCAGGTCAGGGACATTCACCTAAATCTGGTGCCTCATAGACTTTAAGGTGAGAAGGGACCATCATGATCTTCTAGTCCTCATGCCAAGGCACTTTGTTGGGAGTCCAACACAGCTTCAACATTAAAGATACAGAACCAAATCCTCAACTTGTGCAAATCAGCTCAGATCCACTGCATTTAATGAAACTACCCCAGCTGAGGATCTGTCCTTCAATGTGAAAATCTCTCCTCTCGTTCCCCACCATTGCCCAACCTGCTGAGGAAAGAGGTGGAGAAATTGAAGGTTATAAGTAGCATGTCCAGAGCTTTATGGAGGGAGTTAGGGAAATAGTGGATGTTGGTTTCCTTTACACAGAAGGAAGTGAGGAATTGCCACTGTGTCCCAACCAGGGCTGTATTAAATGTGTGAGGAATGCTGATTTTTTCCAGGAAGATCAAGTTGTCAAGCCCCCGGCCATGGTCTGTTAGATTGAAGCAGCTGTTAACCTCTGGAGCAAGAGCACTAAGTATCACACTATCCCTGGTGGGACCTACACAGAATTTGCGGCTACAGGATCCACAGTATTACCTGAACCAGCTTTATTTCCAATGTGAACCTTCATGAGTATTCACAAGACTGGTTCTTCACAAACATTCCTGCAACAAAATATTGATTACAAATTGTTCATGGAAAACAAAACCAAAGGATTTTAATGTCACTAAAACAAATTTGGAGGGGTTATTCCAACAAATGATTGTAAATACTTGAAGTCCTGATGATGTTATAGAAAACAATGAAAACTCTTCTATTTTGAATCTCTTCTGCTTGTAAATTTGTCTGTGTTTCTGACTCGTAAAGAGGTTTTCATGAAAACCAGATATTTATTAAGAGTTTTTTCTCTCTTCCATTACTTATTCTCTTACATGAAGACACAATACCCCATGTCTGGGTGTAAGAAAACAATTCCAGTGGAAATCATGAATGATTATGTTTCTAATAAAAGATTGTGACTTTAGGTTGGAAATAAGCAACCAGAGCAGAAGAATCCTTAAGGCCAATTCTTCAGACAGTGTCACCTCAGCCACTACCTTGCACATGCTTCTGTTTTCTCCATGCACAACATGATCCTAACTATCCAGTTTGTTCTTGAAAATGAATTGTTGAACATGGATATTGGATTTTCATGCATGAGCTAGTATGCAGGACAACTAATGGACCTTACAAAATGTTGAGCATCCTTGACTGTAAATGAATTCTCCAATTTAAATTAATTCTATCCCATTCTACATTGCTTAAACTCACCTCGCCCATTTTTGTTCAATGGGAAACATGTAATACAGAACTGTGCTCAAAGTACATGTGCTAATGCTAGTCATCTTATTTGGGTGGTGGGGTTATTTTTTCCCTAGTATTGCAAAGAGACTGCTTCCCTCTTTCAATATTTAAACATTAATTTTTATTTTTAATTAAATTAAAATTTAATTAAAAATTAATAATTTAACATCTAAATATTTAATTTAGCGTAATTCTCTGGATAACAAAGGTTGGAGAAAAATAATATTATACATTGAAAACCAACAGTGTTGCAAGGGACAGTGGGCTACAGCTTTCTTAGTTAATTCCCTGATCAAGGGATATGGAAAAGTTATGGTATCTCAGGAACCACTGTGTATTACCTGTTAATAATTGTCAATTTTTAGAGATCCCTATATTTAGAATTTAATAGGGATTAAACAAATAGGATTTGCTAGTGATTCAAATGGGGTTCTATAATAATTATTCTTAAAACCTATAGAATTTAAAAGAAAATTAGATTCCAGTAATAACAATTCAATAACAGGATTTAAACTTTCATTGAAAAGGTTCTCATTCTCACCTAACATTCTATAGGACTTTCTCCATACGGGATTCAGCTTGTGATATATGTGCATCAGAACCAAACCAAATGGGAAAAATTTCCCTTCATGTGGGTTATAGTTAAATTCTAGGTTTTGTTTAGTTTTGGAAGAAAAGAGACTGTGGTAAAACAGTATCAGAGGGGTAGCCATGTTAGTCTGGATCTGTAAAAAGCAACAGAGTCCTGTGGCACCTTTAAGACTAACAGATGTATTGGAGCCATGCATCCGACGAAGTGGGCATTCACCCACGAAAGCTTATGCTCCAATACATCTGTTAGTCTTAAAGGTGCCACAGGACACTCTGTTGCTTGTGGTAAAACAATAACATTTGATTTGTGTGCTCTGCAAAAGTTTTTTCATTATTAGTTTCAGGCTCTTGAGTTAACAACTATTCGCCTCTTCTTCGATACCTGCTAGAAAAAAAAAATCCATTGACAGTTGAAGTGTTTGTTTGTATAGTCTGATTATTTATGAGTTTGAACACAGAGTGGTTGGGCTGCATATTACTAACCTGTCCACTAGAAATAATATCTTATCTACGAGCGAGGTGAATAACTACACCATTTGTTTCTGTTTTGGTTGTTTAGATAAATTTTGGCAAAATAACTGATTTTATTTTTAGATAGAAACTCAAGATGCTATAGTCAGATCAGTGTGTATATATGTATATATATAAAGTACATTGGAAACTCAGAGTTGAAAAATCCAAGGTTCAAATATCTTAACTGCATTTCACCAGGAAATTAGGTGAAGGACCTCATTTATTACTGTGCTTTCAGTTTATTAACACTGACTTGTGTGTGTAAGATTTCTCAGAATACCAGCCAGCATTAAATCGGACATGGGCATGATTTTTATTATACGCACATACTGTAAGGCATGCTCATAAAATAAACATAGTTTATGCATCAGCCTCTTGAAATCGGTCATATCTGCAAACATTGTTACATGCAGTTGTCACCTGAGCTTTTTAAAAGAAATTGCATTAGCATAAGATAGAGAGAAATGATTCTGTACGCTCACTTCTCGCCTATTCCCTCGTAAAGACCATGTTTGGCCTTAAGGGGATGAGCAGAGTCATTCTGTTTGCTAGCACCTTTATCAGCTAATTAATGGAGATATCCTATCTCCTAGAACTGGAAGGGACCTTGAAAGGTCATCGAGTCCAGCCCCCTGCCTTCACTAGCAGGACCAAGTACTGATTTTGCCCCAGATCCCTAAGTGGCACCCTCAAGGATTGAACTCACAACCCTGGGTTTAGCAGGCCAATGCTCAAACCACTGATCTATCCCTAAGCTTTGCCTTTGTACGGGCATCACGTCCAGTGAAGCATTTAGTGAAAAGCTTATCTTATTTTATGTTCATAGGATGAAATTCAGTGACCTCTGTGATCTCTGTACCATATAAGTCCTATGGTAACCTCCCCTGCTTAATTTGTAATGAAGGAGATGCTGGGGCTCAAGCAATTAGATGCCCGGGCTCAAGCAATTTGTTTACATTCATAACTGATGCAGGAAGCCCAGAGGTGTCGAGGCTATCAACTGCCAAGCCTAGAGGTGTCGGGGCTCAGCCCTTGCACAAATTAAGCACTGGTAACCTCTTCCTTATGTATGGGTATGTATGCCTGGAGCAGCTATCATAAGATGACACCACACCCCAAGGTTCCTGGAACAAAACCGGCCCCAGGACCAACCCCTGGGTCATTCCACTTGATACCAGCTGCCAACTAGACATCAAGTCGTTGATCACTACCCGTTGAGCCCTATGATCTAGCCAGCTTTCTATCCACCTTATAGTCCATTCATCCAACCCATACTTCTTTAACTTGCTGGCAAGAATACTGTGGGAGACTGTATTAAAAGCTTTGCTAAGATCAAGGTATATCACGTCCACTGATTTCCCCATATCCACAGAGCCAGTTATCTCATAATTGAAAGCATTCAGGTTGATCAGGCATGACTTGCCCTTGGTAAATCCATGTTTACTCTTCCTCTTCTCCAAGTGCTTCAAAATGGATTCCTTGAGGACCTGCTCCATGATTTTCTGGGGACAGAGGTGAGGTTGACTGGTCTGTAGTTCCATGAATTCTCCTTCTTCCTTGGCACTATATTTGTCTTTTTCCAAGACCTCCCCTGATTGCCACGAGTTTTCAAAGATTATGGCGAATGGCTCTGCAATCACATCAGCCAGCTCCCTCAGATGCATTGCATCCAGGAGCGGCGCCAGGGTTTTTGGCGCCCTAGGTGGGGGTCCTTCCGCGCTCCCGGTCGTTGTTGTCAATTCTGTGGCGGGGGGGTCCTTCCGCGCTCCCGGTCTTCAGGGCAGTTCGGCGGCGGGTCCCAGAGCGAGTGAAGGACCCGCCGCAGAATTGCTGCTGAAGACCCGTAGCACGGAAGGACCTCCTGCCACCGAATTGCCGCCCCCCCAAATCCTGGTGTCCTACGCGACCACCTAGGTCACCTAAATAGAAGCGACGGCCCTGATTGCATCTGCCCCATGGACTAGTGCATGTACAGCTTTTCTAAATAGTCCTTAACCTGTTCTTTCACCATGGAGGGTGGCTCACCTTCTCCCTATACTGTGCTGCCCACTGCAGCAGTCTGGGAGCTGACCTTGTCTGTGTAGACTGAGGCAAAAAAAAAGCATTGAGTACTTCAACTTTTTCTACATCATCTGTCACTAGGTTGCCTCCCCCATTCAGTAAGGGTCCCACACTTTCCCTGACCTTCTTCTTGTTACCAACATAGCTGTAGAAACCCTTCTTGTTACCCTTCACATCCCTTGCTGGCTGCAACTCTAATTGTGCTTTGGCCTTCCTGATTATATCCCTGCATGCTCAAGCAATATTTTTATACTCCTCCCTAGTCATCTGTCCAAGTTTCCACTTCTTGTAAGCTTCCTTTCTGTGTTTAAGCTTAAGTTTAAGTTTTGCATTTAAGTTTAAATAAGTTAGCCATCCTTAACTGTAAAAGACATGCCTGTCTTCCAGGTCTAATAACCCTAGAGACCAACAACAGACCCATCACAATTTACAGTAACCACCAGGCAGGTTACAATGGTGAAATGTTCATGTTTTCTAGGATTTAACTGTCTTTGGTCCAGGTCACAAAGGGCTTCAAGATTTGTGTTCTACTAAAAAGTGACACTGGGCCTATTCTGGCTGCTGTTGTAGATATTTGGCTTGGGAGAAGGTTGGAGTGGGAAACAGAGTTCTAAAGAAACTGCAGAGACATAGTAATAAAAATTCTATACTAGTCTTCCATTTGGAAGTTGTCATTTAACACTACATATATGAGATTTTTAAATAAAATTCTGTCTTTTGTTCACAGCTTAAAATAAGGTGAGAAGAGCATTTTGAGAAGTAATGACCACCTTAACAGAATTTTCTGTATCTCAAAAAGATGGGGGAAATATTGTGCTACTAAGTCCACTGCCAAAGGGCTTAAAGCAAACCCATTTGATTTTTGTAGATAATGTGTCCGGTGGAAAAGGGGAGTGGAGAGAAACAAATAACTCAAACAGCCTTGTTTAATAAATGAAAAAGGAAGTCTCCAAGTTCCCTGGCTGGTATAGTGCATTACCGAGTTTCATAACATGCCACGTTATATCATGTCATCAGTCATCAAATAGCTTCCTACTATAATATGGCTGCATAACTGAGGAAACTGGAAATAGCATCTCAGCATTAACATTTAAAAATGTATAGTTTTCTGAAATGTACAGTAGGATAAAGAAACTTCTTTTACTTCTAGAGACAATAGTACTCTTTAGATTGAACCCAATTTTCAGAAAAATGTGTGCTCAGTTGCACATATAGAAATGTGCATTTGTTTCCTTGCCTAATTTCTTGTTAAGTGCTTAACATATGGTTCTTTAAATATAGTACCGCATTATATATCAGATGTGCAATGTGGCTGAGTTAGTTTTTGCTGTATGAATAAACTTTTGTTTTCTCCTCCCAAAAAAAAAAATGAACTGTGCAACATTAAGGGTGCATTATATTCACTATTATTTTGTATTACATTGTATCTAGTTATTCTATTGGGAAATGTTGCTTTGGAAGCAAGGGTCAAATTCAGAAGTGATGGGTAAGAGAGTGTTGCTTCCATGTGTAAAGTAGGCCATGCAATTGTCAATGTGAACATCTTTTAAAATCTCCAAATTATTCACTGTATTTTGTTAAATGGTTCATGAAATGGAAGATATTTAGCAAGCTTTTATCAAGTGGATGGAAGGGAGTCTAACACCACTTTACACATAACCAGTTTTTTAATACTGTTTCCCATTCCCAGTGAAATGTTCAGTCTTAGCATCCCATTTCAAGCTTGCTACTGAAAGTAATTTGCATTTCATGAAATATTTAGCAAAATGTCGTGAACAGTCAAGCCTCGATTTTCAAAGCTGTGCGCACACATTTGCAAGAGTGCAATTGTGCATGCCTAATTTATGCATGCAAGTAACTGATGTTCATGTGCACATTAGAGGATGTATATGCCTGGAGCCACTTAGCTGCCTAACTAGCCAGATGGAGGCACAAGTATTAATTATCTGTATGCACAAAAATATCAGATATGCTGGATGGGTGGACACGCATGTGACGTTGTGCAGTCTATATGGTTTTATAAAAACTTGATAATAAGTCAATATAATGTAACTGAGATAGTTTTAGAGAAAATACGGTAATAAGTGAATGTAAGTAACTGGGATATGCCTCATGCAAAAGGTCTCTTGTAAGGTATCATTACAAAGCTTATAATCTACTGAGTGTGATCATCTGATTTGTATAAATGTACCACTCTTGTATCTAAAACTAGAAATATAAAATGTAACTCTGAGGGCCTATTGTAATTGTGTAAAGTGTGGACCATTAATAATGGTTTGGAATCTTGATGACTCCCATATTCTGCAGATGACTGTATTTACCTGTGAGTCTTCCTGTATATGTGTGTGCTGGCAAGTGAGTAATGAAGTCTTGCAGTGACATGTGATCATGTCACCTGAACTGGAATCCATCTTTAACCTGGTGCTTTTCCAGTGAGGGGGGGTGGAAACCCAGAGAGACAAAGAGTTCCCGCCTTATGCAAAAGATATATAAAGGGGGGAAGAGAACAGAGAGGGGGAGGAGCCATCATGAAGAATCCCCTAGCTATCACCTGAGCTGCAACAAGAGCTGCACCAGGGGAAAGAATTGTGCCCAGGCCTGGAAGGTGTCCAGCCTGAGAAAAACTTACTGAAGCATCTCTGAGGGTGAGATTATCTGTATTCAGTTTGATTAGGCATAGATTTGCGCATTTTATTTTATTTTGCTTGTGACTTACTTTGTTCTGTCTGTTACTACTTTGAACCACTTAAATCCTACTGTCTGTATTTAATAAAATCACTTTCTATTTAGTAATTCACTCAGAGTATGTATTAATACCTGGGGGAGCAAACAACTGTGCATATCTCTCTATCAGTGTTATAGAGGGCGAACAATTTATGAGTTTGCCCTGCATAAGCTTTATGCAGGGTAAAACGGATTTATCTGGGTTTAGACCCCATTGGGAGTTGGGCATCTGAGTGCTAAAGACAAGCACGCTACTGCGAGCTGTTTTCAGGTAAACTTGCAGCTTTGGGACAAGTGATTCAGACCCTGGGTCTGTGTCTGGAGCCAGACGGGAGTGTCTGGCTCAGCAAGACAGGGTGCTGGAGTCCTGAGCTGGCAGGGAAAACAGAAGCAGGGGTAGTCTTTGCACATCGGGTGGCAGCTCCCAAGGGGGTTTCTGTGATCCAACCCGTCACAGTGGCGTAGTCGAGCAGGATCTGTGCACAGCTGATTGCTTTGAGATACTGGTAGTGATTTTAAGTGAGTTTTAAGTGTGGTGGCTGGAGAACAGACAAAGTGGTTACTGGTTTGTTATTTTCTGTTTGCTTATTTCGGGAAAGGGAAGTAGGGACAGAAAAGGAAGCAAAATAAGTAAGAATGAAGATCAAAAGAAGTTAAAACTACACAAGTTGCAAATTGCCCAGAAAGACTGAACAATGGGCGCTGGGAATGTCTCTGTTAACTAAGAAGCCCCTGAGCTGAGTGCATCTCAGTTTCAGTGAACTGCAGATGGGTGTGGCCCAACCTCTGTCTGTGCTGAAGCTGACTGGGGTGTCTAATTTAGCAAGACAGGAGTGGAGGGGTGCCTGTTCTGGCAGGAGGGTGTTCTCTGTGGTATCCCAGCTCATCAAGTGATGGTCTCAAGGGAAGACAAATGGAAATTGATGTACAATTTGCCTGGGGAAAGCCTGACCTGGAAAAAGAAAAGGCTGCCCACCAGCCTGGCCTTAAGAGACAAAGCAATTAAGACCCAGAAGCATGACCTGGCTGTAATGGAGTGGAAGAGGTGCACAGAGACATGTATCCTGGAGCTGGAAGTTGGGGTCCTGGTGACTGCTGCGGTGGGAACAAACCCCAAGGACTCTAGCTGGAAGCAAACCCAACCTGAGTGAAAGGGGGGGGATTTTGCTGGCCAGCGAAAGGTCCCTCATAGCTGGAAGCTGTGAGCCTACAGCTGGGTCAGGGTCTCTTTCCCTTTTGGGGGACACAGGAGTGTCTGCCCCATAGGGGAGCCCAAAAACGAATTTTAGGTATACTGCCTCCGCCATGGTCAGTGTCCAAGTCTCTGGCAGTAAGTTCAGGAGGAGGGTGTGACGTTGTGCAGTCTATATGGTTTTATAAAAACTTGATAATAAGTCAATATAATGTAACTGAGATAGTTTTAGAGAAAATACGGTAATAAGTGAATGTAAGTAACTGGGATATGCCTCATGCAAAAGGTCTCTTGTAAGGTATCATTACAAAGCTTATAATCTACTGAGTATGATCATCTGATTTGTATAAAT
This sequence comes from Malaclemys terrapin pileata, assembly GCF_027887155.1. NCBI lineage: Eukaryota > Metazoa > Chordata > Testudines > Emydidae > Malaclemys > Malaclemys terrapin. Next base: position 13,872,890 of record NC_071516.1, on the reverse strand, counting down.
GTACCACTCTTGTATCTAAAACTAGAAATATAAAATGTAACTCTGAGGGCCTATTGTAATTGTGTAAAGTGTGGACCATTAATGATGGTTTGGAATCTTGATGACTCCCATATTCTGCAGATGACTGTATTTACCTGTGAGTCTTCCTGTATATGTGTGTGCTGGCAAGTGAGTAATGAAGTCTTGCAGTGACATGTGATCATGTCACCTGAACTGGAATCCATCTTTAACCTGGTGCTTTTCCAGTGAGGGGGGGTGGAAACCCAGAGAGACAAAGAGTTCCCGCCTTATGCAAAAGATATATAAAGGGGGGAAGAGAACAGAGAGGGGGAGGAGCCATCATGAAGAATCCCCTAGCTATCACCTGAGCTGCAACAAGAGCTGCACCAGGGGAAAGAATTGTGCCCAGGCCTGGAAGGTGTCCAGCCTGAGAAAAACTTACTGAAGCATCTCTGAGGGTGAGATTATCTGTATTCAGTTTGATTAGGCATAGATTTGCGCATTTTATTTTATTTTGCTTGTGACTTACTTTGTTCTGTCTGTTACTACTTTGAACCACTTAAATCCTACTGTCTGTATTTAATAAAATCACTTTCTATTTAGTAATTCACTCAGAGTATGTATTAATACCTGGGGGAGCAAACAACTGTGCATATCTCTCTATCAGTGTTATAGAGGGCGAACAATTTATGAGTTTGCCCTGCATAAGCTTTATGCAGGGTAAAACGGATTTATCTGGGTTTAGACCCCATTGGGAGTTGGACATCTGAGTGCTAAAGACAAGCACGCTACTGCGAGCTGTTTTCAGGTAAACTTGCAGCTTTGGGACAAGTGATTCAGACCCTGGGTCTGTGTCTGGAGCCAGACGGGAGTGTCTGGCTCAGCAAGACAGGGTGCTGGAGTCCTGAGCTGGCAGGGAAAACAGAAGCAGGGGTAGTCTTTGCACATCGGGTGGCAGCTCCCAAGGGGGTTTCTGTGATCCAACCCGTCACAACGCATTCACACACTTTTAAAAATCTGTGTCTCTAAGGGTGACACTAATTTGTTTTTTTCACAGTTGTTATACACATTCACACTTTTATTCCCACATCACAGATTATACTGGTGTATATAATTCCAAATGACCTCAACGTCCCAGCACGAAAGATTCAATATAATGTCCTGAATTCCATATTTGAGTACTCAGATTGGCACTTTGGTGTATATATTGCAATTTTAAGCACATAAATATGCTAATTTACTTGAACTGACCTTAATTAGGTGCCCATATTTGAAACATGCCCTTGGTGTACCTCTTGAAATAATTACATGAGAAAAAACATGAGATTGTAAAATGCTATTGAAATTTTTCAACTAAATGTTTGTTATGGTTCCTCAAATTAATGCCCCCAAAATTCACACTGATGGAAATATCTAATATTTCTGCACAGATCTAAACATATTCTACCTTGAACTGTAGTTTTCCTCTTGAATTCCATCTCCCTTTGCTCACTCTAGTTACTCATTCCCAGTTAATAAATTGTGCTCAAATTGCATTGATCCTCCTGTAGACTTAATGCTGCCATTAGTCAGATAGTGCTAAAAAGAGCCTTTATGAGAATTCTCACTGCAAACACTGTTTCCTGAAACTGAAACTGACACAAAGAAGTTGTGATCTACTCTGGGGAAATGAACACAGAGCTTGCTTGATGCAATACACAAACTTAAACTTTAATGGATTCCTCAAGAAAGAGCATTTCACAGCAAGGATTCTTTTATCTTGCTACGGTGACAGAGAAAATGGATCATGGGATTTTTAGTATTAAGTAAAAAATGATGCAGGGACTTTTTTCAGAGCTTTAGATTATTCACAAGTGACTCTGAAAGCATGTCCCATGCATTTTAAACACACTGTGAAATCAAAGTACTGCATAAATAAACCTCTCTTTTGTGAGATACAATCATTGGGAGGAAATATTATTAAATGTTTAATTATCATTTCCCTGGACATATGATATAAAATATCTAGAGAAAATGTTTAAAAAGAAAGAAAAATATCTTTCATCATTAAATATTTGCTGAAGTTTTTTTTTTTTTTTTTTTTTGTAAATTAAGAAGCATATATTGAACACCTACATCAATCAGTGTTTGAGAGGAAGAATGCGATTCTGTTCTATGGTAAGGAATTATATTAGATAGAATTTTTGGTACAATATGTGTCCTAGAGTATCTTAAAATAAGGTAAAATCGTATAACCTATTCTCCATATCTCCTCTTTCACTTGAAACCAAAGCAAGATATACTATGAGATCCGGTGTAAAATGGCAAATATAAACTAACACCCCACTTGTCCCCTGCATATATAGGGTACGCTCCCATACGGCTAAGCTTTTCCTCTCCACTGCAGCTACAAAGGGCTGTTCAACATCCCTTTGCACCATCAAGCAGAGCACTTCAGGAAGGTGGAGTAAAGATGGGGCGGAGAGGGAACTGAATGCTGTCTGTGGATCTGCCACGGTGTGAGTCCACCACCCATTGCCTCCAGCAGAGTGGGAACACAGAAAAGTAAAGGCTACACTAACCTCATGATACCTCCTGTCCAGTCCCTGTGGTATTCTGCTACACCAAGCCCAATCTACTTGATCTTGGAACTGTAGGTAGGGAATATTTGGTCCATAGAGACCATTTGACAAGGATAATACGGTATCAAATTAAGCAACAATGTTCCCCTATTGCCACCAAATGCTCAGTTCTGCTGGTTGTAGTAATGGGGAGGAGCCATAATGCAGAGAAGGCTGCAGACACTAAATATCTCTGAGGTCAGGGCCGGCTCTAGATTTTTTGCCGCCCCAAGCAAAAACATTTTTGGCTGCCCCCCACCCCAGCCCTGGGATCTCCCCCACACCCACACCCCCTGCCACCCAAACTCTGGGCTCTCCCCCCCCACCCCACCTCACCCCACCCTACCCTACCTGCACTGCCTCCCACCCCAGCGCTGGGCTTCCCCCCCACCAGCACTGACTCTGCCCGCTCCGCCCTCGCCTCCAGCTGGTCCAGCGCTGGCAGGGTCATGGTAAGCAGCGGGGCTCCCGACCTGCACCTCAATCTAGGGTCCCTCCAGCCGGGGCTTCTGCCTCCAGGAGAGGCTGGGACCGGGGAGGACAGAGCCGGGGGACCACCCGGCAGGGGGCTGAGGAGCTGGGGCAAGGCAGCCCCAGAGGGAGTGGAGCCCCGGAGAGTGGGACGCGGGCCCCGCACGGCAGCGCCCTGCCCTCTATGGCCCCACTCCTGCTCTGCGCCTGCCCGCTCTGCCACAGTCCCTGGGTGGCTCTGGCCGCTTTGCCCAGTCCCGGCTGCAGCATTGGGGGGCTGCCGCCCTGCGGCACCTGCAGGCAGCTCTGTGTGCCCCGTGGGGCATTCCCCAGCCCGAGTGTTCCACGCTCGGAGCCTGCCCGGCCATAAGGTGTGGGCGCTGCTCCCAACGGCCCCAGGGCGCCCCCGGTGCAGAACACACTGCTGCTGCCAGGGCCGGCTCTAGGCTTTTGCTGCCCAAGCGCCAAAAAAAAAAAAAGAGGCTGGCTGGAATGCCGCCCCTGAAAATGTGCCACCCCAAACACCTGCTTGGTTTGCTGGTGCCTGGAGCCAGCCCTGCTGAGGTACCCTGGCACCTGCATGACACGGTGAAATCCCGACCCCGTTCAAATCCATTGTAATGTTGCCGTTAACTTAAGCAGGGCCAGAATTTTACACAGGATGATTAAAATTCCATCAGCTGCTCTGAACCAGTGGTAGGAAATTTTTTAGGGTAGACAAGACCATAGTCAAGGTAAATGCATAGAGAAAGAATGTGTCTCAGGAAATTGCAAAGAGAAATAGCAGGAAATAGATATTGTGTATTATGCCCAAAACACCAATTGTGGCTTTGCAGAGCTGACATGTACCCATAGTATGTATGTGTCTTTGCCTTCTGCTTTGTTTTCAATAAAAGGTCTTTGAAACATGCACACAAAAAGGCTTGAGCCATTTTTTAACATGTAGATATTTAAAAAGAATTAAAGCCTGCGGTGTTTATGCGGTGTCTGCATCATTTATGAAACAGTTTATCTTTCTTTGGCTCTTCGGTTAAATGATACTGGGTCCTAGAACTGAGCCTCAACAGAAGGAGCTAAAAATAGTTGTGATAATGTATAAACTTTCAGATTAAATTCTTCCCTTTGTATCAAAGCTAATGCTATGTGTCTGCAGCACTAATTGTGAGACTCTTTGGGTAATAGATTCCTGAATGCTGATCCCGAGGAAATTGTCTCACTCCAAGACTTGCTGATATTATCACCTGTCTTTTGTAACTGAATATATTAACACTGATGACTGCATCTCGCAAAATCAGCTCTTAAGGAAATTAAAAAAAAATCTGCCTAACTCAGAGGCAGCACTTAGAGGGCAGATAGTTTGAGTGTAACAGAACTGCATGGCTTCTGCAGCCTCATGGGTTTGTAACGTTTCTGATAAATTGTCTTCGGACACCGTTCTTGAGAAAACCATTGCTCAGATTTCATAGAAGAGAATTCTGAAAGCAGGAGAGCTGCTGTAGCCAATTTAAATGATCTGGCAGCCGTTAGAGTTTAGATCTATTCAGATAGAGAGTATTGGGAGTATTAAAATGTTAAAGGGCATTTTAGGCTCCCATCAGCTTATCTGCAGTAGAGGATGAGGTTTGTATACTGAACATCCAGTGTTTGTCTGTTTGGAACTAAAGAACCAAAATCATTTGAAAAACTAGGAATGGTTTATTTCACACTCACACTTATTTCACACTGTATATGGAATAGAAGTTTCAGTTTGGAAATATCTAAACTTCTGCCTTTGACTAGTGAAAGAAATTCAAGTAGAGAATAACAAATTGCTAGCTGATCTTTAAACTACGCAGTATCCACACATACCCTCCCACCCCTATCTCCCAATGGGAGTTAGGCATCTAGGTGCCTTTGCAAATGCCACTGGGTACCTTTCTTTAGGCACCTAAATCTATTTAAAATAGGTTTGAAAATAGGATTTAGGCTTCTCAATCCCTTAAACACTTCTAAAATGTTTACCGTTTGCCCTAAATTTCCCTTAAATTGAGTAATTGCATGTGCTAAAATATAGATGAAATTGTGTCTGCTTTTGTTCATTACTGTGTTTATGTGCATGGTTGTAGCAATTGCATACACAGAAGACCAGTTGGCTGTATTGCGGGTAAATTATGAATGCAAATTAGGCATACACATGTAATTCTGAAAAACTCTCAAAGCTGAGGAAACAATGACTGTCATTTTTTATAGCTGCTGTTTTGGTTTCTATTTCCTCTGCTTCTTTTTTTAAAACGGTTTCCCCTCTCCGGGAATTGCTGTAAATTCATAGGTAGATGCTGGTGTAATGCCCTGCATAAGGAATGAGAGAATGAGGAGGAAATGGTGTTTCTCTGGTAAAAAATAGATCAAGGTTTCCAGGTTGCCTTAAAGAGCCTCAGCTTGGGGGCTTTTATTATTTTTCTTACAAATTTTTACAAAGGGTTTTCAACAAAAAGTTTCTGAAAGATTTTGAACATTCAGTTGTAATGTGGCAGCAAGGATAAACAGGAAAATAATCGGGTATGACAGGAAAAGTTAATGTGTGAATAATGGACCTATTCAGCCAAATTACTCTTTAGGATTCATTATGGGCCTGGTCCAAAATCCACCGATGTCAATGGGCTACAGATTAGGCTCACATGCTTTCTGAGTAAAAAAAGAAAATCATTTTTTTGAACACCTGGTGTTTGTTTAACCAGTTGCTGAGGGCTGGAACCAGTGACAGTGTGATGTTTGTTTATTTGGATTTTTATTCATTCTAAAGAGCACCCATCTACTGCCTTGCACAAGCTAGTAAAATGAAATAAACATTATTATTGTTAGTTATTTGCATCACAGTTCTGTCCAAAAGCCCCAGTCATGGACCAGGGCCCCACCATGCTGGGTAGTGTACAAACACAAAAGAAAAAGACAGCCTCTTCCACAAAGAGCTTACAGTCTAAGTAAGCAGATACAACAGTTTGCCCCTGTTAGATCAAAATAACCCAATGACAACATAGAATCATAGAACTTTAGGGTTGGAAGAGACCTCAGGAGGTCATCTAGTCCAATCCCCTGCTCAAAGTAGGACCAATCCCAACTAAATCATCCCAGCCAGGGCTTTGTCAAGCCTGGCCTTAAAAACCTCTAAGATTGGAGATTCCACCACTTCCCTAGGTAACCCATTCTGGTGCTTCACCATCCTCCTAGTTTTTCCTAATATTCCATCTAGACCTCCCACACTGCAACTTGAGACCATTGCTTCCTGTTCTGTCATCTGCCTCCATTGAGAACAGCCTAGCTCCATCCTCTTTGGAACCCCCTTTCAGGTAATTGAAGGCTGCTATCAACTCCCCCCTCACTCTTCTCTTCTGCAGACTAAATAAGCCCAGTTCCCTCAACCTCTCCTCGTAAGTCATGTGCCCCAGCCCCCTAATTATTTTTGTTGCCGTCCACCGGACTCTCTCCAATTTGTTCACATCCTTTTTGTAGTGGGGGGCCCAAAACTGGATGCAATACTCCAGATGTGGCCTTACCAGTGCTGAATAGAGGAGAATAATCACTTCCCTCAATCTGCTGGCAATGATCCTACTTATGCAGCCCAATATGCTGTGAGCCTTCTTGGCAACAAGGGCACACTGTTGACTCATCCAGCATCTCGTCGACTGTAATTCCCAGGTCATTTTCTGCAGAACTGCTGCTTAGTCAGTCAGTCCCAGCCTGTAGCAGTGCATGGGATTCTTCCATCCGAAGTACAGGACTCTGCACTTGTCCTTGTTGAACCTCATCAGATTTCTTTTGGCCCAATCCACCAATTTGTCTAGGTCACTCTGGACCCTATCCCTACCCTCCAGCATATCTACCTCTCCCCTCAGCTTAGTGTCATCCGCAAACTTGCTGAGGATGCAATCCATCCCATTATCCAGATAATTAATGAAGTTGTTGAACAAAATCGGCCCCAGGACCAACCCCTGGGGCACTCCGCTTGATACCGGTTGCCAACTAGACATCGAGCTGTTGATCACTACCCATTGAGCCCGACGATCTCGTCAGCTTTCTATCCACTTTATAGTCCATTCATCCAATTCATACTTCTTTAACTTGATGGCAAGAATACTGTGGGAGACCCTATCAAAAGCTTTGCTAAAGTCAAGATATATCACATCCACCACTTCCCTCATATCCACAGAGCCAGTTATCTCATCATAGAAAGCAATCAGGTTGGTCTGACTTGCCCTTGCTGAATCCATGTTCACTGTTCCTGATCACCTTCCTCTGTTCCAAATGCTTCAAAATGGATTCCTTGAGGACCTACTCCATGATTTTTCCAGGGACTGAGGTGAGGCTGACAGGTCCGTATTCTCCTTCTTCCCTTTTTTAAAGATGGACACTATATTTGCCTTTTTCCAATCGTCACTAACATAAATATGATAGTGATTAATCCACTCCCCACCCAAACCCCAGAGTCTCACACCACCACAGCCAGATCTACCCAACACCCATCTTACAGGGAAGGCAAAAAAGGTCTTGAACCATGTCATGACCCTTCCCTGCACTTTGAATCAGGCCCTTTGACAGTACTGAAAGGGCAGGAGGCCAGTGATGGAAAAGACCTGCTGTTTCTTGCCCCATTGTACAGATGCATTGCCTTTACAGGTACAATTCAATTCAATGCCATTGTGGCATCTTGGCCTTTTTCTATTAAAGTAGATGTTTAGGAGGGCATTTTTTATTAGGAACTCCCTCCCTCCCCAGGCACATAACAGCCTGTAACACCAATCTACAGGAGCTGGGAAGCTGGCCCGCTGGTTTTTTATTTGCATGATATAGCCCCACGTAGAGCACATTGCAGTATTTAATTCCAGGGTGACAAAAACACAGGCGACAATTTCAAGGTCTGTGTCTGAAACTGTTGAATGCTCCTAAGCATCAATTTTTATAGAAAAGGGCCTAGAACTAGTCTGAGGAACCTCATGGAGTTTCAAGTTCTGCATATAAGGGCTTGATCTGGCCCTGGAATATTGAAGTCAATGGTACACCTATCAACTTTACTAGGGTCTGGATCAGTCCTTCAGTCCTTTCTTTCTCTCAGTTTCCTCTTTCTTCAGTTTTATTTATATTCTGTTGTTTTATATGTTGCCTGTCTGGGCTTACATTATACTGCTGATATGACAAAATGGGTTTTCTATGCAACCTAATATACTAACTGCTTTTCTACTGTGTTATGTGTAAATGAAAATTCCTATGCAAACATGATTTAAAAAGAAGTGCTCATGAAGTGCTAAAGAAGTCACAGTTAATTTATACCCTGCAGGCTGGGCCATAACACCTGATGAGATGCTGCTAACGATATTTGAAAAGAAATTCCTTGCACTTTAGTGACAATTAACAATGGCTGTTTCACAACATGGCTAATCAGAAGTGGATTATAGCATCAAAATTAATGGAGCACTAAAAGTCTTTAATGAATAATGGAAAATATTTCATTCTCTTTTGCTCTTATGTTTATTCATTTAAAAACAATTTGCGTAACAATTGCAGTCATATAAACATGGTATTCATATGGAGATTTAATTTTAAGTTTTCCTAGCCTTACTTATCCTCCAAACAAAAATAATAACTAAGATGAAGCCCCACTGCAAATTTCTTTAGCATGAGCTTCATTTTTAAAAAACAAAATATGCTTGATAAATAAGATTTTTTTCAATAAACACAACTGGGCCCAAAGGAGCACCACTTGAATCTGAAGCCACATAAGAATTTTTCTAAATGCTAAATGTCATCTCTTATCTTGATCTTTGATTTGGTCCTTAAATGAAACTAGGGTCAACTACACACGTTTGGGTCTTTGTTCAAACTTCTTCCATGTTCAGTGGCATTCTGATCTGGGAATTCAGCATTATAAACTCAAAAGCTGGGAATTCAACCCACAGTTCTTTTGCTTGCTTGTTTTGTTTTTAACCAAGTTTTGGCAGACATGTTGCACCTCTGTCAAAAGGTTTTGCCTTCATCTCACAGTTAAAAGGGTTATCCTCAATGATAGCCTTATGCCTGTATGACCTTTTCAAAGGGAATACCATCCCAGATTCCACTGGACTTTCATCTGACTCCAGCAACAGCATGAGACCACTGCAGAGACTGACTGAATTGTCTATCTTCCCCTCCCTGTTCTCCAGTTTAAAAGCTATTCTTCAGCTATGCTTCCTGCCTGCACTACCTTGGAAACATGGTATCTTCAGAGGCCACAGAACTCCAAGAACTGGTCACCATACCCTCCATGAGGTCACAGCCAGGAGAAGCAGGTCTGTGTGTAGCATGGGCATGTTGAAGTGGTAGAACCCAGTCATGAGCAGTTGAAGGTGTTTTGGGCCTGCCTTGTTACTTTGCACACACTAGACACAGCCCCAGTTTTCTTTTTTGCTGATATTTTCAATCAACTTTTCCAAAGTAAAAGGTAAGAAGCTAGCCTGGGAAGAACAGAGAGTATTCTACTATGTCCCCCTTCACTTGCCTCACCCCTTCCCAAATGAGAACTTACCAGCCCAAGCAAACATGGGCACTCCAGACTTTCATAAAATATTGAGCATTTAATTAGAGTTTCTCCTGGTGTCTGGCACAGCTTTAAATGTTTGACAAACCCAGATGTCATTTACTAATAACTAATCCCCTGTCCTCCTCCAGCCATGCAAAGCAAAGAGGTTCTGAGCTGGTTCTTTTTCATCTCCCCTCTCCCCCGAAGTAGTGAATTGCATTTTCCACAAATGGATGAGCAAAGCTTCATCTCACTCTGAATTACATAGCTGGGATTTAATGAAAAAAGGTGGGAACTCCTGACAAGATATAAGGATGAATATCATTCAGAAGAAGCATCTATATTCCCTTGACACCTTGCTGAGTATTTTGGGGAGAGAGGTGGGAAGGGGGGCTGGTGAGGCGATTCTGCTTACTTAAGAAGAGGTGGGAGGCAAGGTTGCCAGATGCAGGAATATGTTTAAGGTGATCCGGTGAGGGTGGAGACTGAAGACCAAGATAACAATTGTAAATTCATTGACTGTGTTTGCTCCATACGTTACAAACAATTGTGCAGTTGTGAGGTAATTAGCCATTCAAATAAAGTAAAAATGACTCATTGGGACAGTTCCTAGGTCCCCAGCTCTGGTGCCTTTTGCACCTGCTTCACATCCCCTGACCCCAACTCCCTACCCAAGGAGTAGCAGAGATTTTAGGTGTACTGGGGAAGGGCCATAGCTGTATTCCAGGGATATCCAACCAGTGGAGTAGTCTCTTGGGGGTACTATTCCGGCCAGCATAATTTAGACTGCCCTTAGACTTCTTTAACTTATTACAGGGGCCATTTTGGTCCCTTGTCATCTCCAGGATCAGGGAAGTGGAAAGGCAACATAGAGCTACCGTCTTTTCCCCCCACTCCTGTGCACTCTGGGTCCTGCGATGACCTCGGGTTTTTGTCCATTGTTCCAACCAGAAGAGGGGATGGATAAATAAATAATAAGGGTTGGAGGAAGGCCCTTTGCACCCTTTGAGACCTGCTTGAAGCCTGTATGAGGTTTCCATTGGTGTATAACCCGCACAGCTCCCACATGTTGCAATAAGACCACCCCAGTGGGAGTGGTTTGATGGTAAACCAGTGCAGCTGCTGCAAATCTAATGTACCCAACATTCCCCAATACTGATGCAGAGGGGCTGTGCTGGGATTCCAGCTCCAAGGCTGGAATATTGTATGCAGGGAGTTGACTTCTTCACACTCCATCCGCACAGACCCCAATACTTGGGCTTTATGTGGCTGGAGAAAATTTCACCCTTTAAGCATATTTTGTAGAATGTTCAAAGAAAATGAATTGATTTTTTTTCCATCATGAGTATTCACACAAGGAAACTGATTCTAAAGTAAAGTATATTCAATCAGGGAACAGGAATAAAACCACATGGCCTATGTCTCCTTGCAGAACAGCTTGAATTTTGAATATTGGACACTCAATGAAATGCCTACAGACAAGCTAGAGACCAAGAATTGTTTTCAGAAATGATTAGGTGAACAGTTTCTGTTAATTAATACATTTTGAGAAAACTGCAAACCGTGTATGGGCAATTCACATAAAGAGAAGCAGGCCAGATTTGTTGAATAAATTTTATTTGCGTATCACTGTTTGCAGTTGTAGTTTTCTCTTTCTCACACACTGTGGACTGTAATAAAATTAAGAGTCCCATAGTGCAAAACAGTTGCTTTGTTGAAACTAATAGGTCCAGTATGCATGGAAAGTTACATTGTCTGTTTCAATTTTGCTGCTGCTGTCAATTTGAAAGCTGCTGTGTTTTTTGTTTGTTTTCAATTATACAATTTGGAAAATTTTAGCCCAAAGCACATGTACCTCAAACTTATTTACATGCCCATGTATTCTCTTTTATTACTGTTACTCCATCCTAACATGTCATGCCTAGGTAGTATTGTCTGGTTTTATATCATCTGGCCTTGCAACTAAGACAAGTTGTAAAATTGTGTAATTGTATCATTCTATTGCTGATCCCATGACACGTGCAGTACTTGGAAAAATGTAATCTGTATGTCATTTACTATTATGTACTTTTCATGGTATGTGTCTTTATGAAAATCAATAAAAAAAAATCACAAAAAAGGCAAGTTGAGATTCAATAGTCCACAGTTTGCACAAGTAGTTTAAGTGAACATGCATTTTGTGTCAGAGCTCTCAACTTTATCAACAAAGACATAGCCACTTTTGTGCATTAGTGGAGTGCTTTAAAACACTGCAATAAATAAAAATAAAACCGTTCTCGGGTTAAAATAGAACAAAAAGCAACATTTTCTTCACAGAGGTATTAAATCTATTTTTGCCCTTTTACATAAATCTCTGTTTGCTCCACATACTATAGTCCCAGTGCTGTATTTGCTGGTGTCAGTGTTCTGCAGTGCAGTAAGAGTATGATTCATTAGTATCAAGATTTTTTTTCTTCATTTTTAGTTGTGTGGGAGCTGGAACAAGCAGAAGTCTGTGCTTCTGATTTCTGATTATCCTTCCTTACATCCCTTCACTTGGATGTGATGTTTGCATGTTTGAGCTATGAAGTCTATAATTAGGATTAAAATGATTTAATACACATTTATAATACTCATTTACATTTCAGTTTTGTGACAGTTTGGAGAATTTTGATTAAATTGAGTTAAGTTTGTGTTTGTGGGCAATACAAGCACAAGACACTGAAGTTGAATAATCCTGGGATCACGCTAATGGGGACTGCTGATGGGCACAGCTAGGTATGATGAGGGGGGGAGGCGGGGAAGGGTTCCTGCCTTCTGCTGAGAATGCCTCTCTGGTGGTGAGGACTCTGTCAAGAGTCTTAGATACCACTAATTTCTCCCTAAGGGCTGAGCTGCGACTGCTGAACGGTGGATAGTGCAACTTGGTGACATCACAAGGCTCCGAGTAGCAGTGGCAGCAATTCCAAGGCAACAGATGGTGTAGAGTGGTGGCCGCAATGGCTTCAGAGAGGCAACGGACAGGTCAGAGCAGCAGAGGCACCTTCAAGGTGATGGATAGTGCAGAGCAGCAGAAGAGCGAGGCACCTTGGGCTGCAAACCCAGTAGGTATGTCTACATAGATGATAGGAGCCAGGTAACAGACTCATGCTAGCAGGGCTCAAGCTAGTGTGGTAGAAATAGCTGTGTAGATGTTGCCTTAACATTTGGACTTGGGCTGGAGCTCAGGCTTTGAAGCCCACCCCCTTCCCAAGGCTTCAGAGTCCTGCTGCCAGCCCAACCCGGAATGTCCACATTGCGCTTTTTAGCATGCTAGTGCAAGTCTGTCCAAATGGGCTCTGAGACTTGCTTCCAGCAGCTATGTAGACATACCCAGAGATAACAGCAGCCTACCCAAGGGACTCTGGTACAGGCCTCCCTAGCCCACAATTAAAGTTGCAATCACTTCACCTGGGTTAGTAGAGACCCCAGAGAAGTCCAGGCTGCATTCATCTGCTAGAATCCCAGGACAGCTAATTGTGAGTTCAGCAGAGTGGGGAGTGGGTTGGGGGGTAGGGGGAGGGAAGTGTCCAGAATACATCAGCCATTCACAACAGCCAACAAAAGGCTGAGATTGGGACTACTGTTAAGGTACCCTTGGGGTGGCAGTATTGCATCATGGAATTTAATTGCTGGTTTTCCCAAAATCACTCTCTTGTCTTCCTTCCCCCACCCCCTTCCAATAAAGTTCTCTTTGTTGTAGTCCCAGGACTCAATGCTTTTAAATGGGGAAGAATTGCCAATCAGGGGCATTCAGGGTAGTGTAAATAGCTTCTGGATTGGGGGCTTGAGCCAGTGTTAGTTTAAGTCATTAAGGAAACCCCTAGAAAATTGAACCCGACCCTTTTTGTTGCTGTGGTCACCTGGCAGAAGCTTTACATATATATACAATATATTCCTTTGTAGTATTTGTACCAGGTAGTGAAGAGTCAACCCCAGGTAGTAAAGATCCAGTCAACCCCAAAGAGAAGACAAAATCTGATTGGGATCTAAGATGCAAGGGTGACATTCACCCCATGCATATGGATACCACAAAGCCTGTACACTATTTAAGCCCTCATAATAGGCCTTATGTGGGATTTAATGGTTCATAGGCTGCTCAAGCTATTTTTCTGCATGATTGAATTTTAACCCAGGGCATAAAACAATGATTGCATTCCATTGTTTGGTTGAAGGACTATTGGTGAGTGAGATATTGACTAATAAATGTATTAACAATGGATGTGATACTGAAAATTATTTGATCCTAGGAATGACAACAATTGCTTTTCCAGTAATTTTCTTGTTATGTCATGCTGAGATAAATATGCAGTGCTGCTTATATAATATTCTTCTGATAGAGAACAGATAAATACATACAATCAAATCAAAAGTCATTTTTATATTATTTCTGGACTGTCTGCTTCTCTGTTGTTTAACTTATTACCACAATGCCTGACGCACTCTGCTGGAGTCAAATTATTCTTCATAACCCCAAACAAAGAGCCTTCTAGCAAACTTCTAATAAAACTCTCCTATGTATTGTATTGTGTGGAGTATTATCTTCTCCTACATGTTCCATGTACTCTGAGAATTGATCATGCAAATAGTTGTTCTCTTAATAACCACTCAGAAGGCGTTATCAGAATACAGCTAAGTTCACTTCTGAACAATCCCACTGAATTCTGTGGGACTATTAATGTGAATAAGGATTCCTCACTTGAATAAATATCTTCTGAACCTGTCTCTACATATTAAAAATACTTCAGGTGGTAAGAAAATAATTCCCATTGAAATATTTTCAGTGGAAACTTGATAAATAATGCATAGTGCATGTTTAATTGATGTTTACCATCTTTTTGTTTGTGAATGGTTCATGAATGGTTTCCATGAATTTCCTCTTTATTCAAAATTATTTGTTGAATATTTTCTGTAAGTAATTATTGGTGAGTGATTTTGTGCATGAATAATTCCTTGTGAGCATTTGGAATTCTAGTTCTTTGTTTAATTGTCTACATTGAAGTCAATGGAGGTACATGGATTTACAACAGCTGAGGATCCGACCCAAAATATTTTTACTCTTCCCTGATTGGATGAATATAACTCTTAGAATCAGGATTCTGTTGGGAAAAAAAAAATTATGAATTCTAAATTAAATGTCTAGAAATAATTTACAACATTCTCTTAAAATTAAGCATTTCATTCACTGTTCTTGCCAGCAAATTCATTCACTAAAACATTTCCAGAAAGCAAAGCACACAATCACAGTCTGTGAATTAATTTGAAAGTGTGAATGAGTATTCTCTTAAAATGTTTTGTAGCCTTTGCCCAGCTGTATTTGCCAGCAAGTTTCATAACTCTCTTTGAATTTCTGTACTCAGATAGATAAATAAAAGACAACTTACTGGTTTGCTAGCCCAGGGGATGAGCTTCCCCTGGGGGAAGGCGAGTAGACAAATTCTCTTTATTGTTTGTGAATTAGAGACGGTCTATTGCAATGTAGAATCTTACTACCAGATAATTCATAAGATGCAGGACCCATATTTCTCCTGGTATGAAGAATTTAGAAGAAGTCAGATTTAAGTTCATGGCTGTGAAGGAAACTCCTCAGGCCAGAATGTTCTTTGCGAAGATCACTGTTTACTAAGTTATACGGAGACCAGGTTTTTCTTTTGCCAGTTAATCTTAGCATCTGCCTTTTTATTTTCTGATCAACTTTTGCTTCTACTGAGGCTTGTGTCTTGGTATTGGTCCTGTATGAGAATTTCATTATTTCTTCTTAATACTTTGGCCTAGTTTTTAATGAATCTCTTGAGAGCTCTGGATTTTAAGTTGGATAAGATTATCCACTGATTCTTCTGCCTTCTCTCCTGCCCTTTCTGGTACACTCTTGGTCCCCTTACCCAAGCTCGCTCTGAATCTACCTGAGATAGACAGCTAGGTAAATACAAAGGATTCAACCTCTTATAGAAAATTTCATCCAGTGATTTTGAATGGGATTTCTGGATGAATCCTCCAAAGGTCAGTTTTCAGGGAAAGTTGGTGCTTCACTTCAACTTGAGTGTATTGACGTTGAACGTGGGGTAACCAAGGATGTTCTCTTTCAATGGCATTGCCTTCTTGTGATGTCTGTGTCTCAGTTCTGTTCCAGCATGTTTTCTGATGTCATATAATAATTCTTTCTTGTACCATGGTCTCTTCTTGTCCACCTTCTCTTCTCCCTCGGCCACCTTGCTTTGTTATAAACAAACTCACTAACTTCCTAACCTTCTACTTCCTCTGTGACTTCTACCACTGTCCTCTTACTTTGCTTGTTCAAATCTGCTTTAGTTTGTGTAGTGAGCCCAATAAATACTTTATTTACTCTGAATTTTTCCTCTGGGAATTTTTCTTTTGAACTACAGCACATCTTATTTCAAAGGAACTCTGAAAAGATCAGCTGCTGAATAGTACTGCATATTTTATGTGAATTTCAAACAATGTCCCTGGCATACATAGATACTATGATCCAGTGTAGGCTGAAATATGTCATTTATGTTATTATTACCTCATGATGGTTATATAACTTACACACAGTGAATGGTGAAAGTTGGTTGTGTTTCTGATAGTCTGTGCATCTTTATATGAGTGGAAATTCCTACATTACGCTATCAGGTAAGTGTCAAGAGCAGAGCAAATGTAGATTTATCTATGCTTGTTTCAAACGCCATGAAAACGGCTTCATCTGGAGGAATCTTTACTATAAACTATTGCAAGATTCTCTTGTTAACATAATAGAGAGCATTAGAGCATAAAGAAATGTCTTGCTACTAGATAATATGTTGAGGGGAAATATCAAAAGTCCTATCAAGTCCTTACCATCTAGAGGATGAGAACATGACAAACCATTTGAGGAAGGAGTGCCACTGATACTATAGGAAGAAACAGAATTGCTGTTGTTTGGGATCACTCCCAGCGTGGTGTGGGTTCTCCTTAGTTTTGAAATAAAATGAGATCTATATGTGTTTTATATTTTGGTACAAGGTTTCAACGAGTCTTCCTAAATGCCCATGCTAAATTTGCAGTTTCTCAATGACCAAAACTCTGCAATTGTGCATGTGTATGGACATATTGCCCCTGATTTTCCTCTCCCTGGCACCCAGATTTACACTAGTATAACTGCAGTGATGTTCCTACTTTGCTTCAGTATAAGGGAGAAGAGAACAGGCCCTTTATGGGTTTCTCTACACAGCATTTTGGAGTGAGCAGCACCCCATGTGGGTCAACAGACTCGGGCTAGCAGGGCTCATACTAGTACTCTAAAAATAGTTGTATAGACAGCCCTGTGACGCCTAAGGAGGAGGGAAGATTTTATTTTCATAAGGATTGTATGCACAGATGGATGTGCCTAAAAATGTTGGTCATGTTTTATGCTCTTATTTAAATCAATGTGCATCTACAGTAGCTTGACTGTATATGAAATAAATAAATGTGACAGAAGCCATGATTTATACCAGAGTAATCTACGCTTGACTTCATTAATGGCTTCTGTCTAATCTATTAATTTCTGAGCAGTTTTTTTTATTGCGATGGAGAACAGAATTTGGCCCTCTGAGCAGGGTGATAATTAAAGGTGTAATAATAGAATCAGAAGGAGATGATGAAAGTTCCATCATGGTTCATATCAGAAGCTATAAAAGCAACTGAGAAGGCAGCCTGGCCCAAAAGTTGGATTTCCACCCATCTCTCCCTCTTTGTTCATAAAGTCAGTGTAATTCTTTATATATGTTAGTGTTTAGAATGCAAGATTGCATAAGAACATTTTGTAGCAGCGTGGACAGAGCAGGAAGAGACCTGCTTTTTATAGTCCGTATCACAGCATCCACAGCCACTCCTAGCACTCATTAGAAGCATTGATATTGACCAATGGCAGCCCAACCCTTTCAAAAGAAAGCTACCATTAGCTGACAGTTGCTGCAACATCTCCTGGGGAAATCTTCCCTCCTGTGTTTGCCCCTTAATTCTATGCCTATTTGTCTGGATCTGTCCTATTATAATAAGCTAGAGAACAGGAGCAGCAAACAGGGGAGTTTTGCAAGGGATTTCTCCAGGTGAAAGAAGAGAGACTACATGATTCTTAGGGTGTTTGTTTGTTTATGTGCGTGCTTGCTTGCTGAATGCTTGGGTAATTTTAGTTGATAGTGTGGCCTGTTTTGGGTGCTGTGTGCTGAACCAAGCAGCCTACCTGCTAGGCTGAGAGCTCACTAACGAGGCTGTACCCTCTAGAGACATCTCTGAGAGGAAGATTTATTAAAGGGGATACTCTATTTCCTACTCAAGAGGAAAGGATAAAAATTGATAAAGTACAGGTAGAAACTGAAGAGGAAGAGTCAAACTAAAGAGTCTCATTCAATTACATCATATAAAGGCAGATGACTAAATATTGGTAACTTGTATACAAATGCTAGAAGTCTAAATACTAAGAAGGGTGAACTTCAGTTCCTGGTATTAAAGGAGGACATTGATTTAATAGGCATCACAGAAACTTGGTGGAATGATGATAATCAATGGGACATGGCAATACCAGGGTCCAAAATATATAGTAGGTCATGGCACTATAGTGTATAGTACTATAATAAAAGTATAGCAGTAGGACTATATTACCAACCACCTGACCAGGATGGTGACAACCATTGTGAAATGCTCAGCGAGATTAGGAAGACTACAAAAGCAAAAAAAAAAAACAACAAAACAATAATAATCGGGGATTTCAGCTATCTCCATATTGACTATGTGTTACCTCAGAACATGATGCAGAGATAAAATTTCTAGCCATCATTAATGACTGCTTCTTGGAACAACTAGTCCTGGAACCCACAAAGGGAGAGGCAATTCCTGATTTAGTCCTATGTGGAACTCAGGATCTGGTCCAAGAGATGAATATAGCTGAATTGCTCAGTAATAATTACCTTAATGTAATTACATTTAACATCCTTGTAGGGGAGGAAATAAAAAAAAAACCCACCACAGTAGCATTTGACTTCAAAAAGGGGAGCTACACAAAAATGAGGAAGCTAGTTAAATGGAAATTAAAAGAATGAAGAGTGAAATGCCTGCAAACTCCATGGAAACTATTTAAAACAGGGGTAGGTGAACTTTTTGGCCTGAGGGCCACATCTGGGTATGGAAATTGTATGGGGGGCCAAGAATGCTCACGACATTGGAGGTTGGATGTGGGAAGAGGTGAGGGCTCCGGCTGGGGGTGTGGGCTCTGTGGTGGGGCCAGAAATGAGGAGTTTAGTGTGCAGGAGGGAGACCTGCACTGGGGCAGGGAGTTGGGATGCGGGGAGGGGGGCTGATGGCTTCAGCTGGGGGTGTGGGCTCTGGGGTGGGACTGGGGATGAGGGTTTGGGGTGCAGGAGGGTGCTCTGGGCTGTAACCAAGGGATTCGGAGGCAGGAGGGGGATCAGGGCTCGGGCAGGGCGTAGGGGCATGAGGGGGGTCAGCAGTGCAGTCTGTGAGTGGCACTTACCTCAAGCAGCTCCCAGAAGCAGTGGCATGTCCCCCTCCGGCTCCTACGCAGAGGCACGGCCAGGCATGGTTCCTTGCCAATAGGAGTTGTGGGGGCAGCACTTGGGGCAGGGGCAGCGTGTGGAGCCCCTTGGCTGCCCCTACACATAGGAGCTGGAGGGGGGGGACATGCCGCTGCCTCCGGGGGCTGTGCGGAGCCATGGTACATGCGGAGCGGGGCAAGCCCACAGAGCCTGCTCCGCGGCAGGAGCTCAAGAGCCAGATTAAAATGTCTGAAGGACTGGATGCAGCCTCCGGGCCATAGTTTGTCCACCCCTGATTTAAAACATGGTAATAGAAGCTTAAAACTAACTGTATACCCCAAATAGGACCAAAAAACAGTTAAAGTAAAAAAAAATGCTGCCATGGCTAAATAGTAGAGTAAAAGGGCAGTGAGAGGCAAAAAGGCATCCTTTACCAATTGGAAATAAATCCTACTGAGGAAAATAGATAGGAGCATAAACTCTGGTAAGTCAAGCATAAAAGTATAACTGGCAGGCCAAAAAAGAATTTAAAGAGCAACTACAAAAACTAACAGCAACATTTGTTTTAAGTACATCAGAAGCAGGAAGCCTGCCAAAAAATCAGTGGGGCCACTTGGCAGTCAAGGTGCTAAAGGAGCACTCAAGGAAGACAAGGCTGTTGCAGAGAAGCTAAATGAATTCTTTTACATCAGTCATGACTGCAGGTAACCTTATGTTCTTATATGTCTGTCTGACGGTTAGGCATCAGAACTCTTGAATTTGTCACTGACTCTCTTTGTGACATTCAACAAGTCACCTAGCAGCTCTGCACCTCCATTTTGTCATCTGTAAGATAGTAGAAATATTTCCCTACTCACAAGAATCTGTGAGGATTAATTGATTAATGTTTGTAAATCACTTAAGGATCCATGAATTAAAAGCACTGGAGAAATACAAAGTATTATTAAAATGTAATAATTGCAGTACTAACTCCTGCTTTACCCCGTCTACTCCGCTCCTGATTTCAGCCTGTTCTTACATGAGTGTCCCACTTTGAGTACTGCTTCCATCTGCTTTCACTAATTCCTTCCCCACGTGTTCCTCCCCCACCCCCAAATTTGGCAGCATTATACTGTCTTAATCTCCAGTAAATCAGACTGACTGTTGATCAAACAAATGAAGTTTGTAATGATTCTATTACACCACCTTGAATCTGAAATTAGGTACTGTGATATTAATAGAGAACATGTAGTGTAGGCATTTTAAACTCAGCAGAGAAATATTAGAATAACTATAATTTCAATTATTTTGAAATGACTTTAATGCTTCCAATTAGCTAATTTCAGTCTGTGCATAATTGGAAAAAATGCTAAAGGATGCAATAGTTTTTTTTAAAAAAGAAGAAAAATAATGGAAAGGCATGTTCCTGAATCAACTATAACTGGCAGTTGGTTAGAAAAGTAGACTGGCAATCAAGTGCAATTTACCCTCCCCCATACTTACAGTGATAATTGCAGTAATTGCACAATTTATTTTCATAGAAAGAATAGAAATTGCTTTGAATAAGGCTAACCTAGAAGAAACAATGTGTTTTCCACATGAACATAAAAGAGCACTAGGCAAACAACCTGCTGCTTGACATTTAATGCTTCATCAGAAACTTTACTTGCAAACTGTAGTAAGAGTTTGGATTGGGCTACCAAGTGACCGCAGATCTAAACAAGACTATAGACCAGGGATCGGCAACCTTTGGCATGCGGCTCGCCAGGGTAAGCACCCTGGTGGGCTGGGCCGGTTTGTTTACCTGCCGTGTGGGCAAGTTCGGCCAATCGCGGCTCCCACTAGCCACGGTTCGCCGCTCCAGGCCAATGGGGGCAGCGGGAAGCGGCGGCCAGTACATCCCTCGTCCCGAGCCACTTCCCGCAGCCCCCATTGGCCTGGAGCGGCGAACTGCAGCCAGTGGGAGCCATGATCGACCAAACCTGCCCGCGCAGCAGGTAAACAAACCGGCCCGGCCCGCCAGGGTGCTTACCCTGGTGAGCCGCGTGCCAAAGGTTGCCAATCCCTGCTATAGACCTACAGTGATGTGAGCTATAGAAATACCATAGATGGGATATATGGATACTAGAATTATTTCAAGAATGTTTGAGTTTTTTTAATGTCATTCATGTCTTTAGACTGCAGACAGGGAGCATGACAGTTGAGTTAACACAGGATCCAGGATCCAAGAAGCATAGAAACTGCTTTACTCCAGAACAGTCTACTGGTCTGTATAGTCAAAACCCCAACTAACAACCGTGCCTAAATATTGCAAACAATCCTGACCCATCGCCAGCTTTTTATCAGATGAAACTGTTTTATGACATTAAAATATATGTTAAAAGGATGTTATTTATGTAGGAAAGCCAAGCACACAAAAGTGAGGAAATGCCAGAATGTATGTTGCCCTTGCAACCTTAATTCTGCCCCCTTTTGTATGTGTATTATAGTCCTTAATTATTTGACCCCAGACTTGTTTTTTCTGCAAGCTCCTGCCTCACTGAGAGCTTCTCCAAAGAAGGTCACAAGTCTCTTTTACAATGGAAAGCTAAGGATAGGGGTCACTTCCTGTTCCCCCTGTTGTTTTGTTAATAATATATATTGTATAGCAATCACTTTTTGCAGCAGAAACTAAAAGCACAGTGAAAAAACAGTTGTTCAATTGAGAACATGTACATCTTTATAATGAATTGCACCCCTCTTCTTTCACAGAACCTCATAATAGCTGGGATGAGGGACTCAGATTGCCTAAGGATCCAGGAATAACACAATGTTCTATCAAGTCTCAGATCCTAGTTCATGACACTTGCATGGTAGCTGACTCCTAGGCTAGTAGGGAGTCAGTTACAAGCAAAGTTTTGAAGACAGGCATCTGTAGTCTAAGGGAGGAGGGAGCACATTAATATCATTGCAGAAATCTTTCTGACCAGGCCTGGAGCTCTGCTCATGCAGGTTTGGAGGGAGCTGCAGCCAGTCCTCCTCAGCCAGAAGGATAAACACAGAATTATGAATTGGAACCCTATGGTGTGAAGGAAAAAAAAGCCAAGGAGTTGTCTGACAGCAACGTGGAAAACTCCTCCACCCAAAACAAGACAAGTCACTGATGAAAATTTAAAAGAATGCAAGGCTCTCTGCCAGTGAAGAGTAATGAGAAGTAAAATGAAAACTCTTTCCTGTCTCATTTTAGATTCTAAGGCTAGAAGGGACCAATGTGCATCTAGTCCAGAGGTGGGCAAACTATAGCCCGCAGGCCATATCCTACCCACAGGACCATCCTGCCCGGTTCCCAAGCTCCTGGCCTGGGAGGCTAGCCCCGCAGCCCCGCCCCTGCTGTTCTCCCTCCCCTGCAGCCTCAGCAAGCTCGCTCGCTGCGCTGCTGGTGCAATGCTCTGGGTGGCGCAGCTGCAGAGCCCGGCCTGACCTGGTGCTCTGAGCTGTGTGGTGGCGGCAGCGGTGGCATGGCCCGGCTCCATCCGGGCGGCGTGGCTGTAGCACCACCAGTCACCGGTGCTCCAGGCAGTGGGGTAAGGGGGCAGGGAGCAGGGGGGTTTGGATAGAGGGCAGGAGAGTTCGGGGTGGTGGTCAGGGGGCGGGGGTGTGAATAGGGGGCGGAGCGGTCGTGGGGGAGAAAGGAGGTTGAATGGGGGCAGTCAGGAAGGAGTGGGGGTTGGATGGGGCGGCAGGGGGCAATCAGGGGCAGGGGTTCCGGGGCATTCAGGGGACAGGGAGAAGTGGTGGATGGATGGGACAGGGGTTCCGGGGTGGAGGCAGATAGGAGGTGGGGGCCAGGCCATGACCCCCTCCCCTAACCAGCAGTCCATACAATTTATGAAACCCGATGAGGCCTTCAGGCCAAAAAGTTTGCCTGCCCCTGATCTAGTCTGATCTCCTATGTAACACAAGCCATAGAGCTTCCACAAAATAATTCCTAGAGCAGATCTACTAGAAAAGCATCCAATCTTGATTTAAAAATTGTCAATGTTGGAGAATTCACCATGACCTCTTGTAAATTGTTCCAATGGTTAATTACTTGCATCATTAAAAATTTACACATTATTTCTAGTCTGAATTTGTCTAGCTTCAACTTCCAGCCATTGAATCGTGTTATACCTTTCTCTGCTAGATTGAAGAGCCCATTGAAATATTTGTTCCCCATGTAGGTACTTCTAGATTGTAATCAAGTCATCCCTTAACCTTCTCTTTGTTAAATTCAATAGATCGAGCTCCTTGATTCTATCACTCATGTTTTCTAATCCTTTAATCATTTTCATGGCTCTTTTCTGAACCTTCTCCAAGTTATTAACATTCTTCTTAAATTGTGGGCATCAGAACTGGACAGAGTATTCCAGCAGCAGTCACACCAGTGCAAAATACAAAAGTAAAATAACTTCCTTACTCCTCCTCGATTTCTCTGTTTATGTATCCCAGGATCACACTCTTCTGTCCACAGTGTTACTCTGGGAGCTTAGGTTCTGCTGATTATCCACCATAAACCCCAAATATTTTTCAGAGTCACTGCTTCCTAGGATAGAGCCCCCCCCTCCCCACCCCTGTAAACATGGCCTACATTCTTCGTTCATTATCTTTCACCTCCCCATGATGACTACAATTTGAATCTCATTTATATTAACCCTTGAGATGTTAGTATTTTTTAGATGATTGGTCAAATGAATGCCTTCAAGGATACAATATGTGGACATTGGTTTGATGGAAAAATGAAGAGAGAGAAATAAATACACAGACCTACACCTTGCCTGTAGAGTCTTCATAATTTTCACTAAAAGACTGAGTGATAATTCTGAATGCCTACATTTGGCAAATGAGCGAGTAAGCAGATAAACACAACAGCAATAAAAGCAAGGAGACGGCATCACCAGATTTACTTTTTTCACTGATTTGACAAGCGTATAGTTTAGTTTAATTATTTATGATCATACCACCTACGATAGCAGCAAATACTGTGTGGTATTTTATATATTCTCCCGACATATTCTTCACTCTGGAGTAAATCAATGTAAAATAGGTACTATAAATGTTTTACATCATTTGGAAGAAGAGCTTTATCTGTTATATTTTCATTGCACTTATTTGTGTTTTATGATTTATTCTCTCTTTGTCTTATTTAAATGTGCCTCATAACTGAAAAGCATGAGTATTTAACTGAAAATTATTATTTTTGAGGCATCCTTTTCTTTGCTTATAGAGTGCTAAGAAGAGTTGCCAATGTCTGTTGTTTTGAAAGATGAAATATGAAATCAGTGCTTCCTAATCCTTGAGCTTGCAACTTGGCCTCTCCTCGGTTGCTAGATGTCAGCAAGTTAAAATTTACAATATAGCCATATTAGGTACTAGACAAATTGATCAAGCAAGCACATTGACTAATAAAAGGACAAGTTCTGCTTTACACAAATCAAATTCCGAACAAACAAAAACACACAAGATCTTGGGAGGGATTGCATGATGAAAACACCTGCTTACTTTGTTTTCTGCTCAGGGATTCAAAATGTTGACAAGCATAATAGCACTATGCCTGCAGTGGAAGTTATTTGCAGAAGAAGTTAATGTGCACGTTAAGTTCTGGAAGGGAAAAATGAAGGAAGATAATGTAAAGTTAGACATTAGCAATTAACTTTGAAGAAGCCAGCTTGATTGTGCAGACACAATGCTGATTGTTTCCCTTCAGAGGAACTGGAGAGAGAGACAATAAGCTGGGGATGAGATATCTCTTTAAGTTGCTAGAAATCAGGCATCACAAAGTTCTGGTGTTTAGAGGCATTGTTGATCGAGTGGCTCATAGCTGGGTTCAATGGTCTTCAGCAATTCACATGTGGTATGCATGGCAGGCTTAAGGGAGGCATTAGCTGTAAGTAAAATACAAGATCTCTGAAACGGACTGTGAATTTGCATATATTCATACAATGAAAAGTACCTTTTGTCCCAGCCACGTTATTACTACTAATGCAAAGTGGCCAGAGCTGGGAAATACTGCAAAAACAGTTGCAAACCTTTGTTTGAATAAATTTTCTATAGATTGCTTTTGATGGCATTCTTTGATCCATTTGATTTATCTGTGACCCTTTGGATGAGTGAGGGTTTTTTGTTTTTTTTATGTTTTTTTTTTTTTTTGCAACAATATCTGCAGAAAGCAAAAGACTCTCAAACATTGTGTGAATATATGTTTGTAAAGGAATTGTTCTCATAGTAATCTTGACATCACCTTGATTTCTCTCCTGTTTACAAAAAGCGTGTCATCCAACCGGAGCAAAAACAGTATCATGTGACTAAAGTGACCAGTTCCACACCACGAATAATAGAGTAAATCTCCAAAGATATAGCTAATGTGAATAGTTTATGAAGAGACCATAAACTGAATTATAAAATGAGTATTTAATCATTTTAAATAATGACCACATTTATAAAAAGCACAGTTATGATGCAAACTAAATACAGTGCTAAATTTGTCAAAAGAAATTATTCTCTACAAATAGTTCACTCAGCTCTTGTAGAAACTAGCCTGTGAGGAGAAAAGAGGGGGGGGGGGCGAGGAATGGAGCAAAAGCTAATTTGAGATGTCTTTGATGTATGGAACCTCAAGAGAAAAAGAAAAAAAAGTTTGATATTAATGTATGCAAAATTAAACTTAACAAACTGCAGCCTTGAACAGACATGCATGTTCGTATTAGACATACTACTGCTATAATAAGAGGTGTTATTCAGTTATCATTTACACCACTTGCATCTTGGTATTTGCAATAATGTGAATGAATGAGATCATGTTGGTCTCTCTTTCACACTATGACAGTTTGGTATCTATTCTTTTGGACTTAGTGTACACGTTGAGGAATTTACTAGCTAAGAGAAGAAGGTGATTGATAGGGGTTATGGAAAATTTTCTGTCAAAGCTGTTTTTGATGGTTTTTTGACAAAACATAAATTTTCATTAAAAGTGTTAATTTTCTGCATAAATTTTCATGTTTTTTGTTGAAGAATATATTCACAAAAATGGAAAAAAAATTAATTTTAGGCTGAAAGATTTTGGTATTTAAATTTCCATGAAAAAAAAAAATCAAAATTTGCCAAAGAAAAAGTCCCCCTTTTTTGACCAGTTCTAATGATGAGACATGTTTGAATTACAGTTTCAATTACTGAGTATAATCTCTTTTAACACTGAGAACATTGTGGTGGGGTAATGGTGAAGGTGCTGTATGATGCAATAGACCAGGGGTCGGCAACGTTTGGCACACGGCTCGCCAGGGTGCTTACCCTGGCGGGCCGGGCCAGTTTTATTTACCTGCTGACACGGCAGGTTCGGCCAATCGCGGCCCCCACTGGCTGCGGTTCGTCGTCCCGGGCCAATGGGGGCATCAAGAAGCCGCAGCCAGCACATCGCTCGGCCGCGCCGCTTCTCGCCGCCCCCATTGGCCCGGGACGGCTAACCACGGCCAGTGGGGGCCGCGATCGGCCGAACCTGCCGTGTCAGCAGGTAAATAAAACTGGCCCGGCCCGCCAGGGTAAGCAAAATTCATGGAGTTGGACCTGTAAGAACTGAAAAAAAAATATCCAAATGAGGTAGTGCAAGGCAAAAGTCAGATTTCACACATCTCTGGCCATAGGATAATATCATAGAACCATAGAAATGCAGGGCTGGAAAGGACCTCAAGAGGTCGTCTATTCCAGCCTCTCATTCTAGTCATTATTTATCTATATCACACACAACCTTGCAATAACTTGGAATATTTGGCAATCTCTATTCAAGAGAAGCCCAGATCTAAAATAGCACAGGTCTGACAAGGCAGGATTGCTGTGTCTGGGTAGTGCCTTGAGTCTTTACATAGTGTGTCTTTTTACATTGTGCCTTGAGTAGGTCAGTGCTATCTTTCAAAAGCACTAAATTGAATCAGTAGTTAGACGGCCACAGTCTTGAGAACTTCTGGTGCTCCATTTCTAGTACCTTGAGCAACCAATACTTATACAGATCACCCAAGAATTCACTGTCCTTGGCAGTGTTAAGTGCTTTTTTTCACATGGATGATCTGTTCTTGAACAATTTCTTCAATGTATTAAACATCAACAGGCTTTCCTTCAACATTAGGTGTAAATGCCATCTCTCCCCATAGATTCCATCTCTTTTCTTAAGACTTATGAGTTCCTCAGATATCAGATGAGCACCAAGGGCAGGTGACCCAGAGAGTTTGCTCATCATTCTATCACAATGCTTGTCATAGTACCCACACCACAGTGGTTGATAATAGTCAGGTAAATTAAAATAGGAGAAACGCTTTTTTGCCTAAACTGGTTTCCCAAATTAGTTCTCTCTATATCACAACCCCATCACTACGTTGTCTGTGTATCTGTCTAATGTACTGAAGTAAAAACTGATTAGATAGTGAAATCAAACAAGAATTTTCTCTCTCAGATGAAAGAGGGCATGAGTTTTTGTCTGAAAGAAGGGTGGCAAGTTGTCAGACACTTTTGGTTAGGTTTGATATGTAGCCCTGGATTAAATCCTAATCCTAACAACATCAATGACATAACTTAGAGTGCAATGAGGCCAGAATTTCTTCCTCAGTGTCACAAGGAAAGTGCTTGTTCTTTTAGCATTTATTCCTCTGCATTCTTGCTTTGCGTCACTGCCTTTCCTTGTCCTCTCTGGCACTCTGATAGTAATTGTCAGCCAGACACAGACTTATATTGGTTCTGTTTCAGTGCAGCTCAAGTATTTAGTCCCACGTCTGTTGCACTTGCTCTTATTTTATTGAAAAATATTTCATTTTGGTTGAACATCTGTCTGTATTGATTTTTGTTGCTACTTATTTCCTTTTTTATCCATTCCTTTGTGCAACACAGACACACACACACACACGTGCACACACTCTCTCTCTCCCTCTCTCTCTCTCTCTCTCTCTGTGTGCAAGCACAATGTTTAATCCTCAGCTCTCCCTCTGGGTTGCCAGGTAGCTAGTAAGTACCAGCCCAAAGAATCTTGTAAAGCAGCAGGCAGTGATTGTGTGTTATGCTGTATTGTTTGAGTGACCTTCACTCAGTAGTCAGGGCCCTTTCATTATCTTCAGGAGGTAGTGAGAGTGCTCCATGAACACAAATACAGTGAAGAACCTAGCCAGAGAAGTAAGACTTCTGAGTGACAATAACATATACCACAATAGGAAACAGCAGCTAATTGTTGTCTGCCCCTGTGAGCCCCCATGCTTACCAAACCAGAAGTTATCACTGGTGGAGTAATTTTTAATCTTCTTGGATACAAGCAACAGGAGCCACAAAAGCCAGAAGGTCGACATCGTGAGAGTTCTGTAAAGTAGCCCCAAATATAGTTGGCTTACTGCTAACACCCAAAGTAAATACAGGATGGCACTTTCTTGGAACCCAATACTACACAAAAGTCATGAGGCTATCACTGGCACCCCTATAAAAGATAAGCAGACTTGTGTACATGCATAGGCTTTGCTTGATGTTTTGTGTTGGAATGGGATACTCAGCCTGCTAGTGTCACCCAAGATGCAATGAGCATTTTCCTTTTTTGAGGCTGCATCTATAATTGGTAATTGATGTCTACTTTGTTCCTTTTGTCCTAAACCCTTTTGAGAAGTGTAGACTGTCAGACTGAATAAGGGAATGGGTAGGGGCAAATACAAAACAGATATCAGGTAGGAGGTAAGGCTCCTTAAAGACTGTGAGATGTTTGGATATTATGGTAACGGGTCATTTAAGTAGCTAAGATAAATAACTCCATTGAGTCCAAACTCATCTCCATGCAATGTCATAAAGAGATGAACAGTCATTGGGGAAAGGTCTCTCAGCTGAGCACATCATAGAAGTAGAATGACCTGGAAAGCAAAAACCACCATAAATGGCAGGTGACGGGGGCACAAGGAGAGAACATGTAAGCTAGAGTCCCTGGAGGAACACCTCTTCACCAACATCCCTCTACACAAAGGAGAGAAAAGGTTACCCACATACAAGATGTACAGACTCTCCTTGTTGGGTTCTTATTTCACTATTTCTTGTCCAGTATCTTCTGCACTTAGATACTTCAGTAATAGGTTTGTGGAGGCATGTAGAGAGAGGAATTCTTTACTTTTTTTCAACTCATGTCAACATTCAAGGTATTAGATGTCCTGAGGTGTTTCTCAGCTGTATATCCATGGGAAAAGTTTATGATGGTTTGCATATAGAAGTAGCCTGTAAAATTCTGCAACTTTTCTTACACCCTCTTATAAATCAGCCTCTCAAAATTCTACTTGGCCACTCACTGGAACCAGTTTGGAGTTGTTGTTTTTTAATGTAAGAAGAGTATCATGGGTTTCACTCAAGTCTCCCAAGCAGTTCAAAGCAGCCAGGAAGTTGTCCTAAAGATCACTTGGGGAGTTCTCTGCCATAAGTAGTGGCATAAATGGTATAAAACGAGCATAACTGGCAGGGCCGGCTCTGGCTTTTTCCACCCCAGGCAAAAAAGCCTCCCGCCCCCCACCCCCGCTCCCCACCCCCCCGCGGGGAGCGCGGCAGGGGAGGGCGCCAAGCCCGGCCGCGGGCCCGCTCTCCCCGACCAGCCAGAGTGCCGGGAGGAGGGCGGAGAGCCCAGCCGGGGCTCCGCTCTCCCTGGCGGCCAGAGCGCCGGGGGGAGGGCAGCGAGCCCGCCGTGGCTCCACTCTCCCCGGCTGCCAGAGCGCCGGGAGGAGGGCGGAGAGCCTGGCCGAGGCTCCGCTCTCCCCGGTGGCCAGAGCACCGGGGAAGAGCGGCGAGCCCACTGCGGCTCTGCTCTGCCTGGCAGCCGGAGCACTGCGGGGAGGGCGGCGAGCCCAGTCGCGGTCCCCACTCTTGGGCCGGAGCGCCGCGCCGCCCCCCTCCAGGTGCCGCCCCAAGCACATACTTGGTGGGCTGGTGCCTGGAGCCGGCCCTGATAACTGGCTCTATATCACCCACTCTCCTCCCCCACAGAATAGGAGGTATGTCCAGAGTAGAAAAGAATATGACAAGGTGAAAAGAATCTTCATAGTTCATGGTGTTCTGGGCAATCCTTACAAGGGTACTGGTCCATTGGGGGCTTTAGAGAGGACCATTACAAATCAGCATAATTTAAGCCACTCTTAACTTTCACTAGGGATAAGTTTTGATCAGATGAGGCAGAAAAGTGGATCCCTTCCTCAGCTGACTCCCTGGTCGGCTCAGGATTGAGCCCTAGTGGTTTTGTCGTTGTTGTTGCAAAAGGGTGACAAGTGGATTTTTTGTCTCTTTGGATCAATCTGTAGCAGTTTCCCAAAGCAGTCATAGATCCACGTAGATGAGTGAATGGATAGCGGATGATATGACTGTTGAAGCTCAGGGAGGGACTGATTCTGTGAGATTCTCAACACTATTAAGTCCCACTGAAGTCAGTGTGAGTTGGGGATGCTCAGCCCTACAGATGAGAGCTCCGAGTGCTCCCTGAACATCCCTCATGCTACTAGTGCTAGACTCCCACTATGTACTGAAGACAAACTATAGTGTGTATTTTGGAAGCAGAAAGCATTTTAGCAGAACTTCAGGAGTAATTCTTTTTCCACAGTTCACAGCAAACCACCTGATATCAGGCACTGTGATCACAAATCCTGGCAGAAGTGATATGGTGGCCAGTGAGGCAGCCTTGTTTTGAAGACTGTTAGTAATTCTCTCTGACGTTTTCTCTGCAAAATGTCACTAGATGGAAGACTTCATTGGTACTGGTGATGGCCACAGGGTCAGAGATTTGTAAAATCACTGAGGTGTGTGGAATTCTATAAGTAAAAATATGTTGTAATTAGTTATGACATAGCAGCCAAACTGTGTGTGGTGCTTTACAAACATCAGAGGTCGCCGGGTCGGTCCTTGCAGGGAAGAATTTGCAATCTTAGGACTAGAATGTGAACCCTTTACTCGCATGAATGATGACTTACTCACGAGTGCTCTCATTGAAATCACTACGCTTGTGAGTAACTGCTTTCCGATGGAAAGAACTGACTTAAAATGGATGAAGTAGAAACACAATAAAGACCAACGAGTGGTGTAATGCAAATGACTTCTGACTTTGCAAAGGATTTGAAGCAACATAGTTGGCCCAATTCCTGGTTGAAGGTAATCTAAAGCCAAATAGATGTAATGCTCCACGTGGGGTCAAATCCTGCCCTGTCCGGAAGAACAAAGAGAAGGAAAGTTGCTGCTTGTTTGCAAGAGGAATCCAGGGCCCACAGTGCAAAATTCCATAGGGAGGGTCAATGTAGCAACACTGCAGAGGACACTGTGTTGCTCTTCGGGGCAGGAACTCAGCATCAGTTTATGCCCTCTTCTCCCCATTGTCTCAACAGCAACAGGAGAGTAGTTGCTAAGATTTATCCAATTAATGTGTTAGAGCCTGGACCTGCAAAGTTTAGAGTACTGCCTGGGAAATATTAAGTACCCTTAACTCCCTCTAAAGTCAATGTGAGTTGAAGCTCAGTACCTTGCAGAATTTGTCCCTTGCTTTAATTCCAAAAAAAAAAAAAGAAACAGCTATATTCCTAAAGCCTGATTCTCCTCTCATTTTCACCATTATATAAGTCTGTGTCTGCATTTGCACTGGAAGGCGTGATTTCCTGTTTGGGTAGACGTACCCATGCTAGCACTGCTTGAGAGGTAGCATGCTAAAATTAGCAGGTAGCACAGGTGGCACCTCAGTCTAGTCACCAGCCTCCATACCCACCTGGACCCTCTGGAAATGTACTTGAGCAAGTAGCCTGAGTCACCTCCTGCGCTACCCCGGCTACAGCGCTATTTTTTAATCAGCTAGTTTTGAGAAGAGCTAGCGTGGGTATGTCTATGAGAGCTGAGAATCACTCTTCCCAGCTCAAATGTAGACTCACCCTCAGAATGAAGTTACTGTTGAGGCACGTAAGAGAGAGGGCCTTTGTTCACAGAATAATCCACACCACCATGGAACATGTGAAGTGTTCCAGTGAAGAGTGGCACACTGTAAACTTTTTGCCATTTTATTGGTTCTACAAAACCCAATGTTGCGTATATTTGAGCACCATCTACAGGTACCTCCAAGGGGACTTGGGGGAGGGGGAAGGAGGGGAATGCCTATCTTCCCTAGGTTTGAGGATCATAATGGGGCTTAGACAGCAGTGCACCTGTCCAGAGGCAGAAACCTGTGTGCCTAGCAGATTATTACAGCAAAAATTTAGACACCAATGAGTTTAGGCACCTACAGGGCTATGCAGCAACCAAGTGGGAGTTTTCTATACTTCAGCGATGCCTAAACCCTGGACTTATGCTCCTAAGTCTCTTTGTGGATCTGACCCATATCCTTTTGATCTATATTAGACAATTCTTTTTTACAGAGTACTCCTGTAACATAGTATACACCCCTGGCATGTCAGGCAGGTGATTCACACCATGCACAACAGGAGAAGTCAGATGAAAGCTCCAAATATGTCACACTGTGGGCCAGATCTTCAGCTGGTATGAATTGGTGTAGCTCTATCAAAGTCAGAGGAGCGATGCTGATTTACCTCAGCAGGAGATCTAGCCTTTTGCTTATGCCACACATGGAAAAAAGCTGTCTATTGGTGTTTGTTTCCATAAAAAGACTAGAAGGTGATTAAATGTATACAGTACCTGTAGTCTTCTGAGGAGGTTTAGACGTTGTACACAGCTTGAAATGTTTGTAGCCAAGTAGCTTTTTAACCTTCAAACTAATTAAGTGTAATTATTGAATGAAAGGTAATATTTTTCTTCAACTATATGACGGTTAAATTTAAATTGGTTTTTTAAATTAGAAGGTGACACCTACTAACTGTCAATCAGTTAAGTGTTTATCTGAAGACTGCTGGCACAAAAGATTGTGTGTGTGTATGTGTATATATATATATATATATATATATATAGTCCATGTATCTTCCAGCCAAGACTGTATATTAGGCCTGGTCTACACTACGACTTTAATTCGGATTTATCAGCTTTAATTCGAATTTACCCTGTAACCGTCCACACAACGACGCTATTTATTTTGATGTAAAGGGCCCTTTAAATCGATTTCTGTACTCCACCCCGACGAGCGGAGTAGCGCCAAAATCGATTTTAACATTTCGAATTAGGGATAGTGTGGCCACAATTCGATGGTATTGGCCTCCGGGAGCTATCCCACAGTGCATCATTGTGACCGCTCTGGACAGCAATCTAAACTCGGATGCACTGGCCAGGTAGACAGGAAAAGCCCCGCGAACATTTGAATTTCATTTCCTGTTTGCCCAGCGTGGAGAGCACAGGTGACCACAGATAGCTCATCAGCACAGGTAACCATGCAGGCTGATAATCGAAAAAGAGCACCAGCATGGACCGTGAGGGAGGTACTGGATCTGATCGCTGTATGGGGAGAGGATTCAGTGCTTGCAGAACTTCGTTCTAAAAGACGAAATGCAAAAACTTTTGAAAAAATCTCCAAGGGCATGATGGAGAGAGGCCACAATAGGGACTCTGAGCAGTGCCGCGTGAAAGTCAAGGAGCTCAGACAAGCGTATCAAAAAACAAAGGAGGCAAACGGTCGCTCTGGGTCAGAGCCGCGGACATGCCGCTTCTACGCCGAGCTGCATGCAATTCTAGGGGGGGCTGCCACCACTACCCCACCTGTGATCGTGGATTCTGGGTCGGGGATAGTCTCATCAGCGACGCCTGAGGATTCTGCCGATGGGGGAGAGGAGGAGGAGGAGGATGAGGATGAGCTTGCAGAGAGCACACAGCACTCCGTTCTCCCCAACAGCCAGGATCTTTTTCTCACCCTGACTGAAGAACCCTCCCAAGCCTCCCAAGCCAGTACCCAAGACTCTGACCCCATGAAAGGGACCTCAGGTGAGTTTACCTTTTAAAATATAAAACTTGTTGTAAAAGCAAACGGTTTTTAATGATTACTTTGCCCTGAGGACTTGGGATGCATTCGCGGTCAGTTCAGCTACTGGAAAAGTCTGTTAACGTGTCTGGGGATGGAGCGGAAATCCTCCAGGGACATCTCCATGAAGCTCTCCTGGAGGTACTCCGAAAGCCTTGCCAGAAGGTTTCTGGGCAGTGCATCCTTATTCCCTCCTCCATGGTAGGACACTTGACCACGCCATGCTTGCAGCAAGTAATCTGGTATCATTGCCTGACAAAGCCTGGCAGCGTATGGTCCCGGTGTTTGCTGGCATTCAAGCAACATCCGTTCTTTATCTTGTTGTGTAATCCTCAGGAGAGTGATATCACTCCTGGTAACCTGGTTGAAATACGGGAACTTAATTAAGGGGACAGAGGTGGCCGTTCCTACTGGGCTGTTTGCCTGTGGCGGAAAATAAATCCTTCCCTGCAGTTAGCCAAGCGCAGATGGGAAATTGGCCCTGAGTTTTTCGCGTTTGGCTAGCAGGGATCTTCCCTGTTACCAGCCACGCGGTGGGGGGGGGGGGGGTACCGTGATCATCCCAGAGAATTCATGGCGGGAGGGGGGCGGCGGCGGGGGGGGGGGTGGTTAGTTTGGTGCCTGCAGGGATCTTCCCTGATACCAGCCACGCGGTGGGGGGGAGGGGTACAGCGATCATCCCAGAGAATTCATGGCGAGAGGGGGGGTGGTTAGTTTGTTTTCTGCTGCTGCTGCTGAATGTTAACAGAAAAACCGCAGCACTCTACAGGCTATGCTTGGTATGTGGGAAAGGAGGGCGCAGAAGCTGTAAGACAATGGCTTACCATGGCCGCATGCAAGCCGAATTCTGTTGCCCAGACCTGTGATCTCTAGCAGCAAAGCCACAGGCACTCAGCATTAAGAGGCAAAATGCGACCTTGCACAGAAATCACATGTGCTATGTAATGTG
The DNA here is from genome assembly GCF_027887155.1 of Malaclemys terrapin pileata. Lineage (NCBI taxonomy): Eukaryota > Metazoa > Chordata > Testudines > Emydidae > Malaclemys > Malaclemys terrapin. The sequence goes on along the minus strand of NC_071516.1, from coordinate 13,837,900 downwards.
AATAGTGTTGGTCACCGTGAAAGAGTATAAGCATTGTTCTGCAAAATGTATCTTTTTAAACAATTCTCTCTTTTTTCCCCTCCCTACAGCAGCTGCAAATTCCTCAAGCCTCCCTCCTCCATCCCGAAGGTTATCGCAGATAAGGCGTCGTAAGAAGAGAACGCGAGACGAGATGTTTTCTGAAATTATGGAATCCAGCCGCAGTGACAGAGCTCATCTGAATGAGTGGAAGGAAACAGTTTCAAAGTATAGGAAAGAAGCCAGTGAACGTGAGGACAGGAGGGACCAACGTGAGGACAGGAGGGACCAACGTGAGGAGAGGAGGGACCAACGTGAGGAGAGGAGAGACGCTCGAGATGAGAGGTGGCGGCAGGAAGACCAGAGGAGGCAGGATGCAACGCTGGGGCTGCTGCGTGAGCAAACAGACATGCTCCGGCATCTGGTGGAGCTTCAGGAACGGCTGCTGGAAAACAGACTGCCGCTTCAGCCCCTGTTCCACCCTCCCCCCTCCCCATGTTCCGTATCCTCCTCACCCAGACGTGTAAAAACACGGGGGGGGGAGGCTCCGTACACCTTCCCATTCCACCCCAGTAGACAGCCCAAGCAAAAGGCTGTCATTTTTTTAACCTTTTCTTTGTGGCTTTTTCCTTCCCAGCAATCCTCCTCCCAAATACCACCCGGGTTCCCTCCCTCTTTTTCTAATCTATTAATAAAGAATAAATGATTTTTAAATGATAGTGACTTTATTTGGTTTGAAAGAAAGCTGGGGGAAGGGGGAGGGTGGGTTCCTTACAGAAAATGAGTCAATAAAGGGGGCGGGTTTTCATGAAGGAGAAACAAACAGATATTTCACACTGTAGCCTGGCCAGTCATGAAACTGGTTTCTAAAGCTTCTCTGATGCACAGCGCTTCCTGGTGTGCTCTTCTAATCGCCCTGGTATCTGGCTTCGCGTAATCAGCAGCCAGGCGATTTGCCTCAGCCTCCCACCCCGCCATAAAGGTCTCCCCCTTACTTTCACAGAGATTGTGGAGCACACAGCAAGCAGAAATAACAATGGGGAGATTTCTTTGGCTGAGGTCAGAGCGAGTCAATAATGATCGCCAGCGACCTTTTAAACGGCCAAATGCACATTCTACCACCATTCTGCACTTGCTTAGCCTGTAGTTAAACAGCTCCTGACTCCTGTCCAGGCTGCCTGTGTACGGCTTCATGAGCCATGGCATTAAGGGGTAGGCGGGGTCCCCAAGAATAACTATTGGCATTTCAACATCCCCAACGGTTATTTTCTGGTCCGGAAAGTAAGTCCCTTGCTGCAGCCCTTTAAACAGAGTAGTGTTCCTGAAAACGCGAGCGTCATGAACCCTTCCCACCCAGCCCGCGTTGATGTTAGTGAAACGTCCCTTGTGATCCACAAGTGCTTGCAGCACCATTGAAAAGTACCCCTTGCGGTTTATGTACTCGGTGGCTTGGTGCTCCGGTGCCAAGATAGGGATGTGGGTTCCGTCTATCGCCCCACCACAGTTAGGGAATCCCATTGCAGCAAAACCATCCACTATAGCCTGCACATTTCCCAGAGTCACTAACTTTCGTAGCAGCACCTGAGTGATTGCTTTGGCTACTTGCATCACAGCAGCCCCCACCGTAGATTTGCCCACTCCAAATTGATTCCCGACTGACCGGTAGCTGTCTGGCGTTGCAAGCTTCCACAGGGCTATCGCCACTCGCTTCTCAACTGTGAGGGCTGCTCTCATCTTGGTATTCTGGCGTTTCAGGGCAGGGGACAGCAAGTCACAAAGTTCCATGAAAGTGCCCTTACGCATGCGAAAGTTCCGCAGCCACTGGGAATCGTCCCACACCTGCAACACTATGCGGTCCCACCAGTCTGTGCTTGTTTCCCTTGCCCAGAATCGGCGTTCCATGGATAGAATCTGCCCCATTAACAACATGATCTCCAAAGCACCGGGGCCCGTGGTTTCACAGAATTCTGTATCCGTGTCCGTGTCCATGTCCATGTCCATGTCCTCATCATGCTTGTCGCTGTGTTGCCGCCGCCGCTGCCTCCTCGCCTCGTTTTTCTGGTCCTGGCTGAGCATAAACTCCATGAGAACGCGCGAGGTGTTTACAATGTTCATGACTGCTGTCTTGAGCTCAGCGGGCTCCATGCTTGCCATGGTATGGAGTCTGCAGTGTTCACTCACCCAGGAAAAAAGGCGCGAAAATGGTTGTCTGCCGTCCGTTGCTTTCATGCAGGGAGGGAGGAGGGAGGGAGGAGGTGAGGCTGTACCCAGAACCACCTGCGACAATGTTTTTTGTCCCATCAGGCACTGGGATCTTAACCCACAATCCCAATGGGCGCGGGAGACTGTGGGAACTATGGGATAGCTATGGGATAGCTACCCACAGTGCAACGGTGCAGAAATCGACGCTAGCCCCGGTACTTGGACGCACACCACCGAATTAATGTGCTTAGTGTGGCCGCATACATTTCGACTTTATACAACCTGTTTTTCAAATCCGAATTATATAAATTCGATTAATCCCGTAGTGTAGACATACCCTTAGTGTCCAGGAAACATCCTATTCTGTTAATAGCCTTTGACAAAAAACTCATTGTTATTCTACTGCATTTTCAAAGAGATTTAAGGGAACTTCTCCCATCAACTTTCAGTTGTTGAGCACTTAACTCTCCTCCTCAACATTTGCAAATTTGACACCATCAGATCAGGATTAAACAAAGACTGTGAATGGCTATCCAACTACAGAAGCAGTTTCTCCTCCCTTGGTGTTCACACCTCAACTGCTAGCAGAGCACCTCATCCTCCCTGATTGAACTAACCTCGTTATCGCCATACTGATTTATACCTGCCTCCTGGAGATTTCCATTACTTGCATCTGAAGAAGTGAGGTTCTTACCCATGAAAGCTTATGCTCCCAATACTTCTGTTAGTCTCAAAGGTGCCACAGGACCCTCTGTTGCTTTTTACAGATTCAGACTAACACGGCTACCCCTCTGATACTCCTCAACATTGAAATTCTCAGCCTAAGCAAAGTGTTTCTACTACATAATGGAGTTTAAAGTTGTAAAGCAAGAAATAACATACCAGAGTTAAATACAGAATACTGTCAGACTATAAAAAATTTTGGGCATGGAGATTAGGCTAACTCATTGGCTGAAAAGTTCTAATTACACAACATATGTGTGTGTGTCTATATAATACTGAATGTGCCTTCCCTCAGATGACCTCCCATTCACCCCAGCATCATAAAGATACATCTACCCTAGGAAAAAGGTGCATTTTTATCAAGTAGTAGCTAACATGGTAAAATCCTGGTTTGAACAAGGCAGTTATAGTTTTCACACATTAGCAAGTTAAGGTAAACACTAGAGTCTTCTTGTGGTCTCTAATGAAGCCAAGCCCTAAGGTCTGGTCTATGCTACAGAACTATATCGATATAACTATGTCGCTCAGGGGTGTGAAAAATCCACACGTCTGAGCAACGTAGTTATACTGACCTAACCCCCGTGTAGACAGTGCAATGTCAGTGGGAGAGCTTCCCTGCTTCCATAGCTACCGCTGCTTACAGAGGTAGATAAATTACACTAGCAGGAGAGCTCTCTACCATTGGCTTAGAGCATCTTCGTTAAAGCACTATAGTGGCGCAGCTGCACCGGGGCAGCTGTGCTGATGCAGGATTTTAAGTATAGACTTGCCCTAAATGGAGAGGAGTTGCACCTGGGGGCTTTCCCTATAGTAGGAGCAGCAAAAGACCAGCAGGCATGCTGAATGCAGTAGGGAGCCTGCTTAGGGCTCTGTCAGAGGTAGGAGCGGGAGTAGCCCAAGACAATTTTATATAGGGTTACCATACGTCCGGATTTTCCCGGACATGTCCGGCTTTTGGGGGCTCAAATCCCCGTCCGGGGGGAAATCCCCAAAAGCCGGGCATGTCCGGGAAAATCGGGAGGGCTGGGTGGTGCTCGGCCGGGGCCGGCGGTGCGGGGCCGGTGCGGGGCCGGGGGCATGGTGCCGGGCCGGGAACTAGGGGTGCAGTGCCGGGCGCGGGGCCGGACGGGGAGCCGGGGGCGCGGTGCCGGGCCGGGGTCCGGGCTGGGAGCCGGGCCGGCGGGGAGCAGGTCAGCCGGGCCCGCGGGGAGCCGGGCCCGCGGGGAGCCCGGGGGTGCGCCGGGCCGCCGGGGGCCGGCAGTGCTGGGCGGGCTGGGGGTGGTCGGCCGGGGCCGGCACCCCAGGGCCCGAGCCGACCCAGGCTGGAGCCGCCGGGGGGCCAGCCTGGGCCGCGCCTCCTCCCCCCCACACCCCCCTTACCTGCTTCAGGCTTCCCGCGAATCAAATGTTCGCGGGAAGCAGGGGAGGGGGCGGAGACTTTTGGGAGGGGGCGGGGTTGGGGCGGGGGGTATGGGCGGGGCTGGGGCGGGGCCGCACTCCAGCAAAATAAATGTGAACAGAAATCACGAACCAAAAGAGCCCTCCAGGAATTATTAATTTGTGCTTCTTCTGCTGTCATAAGCAGAAAGCCCTCAGACTGGCTTTATTGAGTAATAAGTTCCCTAAAAGAAGAATTTAAGAAGAAATATTTGATTTTAAAAAGTATTAGAAATTTGTAAATCAAGTTACTGAAAGAATCTAATAACACAGCATGCCAGTATAAAAGTTATAATTCTAAATTGCTAGTTAATCAAATGAAACTGCTGTTTTATGTCAAATGATCCTGTAACTTGTGCATTAATAAACCTATTTAATATTAGAAAAGGAAAAAGCAGGTTTCTGCTGAAATACTATCTTCTTTCATTTTCTTGTCTTTTTGTTCTGTGTATTGGATGGAATTATGATTGTGACTGATTATATGTTGTGCCTCTTGAGAGCAGAAGTACAGAAATTACCAACCGGAAAGGAGGGGTACAAAGATAGGTTTAAGCCACCTTTGTGCATTCCAGATTTTAGGCTGCTAAGGGTATAAAATTAGGGTTACCATATTCTGTGCCTCCAAATGGAGGACACTCCACGGCCCCCGGGGTGTTTGGTGCTGGTGTTTTTGTAGAAAAGCATAAAAACACTATGAGGTACAGAAGCATGTTGTCAACTCATGTAATCAGTGGAAATTTGTTGAGCAACTGACAATAAATAAAATCATTATATTATTATGATTTGAGTCACCAGGTGCTGCTGTAGTTACACATAGTCTTATAAATTATTTTTCTTAGCTTGAGAGCACGGTGCAGTCTTTGAAGCAATGCCCTAGTGTTAGTTTTATGACAGTTTTCTTTTGGGAGTGTGGGAAACAGCAAGGGAGTCTGTGGTCTCTCTAACTCTTCTCTATTTAACTAGTCACTTCTTGAGGCATAATGCTTCTTGGGAACTGGGCAGTAGTCTGGCTGAGGTTCCTGAAAGAGGAGATTGCCTGCATACTGTTAGAGCCCACTGTTGTCTATGCCTGGTGTATATACGGTGTAAAATAACAATTGCACTAACAATATACACAGACTCCTGTCACTGATTTCTCCTCTAAAGAGAAGCCAATTTGCCAGGCCTCAGCCACTGCTACCACTCAGCAAAGCGGTAACAATGTACACACGCACACACACCGTTTTTTAGATGGAGTTTGTGCTTATGTTTTGATTGTGCAATCATAAGCCACTATCCAAAGAGTTCAATGCTTGGGTCTCTGGATTGATGCAATCACCGGGTCTGCTTCATAAACAAGTGGACATGCAACTGTTAATACAACATGCACAGACACTTGCAGGTCTAATTTGTATGGACAGTTAAGTTTGCATGTATGTAGCTAGTACCTGTGTGTGCATATGAGCTTTTCTTCACTACTTATCACCATAGTATCTGAAGTCCTCATGTACATTTAGCTGCACAGTTTTTCTTATGCAAATACCTACTTTGCACATAGAAGTAACTGCATGCAAATACATGCAACCTAGTTTCTCAGAGCTTTGAATATCATATCCAGTAAGTGACAAAGCTTTTGCTTTCTTTCCTTTTTTTAAATGTCTTTTTGAACACAGATATTCAATTAGTAGCAATAACAAAAAACTTGTTGAAAAAGTTCAACATATAAAAATACTTTCTTTCTTTTGATCTGTGACCATCAGAGAAAATTGCTACAGTACTTCAGCACACAAAAGGGGAACAGTTGAAATGATTATCTAAAAGATACCTCTATTTATTTCCTTTTGAAATGCTCAGGTTCTCAATGTTGCAATTATGTAGACAAATGTTTCTGTTGTAACAAGAGACAAAAAGGAAAAAAGAATTGCAAAACAACTTTTTAAAAAAGCCTTAAACCATTATGGTCTAGATCTAGCATAGACATTATGCCAAATTCTGCCCTCATTCACACTTCAGCAACTCCAGTGGAGCCAGTAAGGTTGCCCAGATGTAACTAAGGGCAAAACGTGCAACAATGAGAACTGTAGTCAGTTTGGTGTATTTAAGGGGCAAGCATTCAGAAAGTTCTCTGATACCACTAATAATGGTACAAATACAGCCCTGGCTCTTTCTTTCTTTGCAGTGGCCTTTAAGAGTCCTAGTCATGGACCAGGACCCCATTGTGCTAGGAGCTGTACAAACACTGAACAAAAAAGATTATCTCTGTCCCCAAAAGCTTACAATCAAAGTAATGTTTAGAGCATCTCCTGTGCTCCCTGGGGATTACTTGCCCTAGGCTACATCTACACTACAGCCCGGATCGACACTCTGAGATTGATCCCTGGCGGTCGATTTATGGGTCGAGTGAAGAACCACCAAATTGACAGCAGATGCCTCTCCAGTCTGTATTCTACCCCCGACGAGAAGAGTAAGGTAAGTCGGCGGGAGAGTTTCTCCCATCAACTCCTCGCAGTAGCTCGACCTGACCTATGGTACGTCAACTCCAGCATGTTATTCACATAGCTGGAGTTGCGTATCATAGGTCGACTTACCGCGGTAGTGTAGACATAGCCTTAGGCTTGGTCTACGCTTATGCTATGTCTACACTGCACTTTCGTCAGTAAAACTTTTGTCGGCAGGAGACACTCATTTTGTCGGTGGGAGAGCTCTCTCCTACCGACAAAGAGCGGCTGCACTGCATGCCTTACAGCTGCAAGTCTTTAGCAGCACAGCTGTGCCACCATAAGCCGCACAGTGTAGACATAGCCTTAAATTTTACTGGTATAAATACTTTGGTTAGGGGTCTGACTTCTTAGAAAAATAGTAATACCACACAGTAAACATAGTGTGGACACAGTTGTACCAGTATAGTTATTCCCCTTCCAGTACAGGAATAGTTATACTGGTATGTTTTTCAGAGTAGCAGCCGTGTTAGTCTGTATCCGCAAAAAGAACAGGAGTACTTGTGGCACCTTAGAGACTAACAAATAACATAAGCTTATGCTCAAATAAATTTGATAGTTTCTAAGTACTCCTGTTCTTTATACTGGTATAAGCACTATAATATTGATGTAATTGCGTCCACACTAAAGGGGTTCTACTTCTTGAACTATACCGCCATAGTTAAAGTGGTGCAACTCTTATGTTTGACAAGTCCTTAATAATATATTCCAGTAATAATGAGTTCCTTTTATTTATTCATCTATTTTAAAAGACATTCCTCCTCCTGAATGAAAGAGATGGGTATAAAGGGACAGGACTATACAGAAACCTGGATTTGGTGTCCTTTTTTCAGCATTAAAAAGAATAAATAAAAGGACAACCCCAAATGGCAGCAGCTGGCCATAACTGATACTTTCCGCTTAAGAAAATCTCACGACTGTTAAAAGTCAAAGAAGTAAAGTGCTTTGGTAGAGCTGCAGGGTTGGGACTCTTGAACGTTGTCTACCTGCAGTATTTTATACTCACCAAAACTGACGTGACAATTCCGAATGCTCTCTGATTAATAGACAGAAGAAGCTCAAGGGTTTGGTAGGAACATTGTAAAGTGACCGCAAGCTAAAATCAGCAGCCTGTGTAAGGGGATCCTCAGTTGGCTCCACACAAGCCTCTGCCGCCACATGGGCAGGGGCATGTCGGTAATGCACTCTGGCCATTCAGTCCCCAGGGGACTATTCCATCGTCACCCCATGAAGAGCTTTTAAGGATATGTGTACACTTGAGCTGGAGGGAATAATTTCCAGTTCAAGCAGACATGCCAGTGCTAGCTCTTATAAAGCTAGCAGGCTAAACACAGACATGTAGCTGCAGTGGAAGGGTCTAGCCACCCGGGTACATCCCTAGGATCTGAGACAGGATTGTACTCAGAGCGGGAGCCCCTTGCACCGCTATGGCTACACTCGTATTTTTATCATGCTAGCTTGATCAGAACTAATGGAGGTATGTCTATTCAAGCTGGAAATTACACATCTAACTTTAGTGTAGACATACTATAAGTAGTTCTGGAGGCTAGTTTGAACCCCAGCCAACTCCAATATCAAGGGAGGCAGAAAGGGGCTTTAAAACCATTTTCCGTCCTGTACACTAGTTCCTAGTTGTAGCTGAGGATTCAGCCCATTCTATGTTTATCCATATTAAATTATGTCAGCTTGTTATCTTTCTTATTCTTGTAGTTTGCTAAGCTTCACCCAGTTAATGTACATTGTTCATTTTTCTGGCAGTGTTTCACAATTTGAAAGGTGTCTCTCTGTTGGAAGTGGTGATTAGTTGGTTTGCAGCATTTCTGAATGATTAATATTTAATTGACTTTGATATTGACCAACCATGTCCCAGTTTTGACAGATAGACATACAGCTATTGATTTTATAATTAAGGCAACATTACAAAGTCTCTGAACCATTATGAATCAGATTAACATGGCATCTATACTACAAAATAAGCATCAAACGTTAATTTTAGGAGTTATAAATTACTAAATTAAACTGATTGCCTTGAGTAAACCATGACAACTACTGTTTTCTTAAAATCCATTTCTTAGAGAATTTCTGCAGCAGTGTGTGAAGTACAATCATAATCATAGTGTTTTAAATTTGAAATTTCTTCTCAGTGTATCTTTGAATGTACTTTATAAAAATTGCCACTAGTAATACAAACATTTTACTAAATTCCATTATTAACTGCAGATAGCGATCTTCTGTGTTCCTTCCAGAGGCAGTGAATTAAACTGCTATCAAAATACAATACGTGCTCTTGAGTTATAGCTTCAGTTTCTGAGTTAGTTTTGTAGATATTAAACTTGCAGCAAATATTTTCTGCTAAAACAGAGGGAGAATGAAAATGTAGATTTTAAAACAATGTGTATGTATTGCAATAGATTCTTCGTGTTAGATGGTCACAGTGCTGTACATAGGTAGAAATTAGAATGCAAGCGAGGTAGTTCAATTGTCTGCTAACTTTCTGGTAGAAAACCTGGAAATATCTGGTGTCTAGGAAAACTAGACGAATAGTGTCAAGTATGCATCCGAAGAAGTGAGGTTTTTACTCACGAAAGCTTATGCCCAGATAATCTGTTAGTCTTTAAGGTGCCACCAGACTCCTTGTTGTTTTTGTAGACTAATAGTGACTTTTCCAATCAAGTTTTCCTGATTGAAAGAAGAGTGTGAAATATACATAGAGAAAATATACATAGAGAAAACTATCGATACCTCTTTCTTGATATACTTGAAAATGGGACTGTTCGCAACATTTCATGACATTTTTGCCTGAAAATGAGACTCTGAGGAAATAGTAATTCTGAACCTTGATGTTCTAAATTGTCATATCGCAGCTGAAAGCAAAATCTAGCCAGTGTTTTCAACAGTATTTCTAAGCAGCATCTTCCTATGTATAGATTGTTGTTAGGATACAGTAGTAAAGCAAATGGATTTCAGAGATTGAAGAAAATCTTGAAAATGCCCTGACAAATTTTATATTGTGATTAAGATGAACAGCATCTTCATGGACACTTCTGTATTATTCAGTAATTTTATGTGTCTATAGGAAGTATCTTTTACCTTCTGGGAAGCCCTCTACACATGGAAAAAACATGTTCCCATCCCTTCTCATTATTCAGATCCACCTAAAGACCTGTTTTTTTCCATAAGGTCCACAAATGCAATAAAAGAAATATTATCTAATTAAGGCAGAAAATTATCTCTAAACTGACTCCTTCCTTTGGGTCTCCCAAGTGCATCTTTTTCTCACCCAGCATGACTGTCTTGTAGACTGCAAACTCTTAGAAGCAGAGACTGATTTGTACGTGTGTCTTGTACAACAATGAGCATGCTGTCAGAGCTTGAATAAAAATAATAAGTATCCATCCATGTCCATCAGTCTGTCCTCTCACTCCCTATCTCATGTATGATTTGAAAACCCAAATGCCTAAAACTAAGTAACTGAAAAGTTCCCCCCAACCTCCATATTTCACTTTGTTAGAGTTTGTCATTAGGGGGATCTTTTTTATCTTTATGTCAATGTGAGGAACACATTACTGTTAGGGCAGTATCTGTCCTGCCTCTTGATGGATTCAATGACAATGATATACTACTGCAGCTAGATGTTCTGAAAGTGCAGTCTGGGGGGCATAGCCTATCCTCATCATGAAAAGGAAAGAATGACTTCACTAAGTCCCTTTTAGGAGGATGAGAATACTTCCCTAACTGTATGAGATTTCTAAAGAGCCAGCCCTCCATCCCCTACCCCAGGAATTTGTAGGTACTTGCTAATGTGGTTGGGAACATGAGCAATTTTCATTCAAAGTATATATTACTAATAACAACTAAAGATTATGTAGCAAATGCCCCACCAGAATAATTCTTTTTAAAGCCATATTTTCATGTGGTTGCTTTAACTATAAGCTTTTCCTATGGTACATGTCATGATGAGTATGCTCGATAAGAGTTGGTAAATTTAGGATAAATGGAGGAGTGGGGGAGAAGCACCTAACAGAATATTTCAATACTGTCGACCCAATTATGACTGGAGTGTACACTTTTAGAATAATTCCAGGTAGAATTACTTAGCAGATTCCACTGCTTGCCTTTCTATCATCTGCATCCGTCACACTGCATCTAAAATTAGGAGTCTGCTCCACTTTGCTGACATGGCTTTTACACCAGTGTAGCACTACCGATTTCAATGGACTTCTAGATTCACACTACTGTAAGCACCAGAAACAGGTCCAATTTGAGAAGGCAGCTCCTAATAGTCAGCAATTATAAATTATAAATAAATATTGCGTATGGCAAAGTAATTTTTTCTATGTTTGTTTGCATATCTAGGCCCCAAACCATGGGTGATATGTGAGATCACATACTGCAAGTGTTTAAAGGAAGCTATGTTTGTGAAATTTTCACACCAAGAAGCAGGAAGTGAGGACCGTATCAACAAAAGCAACTAACATAATATAATGTTTTTATTAAATTTAAGTATTAAATAATTAAAATTATATAGCCCAATATTCCTATTTTAACTTACACCTTTGTTCACCTTTCTGTCAATAGTTGAGTCCCATTCTGCTCTACGTTAAATCTGAGCTAATTCCTTTGATTTCAGTGGAGTTATTCATGGTTTACACCAAACTCATAACTGAATTTGCTCTGTTGTCTGTAAATTGGAGTCCTGAGACCAGATCCTAATCTGATGTAAATTGGTCTAGCTCCAGTTAGATCAAGGGTGCTATGCAGATTAGTTGATTTACATCAGCTGATGATCTGGCCCATAGTCTTATTTGTTCCTCCTTACTACTGTGTAACTTAAAATGTCTTACAACTTGGAACAGTACCCCCAGAAACAAAATAATGATGCTATTCAAAAGCTAATATTTAAAATACCTATCTGTCTTTCTTAGGATTTTCTAAAGTACCCCTCACTATAATGTCTAAGTAATTTTAAACTTTGAACAGATATTTTTTTCAATTTCAGTAAATATAAATTGGTCTCTGACAACTAGATAACTGTTGCCAGGTACACAAATGCTATTAAAAAAAAACAAAAAAACACTAAACTAGGAGTTAGGTTGGAAAACTCAGAGGGCAGAATTATTCAGAGGCCATGGATAAATTCATTTCCTGATGTGTGACATATGGTTGGTATTTGGAAGTCAAGCAAGGTCAAATAACTTCATCTCAGCCAATCACTAAAACAAAAACACCTAATTAACATTAAACGAAATAGTTTTCATAGCAATATGCAATGAACTTCTCAGCTCTCAAGAAGAAGGGATACAGAATGCAAACAGCAATATGTCATCCCAGATATGATAGCTCTAAGGTGTCTACTACTGTAGGTAAACCAAGCAAATGTAACACTCTGTCAGAGTAGTCATCCATACAGACTGTTACGACTCCATCACCTTAGCCAAATGCCTTTTCTACCTGTATGGTAAAGAAGATCTTGTGCTGCCCATAATATTTGTCATCTTTCCAGTTTCAAAGTGGGCTGCAAGTTGCTCATTTAAAAAGAAGGAAAAAAGTTCTAACCGCAAAGTACAATCCATCTAAAAAAAGTTGGGTGATTTGTAAGAGGTCAAGAGGTGACATAAACACAAATAGTGGTGTGTCATTCTATTCCGCTTCCTGCTATATATTTTGCATGCCATCGTTCCACTTAGAAAGCTTTCAGAGAAGGTTGCAATTATGCTAATAATGTCAGTGACAAACCATTACAGAGCTATTTACTCTACATTTGATTGTGGCTGTTGGGGCTGGCTATGCATTTTACTTTTCCCATCAAAATAATTATGCTGGTGAGCTTCCTTTTGAGTAAGAACAGCCTTTTAAATAATCATAGAACTTGGCCTGTACTGTTTGTCCCAACAGGTCTTGGGAGGCATAATTGCCCAATCCTGGTAAGGGCCCAGCCCTCTACTGGCACAGAATAAGAATTTGAAATGTGTCACTTTACCTGATTGCCAAACTCTTGTTTCAGAACAGATATGGTGCAGATGAGAAGCAGCATGTTTAGTAGCCGGTGCAAAGAACCAGGAGTTAGGCCTCCCTGGGCTCTATTCCCAGCTGTACCACTGATCCACTTGTGAAAGCCATATAAACCCATAGGGCAGGGGTCGGCAACGTTTGGCATGCGGCTCACCAGGGTAAGCACCCCGGCGGGCCGGGCCAGTTTATTTACCTGCTGACGCGGCAGGTTCGGCCGATCGCGGCCCCCACTTGCCACGGTTCACCATCCCGGGCCAATGAGGGCGGTGGGAAGCTGCGGCCAGCACATCCCTCACCCGTGCCGCTTCTCGCCGCCCCCCTTGGCCCGGGACGGCGAACCGCGGCCAGTGGAGGCCGCGATTGGCCGAACCTGCCGCGTCAGCAGGTAAATAAACTGGCCCGGACCACCAGGGTGCTTACGCTGGCGAGCCGCGTGCCAAACGTTGCCGACCCCTGCCATAGTGCCTCAATATGCACATCTGTAATTTGGGTATAGTAGTCCCTACTTTCCAGGGTGTTATGGGCTTAAATAATTAATATCCATGAGGCACTTGGATCTCTTTGGATGAAAAGTGCTGCATATTAACATGAGTTTTCTATGTAATGTTTATAATTATTTTATTTATTAATGTTGTATGAATGAAACAGCCTTTGTCTAATTTCAAAACCAGAACATTATCTGCAGCCTTTTCGTTATACATCAAGCTTACTCCTCTAAATATTTTCAATTCTAGTGCACAGTCATTTGGATTTTTAAACAAATCCTCTTTTGGACATGCTCATACTCTTTGTGTGTTCACTTTTTATAAACATTAATTCAATCAAGTCTGACTGACACAATTGTTTATGAGGAGCAAATTTCAAAGTTGGATGTGTAAGTATTAGTGAAAATCAAATTTTTTAGAGCTGGTCAAAAATATTTTTCTTCTGCAGAAATTTTTGACTCTGTCAAAATAAACAAAAAACTGAAAGTTTTAGGGTTTAAGGCTTTTTTATGAAAAGTCAACATTTTCCATGGAAAAGAGGAACATTTCTGTGGGAAATTTTATTTAGTCAAAAAAACAAACGAACAAAAAAACCCAAAACAGTTTTGATGGAAAATATTTTACCAGCTCTACAAATTTTACAATTTCATACCTGACTCTTTGCATCAGAAATGGATGCACACTCATATGTTCAGTAAGTAGTAACAATGCCATCTGACTTATCCGACCAATCACAATGAACCAGTGTCAACACAGGGTCCTATCTGTCAATGACTATTAATTAGGTTAAAAATTCCATTAATTATACAAAACCCCTATGTTCAGAATTTATTCAAAGTCTCCTGAGATAATCAGGTAATTGAAGTTGTAGTAAATTGGCACTGATTACTACATTAATTTGTGAAACAATTTTAAATAACATACGCATTAGATATAATCACAATCTGATTATGGATATTACAGAACCAGAAAAAAGAGATTAAATTCATTGGATAAATTATTCATTGTGAATCGTTTGCTCAGCACTGTTACTAATGCCAAGGGAGATCATGTACTGTACTGCGACAGCGATGAAGTGGAGAGAAAGAGAGCACACTCCTTCAATTTATAATGAGAAGTATTGTAGGACTTCACATTTTACTGACACCAATGTTTGTGGAGACCAAATTTCAAAGTTGCATGTGCTTTGTATCAAGCGTCGTGGACAATTCCTGGAGAGAAACTTCAATGCGTCAAAGGCAGCAGGAGAGAAAGTGGTAGAATGGGGAGAAAATCAGAGCTGGGTCTAGCAACTATACAAACGTGAGACTTTTGTTCCTCTGCCATTGATTCCCCTATAGACGTGGACAGTCACATAACCTCTATGTTCTAATGAGAATATAAAAATAAAATATATAATATTGATAAATGTTTGATGAAGTTGTTAAATTGTCTCATAAGAAAGAAAGAAAGCCAACTAGACTTCACAGAGAGACAGACCTGCAAATATGAAGTCTGTGTTTTGTCTTACTAAAATTTTAAAGGAAGCCATTTTGGGATTTCTTTCAGCTTTTTCAAATAAAGTGTCCCCCCTTCCCCTTGTTCAGCAGGGGTGACATTTAATTGGACTGGCAGAGGAAAGACCACCCCTAGGATCCTAAAGGGGAGGAGGAAAGGAGGCTGTTCTGGGGCCTTCCCTCCACCCAGAATGCATGTGAATATCATGCCTGGGAGGGAAGGTGGGGCAGTAGAGTAAGAGATGTTTCCCGGCTTCTCCTTGCTGCCATTGGCTAGGCTGTGGAGAAGAAAGGGGAGTTGATTGCCTTCTGTGCCCCTCCCCTTCCTGTTTGTGAAGCCATTATGCTGCAGTTTCTGCTCCACTCTCCCTGCCCTAGATGCAGTTTGTGGGTCTGACCAATTGCCAGTTTTCGGGGATCAGGAAGGAATTTCTCCTTCAGAGCAACATTGGCACGGTGTCCAATGGCAAACATAGTGCCTGTCTTCAGAAAAAGGAAATAGAAATGACCTGAGAAGCAGTCAGCCTAACTTCGATACCTGGAAAGATACTGGAACAAATTATGAAACAATGAATTTGTAAGCACTTAGAGGATAATAAGATAATGAGTAATAGCCAACATGGACTCGTCAAGAACAAATCATGCCAAACCAACCTAATTTCCTTCTTTGACAGTGTTAATGGTTGATTAGATGGGGGGGGGGGGGAAGCAGTAGACGTGATTTATCTTGATTTTAGTAAAGTTTTTGACACTGTCCCATATGACATTCTCATAAGGAAAACTAGGGAAATGTGGTCTATGTGGAATTACTATAAAGTGGGTGCACAACTGGTTGAAAAGTTATCAGGGGTTTGCTGTCAGACTTGGAGGTCATGTCAAGTGGGCTTCCGCAGGGGTCCGTTCTGGATGACTTAGATAACAGAGTGGAGTCTATGCTTATAAAATTTGCAGATGAGACCAAGCTGGGAGTGGATGCACTGTGGAGGACAGGATAAGAATTCAAAATGACCTTGATAAATTAGAGACTTGGTCTGAAATCAAGACGATGAAATTCAGTAAAGAAAAGTGCTAAGTATTTCACCTAGGCAGGAAAAATCAATTGCATAAATACAAAATGGGGAATAACTGGCTAGGCAGTAGTACTACAGAGAAGTAGCTGGGTGTTATAGTGGATTACAAATTGAATATGAGCCAACAATATGATGCAGTTGCAAAAGAAGCTAGTAGCATTTGGGGTTTATTAACAGGAGTGTCATACGTAAGACAAAGGAGGTAATTGTTGCATTTTACTTGTCACTGGAGAAGCCTCAGGTGGAGTATTGTGTCCAGTTCTGGGCACCATCCTTTAAAATAGGTGGACAAAATGGAGAGAATCAAGAAGACAGCAACAAAAAACAGTAACAGGTTTAGAAAAACTGACCTGCGAAGGCGAGACAAGAAGTAATTGGGTTAATCTGCTGCAAAGGATATTTAGTTTAGAAAGAACTTCCTAAGTATTAAGATAGTTAAGTACCAAAATAGGTTACTGAGGGAGGTTTTTAAGAATAGCATGTACAAGCACCTGTTAGGGATGGTGTAGGTATACTTGGTCCTGCCTCAGAGCAGGAGGATGGACTATCAGGGGTTCTCACAACAATTTTTTTCATGGCCTCAGAGTGCAGCCACAAACTCTTGCTGGTGGCCGCTCTGACAATTTTTCCTAAAATAATTAACTTTAGGAAAAACAAAAAATATTCACATATACATGTCTAAATCACTGTAATTTATTTATGTAGTTTTTTTTTTAAGACTCAATAATAAAAATATTCTTTACTGGACCTAAACAGAATAGAAACACAAATAAGATGGTTTGCACATTCTTGTCCTTTTGTTTTTGTTGTTGTTTTTTTTTGGTTGCTTTTTTAAAAAAAAACTTGCGAGCTAGTAAGTCTACTGCTGCAAAAGGTAATATTTGTATGTTTGTTAATATCACTTTTTACAGCAGACTGACTTACTAGCTAGCTGGGAGGCTGTAAAAAGTGATATTAACAAACATACAAATATCAATTTTCACAGCCGACTTACTGAACCCTGGCAAGCCGATAAATTAAGCCCTGGATGGGGAGGTGGGTAGGGAGACAGTGAGGACCAGGGACAATGCGGGGAGTGGGTGAGTCAAGGGTCGGCACCCACCACTGCAGCTGGGGTCCAGGGCCAGAGCCCCAAGACCATGACCGGAGCCTGCCATCCACCACCCAGGGCTGAAGCCTGAAAGCTGAGCTTCACCTCCCCCGGGAAAGTGTGGAACTCACTGTCTGCTTGCCCCTTTGGCGGCTGTGACTCCAGAGGGGGACAGGGCCTAACACCTGCTGGTGGCCCCGGGGGACGGTCCATGGGCTTTACACTTCTCCCCTGCCCCGCAGTTACTGCCTACGAGGCTGTGGCCACAAGAAAAGCCCCTGACAGCCACAGTAGCCACATTTGAGAAACGCTGGACTAGATGACCTCTTGAGGTCCCTTCCAGCCCTACATTTCTATGATTCATTTCTATGGTTCTGGAGGCCTAGTTTTACATTAATAAATGAGTAAAGACAGGATTTAAAAGCTGTACGTTTATAAGTGAGTTTACAATTTCATCACAATCTGGGTCCAGTGCAAGTGAGAGGCTCAAAGGATATGTCTACACAGGCATAAAAAAACCCATAGTTGATCCGGGTCAGCTGACTTGAGCTCATGGGGCTTGGGTGCCAGGACTGAAAAATTACTGGGTAGCTGTTCGGGCTTGGACTGGAACCTGAGCTCTGTGACCCTGTGAGGGTGGAGGCTGAAGCAGAACTGTAAGACTTAATAATAAATTCAGACAACCTTGAATTAATCTCAGCTGACAAAAAAATCTATGATTAATGTGTCTATTTCCTTAACAAAAAATTTTATTTTATGGTCCAAGATACAAATTCACTATAAATTCTGTCACAGGATTTTAACATTGAGGGTTTCAGCCACTTTAATAGTCATTCAATAGTTTATTTTGGAAAGCTGGCAGATCATAACAATTGTGTGATGAGATTAATGATTCATATAGAATCTGAGAGGAATGAATATCCCGCCTTCCCTTTTAGAATCTTGCTTTAGCATGTGGATCAGTGAAGGTACCGAGATAAAAGAATTAGGCTGTCAAAGCAGCAATAATATCTCTTTTCTTTTACTCTCTGCTTGTGGCCGTTATCTACAGCTGGTTGGATAATAATAATCAAATAACTTATTGGATGACTTCTGTGACTTTTTCAAGTAAGTTGTTAAACAATATTTGTTAAAAGTTATTCACTCAGCTCCAGAGATGGGCTGATAATTCAACAAATATATTCATGAATAATTTACTCATCGGACTGAATAACTTTTTAAAAAAGAAGGTGTTGAATAATTTAGTCAAAATATCCCAATCGGCTGTGCTAGTACCCTTTAACTTGCTTGAACAAGAGGACATATAGGGTAGATCTACACTGCAGCTGGGCACATGCCTTCTGGCCTGGGTAGACAGACAGACATTTATTCTGCCCAAGAAAGTGCATTACAAATTGTGGTATGGGCATTGTGGCACTGGTGGCATAGGCTAGATGCCCGAATACAGACCCAGAGGTTGGATGGTTTGCATTTGCGTGGCTAGGTCGATGGCAGCTGCCCACGCTGCAACAGCCACACTGCTATTTTTAGCGAACTAACTCTGCTCAAGCTACCATGTGTCTGTCTAGTGAGGCTGGGAGGCATACTCACAGTGCAGTATAGACATACCCCTAGGTTCTCATTTATAAATACATTAGCTGTATAACTGCTTGCCTAATTTGCATGTGTAATTACTACAGTTGCACATGCCAGCTGGGTAATTATGTCTGCAAATGTCCACTTATGGTCACTTTTTAGCTCAGTTACCCAATTAGCAGGTAGCACCACATTATTTGTATAGGCAGACTTGGTGCTCAATTGTGCATGCATTATATAGGAACAATAGCACCTCTAATATGTTTTCAAATGAAGTCCATGTTGTACATCAGATTTTTAGAAATACCATATCCCTGACAGTGAGAAGATTTATATCCCAGAGTCTTCTGCTGTCTCAACAAAAGTATCAAGACTCAAAATTACTAAAAAAGTTATGTCAAGTTAATACTTAAAAATTATTGAGCAAAATTTTCCTCTCAGCTCCTATATTGTGTTCTCTCTTTATATGCACATAACTCACACCAATGTCAGAATAAATCTCCCTTATTTGTTAGATTATGTACCACCTTTGAGCAATGGCTCAGAGCAGGATATGTCTCTTCTACTAGTATTGTATTCTTGAGTGGCCAATATTCAGTGCACCGATGTTCAGTTTTGTTCTCTCTTTACTTGCATGGCCGTTAGCTTACTTAAACTATAGCTGATCTGTGATTTTATGTCATTTTCCCCTTAACTGTACCAAGTGCCTTATGATTTATAAACAGTTTTTAACAGTGGTCCCAGTCAATGGCACTTCAAGTCACTTTAATTTGCAGTCCCTTTTGGCTACAGGCTTCCTAATATAGGGGTTTGGGGTTTGTTTGTTTTTTTTGCCTCCCTTTCTGATTTGTTTAGTAAACCAAGGACACATTTCATGCATACATATTTTTCAAACATAATTATATACAATGTAAATACATATGGCATAAATAGAGATGAAATGTGGTATAACACAATAATTCACATGCAGGTTCTAGTAACTTTCATCAGTAGGACTGAAGTATTTATGACTATGAAAAGATCTGTCTGTAATGTATAGGGAATTGGGGAATATCTCTTTCAGTAGTTTTG
Organism: Malaclemys terrapin pileata; assembly: GCF_027887155.1. Classification (NCBI taxonomy): domain Eukaryota; kingdom Metazoa; phylum Chordata; order Testudines; family Emydidae; genus Malaclemys; species Malaclemys terrapin. Next base: position 13,818,244 of record NC_071516.1, on the reverse strand, counting down.
GAGCCCTCTAGGAGGGCCTCCTGGTCTTCTGTTGAAGCCCCCAGTTCCTAACAGAGCAGCTGTGTGTGTGTGTGTGTATAATATATAATATGCTGTATAGCACTAAGCCTTGTATATTTGTATATAATTAGACTTGGCAGAATTCATTTTTTAAATAATTTCAACACACAATATCAGTGTTTATTTTTAATCATTTTTTTCTACTTTTATCCATTTAAATTTTCACAGTTGCAGAAATTATGGAGAGGTCAGACAATAATTATTTCAGTAGTCAATGAAATTCAAAAAGTTGACGTTTAATAGCTGTTCAAACACAAATTGTCAGCATCATATGTAAAAATATAGAGTGTAAATATTCATAAATCAAACTCTAATAAGTTCTCAAGCAGGGCTTTTCTTATATTGCCTAACTGTAAATTTCAATTATTATTGGTAGAAATACTTTTTCATTGTTTTCTGTGTGTACAGTGAAATTGACATTTACTGATAAAAATCTAATCCTTCCAAACCTAAATATAGTTAGCAAACACAGTGTTTGGAACCCAACTATGTCTGTTGTGGTTTCTTCATATTATTAATGTTGTGTAGAGAAGAAAGACGCACTGTCTTTCCATTCTAAAATGGTCCCATAACGTGAGGACAAAGCTCACTTGATTCTGACTTCTCTTAAATTAAAAGGATCTTCTAGAACAATATAAAAGGGTCATTAACAAAACTCCAAACCACCACAATTCCAAATGAAAACATTGGCCTGGTTTTGCAAAAAAATTTTGCCCAACTTTTCACCTAAATATTGAGGGAAACAGGTCTAGCAACTTCTCTTTACTGGTAAAACCAAAACATATTTTAAACATACCAAGTGATACCACGTAGTAACCAGGTCCCCAACATGGTAGTTTTAATTCTATATCTAGGACCTACAGGTCTGATTTTTCCAAGGTATTTAGATACCTAAAGATGCAGATAGGCACCTAATGGGATTTTTTTAAATGCCAGTGTTTGGGGACAATGAGCACTTTGCGCCCACTCTGGTCAGCCCTCCGAACCTGGCCTCTTGCCCTCAATCTGACCTGGTTCCCTCCCAGTTGGTCCCTAGCTCATTTTTAGTGGGAATCAGGATTTTCTGATCTTCTGATTTTCATCCAAATCAATAGGGTTCTGACCAGAGTGTGGAGGGGGCAAGAGACACAGCCATAGTGGGAGCAGGAGGCCAGTTGGGTGTACAGTTTAGTCTATGTAAACAATGAGGTGCACAACCCTCTAGTACTACATTCTGTAACGTGACTCAGGTAAGTGGGGGAAACGATGTATCCCAGGACAGAAGATATAATGTAGTAGTCATCTAATTTGTTATATACGAGACACACAACATGACGACCGATACTAGGCTCAGTGAGTTCTGGGACAGTCACTAGAAGTTCCTGTGTATTCTTCTCAGGCAGCTGAGATGATAGATCAGTGCAAAAATCTTCATCGATGTCACTTGGTGAGCCTTCAAAATCAAAAGGAATAGTGATACTTTCCACTTCTGCAGAATGTTTCGTTCTGGTAACTCATAGTGCTTTATGGGCATCATTTATTTAAGCTTGGCAACACCCTTTCAAGTATGTAAATATTATTAATCCTGTTTTGCTTATAAGCAGACCTAGGTACATAGAGGTTAAGTGACTTACCTCAGGTCACACAGTGACTGAGTGGTAGACATGAGAATGGAACCCAGGAGTTCTAATTTGGCATTCTCTGCTTTATACAGTGGCCTAATCCCTTTCTTTCTAGTGCTGTGTGTATGGAATCCTTTCATCTCAGTCAGTATGTCCTTCCCACTGCTTAAAGAAATTGGGCCAGATTCTCATTGATGTAGTTCTATTGAATTCCCTCTGGGACAGATTTTTAAGGTATTTAGGTGCCTAAAGATGAAGAGGTTTGATAAAAAGGGAATACAACTTCACCCTGAAGAAAGACTAGTTTTGAAAACCCTTCAGCTATGTACAGACAATATTCAGGAAAGTAACCAGGGGTCAGATTTTGTGCTGTGTCTCATAGAAGCCCAGCATGGAACTGTCTCCGCCCACTGGCAGGGGGTTTAAACCACTGTTGTTCCCTTCCAATTCTGGCCTGTTCCACAGACCCTGACATAATTTAGACAGCCCCGGGGGGGGAGGAGGGGGGGGTCTGTCTAAATTACGACAGCCACCTGGGGCTGCCTCTGGGTGGCAGCCCTCTCCAAAGCACTGTGTACTGCAGCCCTGGAACTGCCATGCCCCCTCCCCCCCCCCAGCCCCACTCCCTGTACTGGGGCTTGTGAGGGGGTCCTGTGCCTGTACTGGAGGAATCACCCCCCTGCCAGAACTTGGTGTATAGAGTTCATTTACATAAGTCTGACCCTCTTACCCATCACAAAGGAGCTGGAGAGAGCATGTCAATCACACCCTAGATATAATGCTGCTCCTTATTTTGTTGATGAAATTTGTCTATTTAAGGTTTTATTCTTGAGGCATTTGCACCCTGTTTCTTTAACATTTGAGTAACATTTATATTTCAAAACGGTGAGGGGTATAACTCAGTCATGGAACTGATACCAGGCAAGTATTCTCATTCCAAGAATGCGAGGTGCAGTTCTCTAGTAGCTTGTCAGAGTGAGTCAGGAAGAATGATACCAGTTGAAGGATCATGTGAAAACAAATTGCTCATGTCTGATGCCCTAGACCCAAGGTTAATTACTGCAATATAAAACAAACTGAGGGAAAATGTTGTGTACAGGTCTCCTCAATTAGCCTATAGTCTAAAAAAAGAAAGCAGGTGTAAATAAGCAGGAGACTGCATAGTCTCTTAAACCGTAAGCATTTCAGAGAGGAATGTAAGGAGGGAATGTGAAATAGGATTCCAAGGCATGGTAAAAGCAGAAAGGAAAAGGAGATGTTGAGTTAAACAGAGAGAGGAGAAAATACCGCAGTGTAGAAAGAAGGGGAACGGTAAACAGCATGGGAACAATTTTTTACAGCACAGCCTTTGCTTTTGTGTACAAATTTGCATTTTTGAGCACTGGCACATGATTGGTGAGCTTTGTGTGTATCAATTCACCTGCCGGCAATATTTTCAAAAATGCAGGTGCAAGTGCATAATAGAAAATACTTTTTTGCACAACACATCATTAGACTGTGGAACTCACTGCTACAGGAAGTCATTTTGGCCAGGAACTGAGTGGAATTCAAAAAAAGGACTTGCTCATGTATATGAATACCAAGACTATCTAGAGTTATCATAATGATAAAAAGATTTTGGAAGGGATATCAAACCTCAAATTTCAGGGGTTCAGCCCATCTCTAAGATGAGACACAGGGCATGTCTATGCGGCCCTACAGTTTGGACTATGTGGTGTGAAAAGCAGTGCACACCAAAGTGCTGTGCTATAATTCCCCCATGTGGATGCTGTGGACACAAACTTAAAGGTCCCAGAGGATTCTGGACTACATTAGTATGAACTGAGGTGCACATTGCTATTCACATCCCCCTTAGTCTGGACTGTGGGGCAGTGTGGACATTCCCATAATGTAAGAGCTAAATTATGTGATATCTGCTTATTGCAGAGTTCTGACACCTTTCTCTGAAGCATCTTGTGCTGGCCGTTGTCAGAGATACTGGACTAGAAGAACTTCAGATGTGATCCAGTATGGCAATTCTGATGTTCCAATACATGTGCACAAATAAAGGATTGGTTGTGTTCCCATTGAAAATATGGTCTCTATATATTTCAGGTGTGTAAGTACATTTCTATACCTTCTCTGCAGTCTACTAAGAGCTATCATCTCCTGTACTTTGATTACCCATACAGCTACAGTGTATACGCTTCTCTCATTTTTGAGCATTGCAGTAACCGAGACTGAAAATAAGGATAACATACTTAGCTGCCTGCAGCACAGGATTCAAGAGAGAAGAAGTGATTATATCTGTTATTGTCAGTATGACTCAATTGACAGCAATATTGCTGCTAAACAAGTAGTTTGTGGGTTCCCATCCCACATCACAACTGACACTGCAGTACAGCATTGGGGGTTGGTTCTAAGAGACAGAAAGAGAGAAAGGTTCATTGAGGATGACAAATGTGTTCATGATTCCATCATTAGTTAAAGGATGGGTCTCTTTCTTCCTTAAGTGAAGATAATTAGTGCCCCAGACAGTTGTTGTTCTTCATTCATCTATTTAGTCATTTCATTATTTCCTTCCTCTTTATTTGGTCGTATTGTTATTTATTTATTCTGTTTCCTAGTCTTCAGTTCAGTACTGAGCTCTCTGACTACCTTGGATGAGGGACGCTGGTTGAGAGAAAGAGAAAGAAGACTAGGAAATAAATGGATGAATCTTATTTTTCCTTTTTAAGCATAACTCCATCATAACCACAATCTTTGCAGATCTCTGTATGTAGCTATCTGATAACCATCACTATACTGTCATTTTCAGATAGCTATTGCTAAACATGTAGGTCAAGATTTAAAAAATGGGCCCCTAAATACATATTAATTACCTAAATAAATGGCCTGATTTTCGAAAGTAAGATATCGGGGGCTGCTGGCTGTTAAGAGCTTAGCACTTTTGAAAATCAGGCTACTCAGGTACATAAATATGGACTTAGGAGCCCAACTTTAGGCATCCATTTAAAAAAAGAGAGTTGGCTGTTGTACAATAAGACATTTTATGATAAACAGGGATGCACCATTGGCATTATAGCTTCATAAAATCAAAACTCTTCAGTGTACCAATCTACATTTTAGGCTTTGCAATGTGAAATTTACTTAAAATAATTTTAAAAAATCCAGCAATGTCACTTCAGAGTTTCTCACTTTTTATCATAATTATTTTGTCAGCATCAAAAATTTGCATATTTGGATATGATGTGATTGCTGAATGTTAGCCCAGAATGTGCCTATTTCAGTACCAACATGATCACTGTGGCATATCAATCAAAATAGCAAGTACATTATACTGAACTTGTGAATCAGAATAAGGAAGATGTAAAAACGGGCCCAATCCTGCAAACCCACACTCACATGAAACAGATGTGCTTACTCAAGCAGCACCATTGAAGTCTTGCTGGATCAGAACCTCAGCATGAAGTAAAAGCACATGGATAATTTACTAAACACCTCAAGACTTAGGCTGCTACCTTCAACCTTGGAATATTAGTTTTCCAGAGTGACCACTACATGAATACTTACAGAAGCTAAGCTTTCCCAGGTACATATAGTTTTATCTCCAGAGATATCCCACAGGAATAACCACATGTGTTGAATCAAACAATCCACCAGATGTCTCCACTTCTTTACACAAAATCAAATGGGACCATTTGTCTGTCTGTAAGAAGACAGCTTAGGGCTGGTCTACACTGGGGGGGGGATTGACCCAAGATACGCAACTTCAGCTATGCTATGTTGAAGTATCTTGGATCGAATTACCTGGGGTCCAGATGGCGTGGGATCGATGGCCGCGGCTCCCCCGTCGACTGCACTACCGCCACTCACTCTGGTGGAGTTCCAGAGTCGACGGTGAGCGCATTCGGGGATCGATATATCGCATCTTAATGAGACACGATATATTGATCCCAGATAAATCAATTGCTACCCGCTGATACGGCGGGTAGTGAAGACATACCCTTAGATGTGACAGGCGACATGTCTCATATCTTTAGTTATTATTGTCCACCCATCCACCAGGATACCACACATTTTTCTCTCTTCACTGTTGTTCAGGGTCATGTTCCACTCAACTATGTCCAAAAAAGAAGGGCCACATTCTCTTATGATATTAGGAGCATCAAACCTATGGATTTTTTAAAAAAATATTTAAAACTCTCTGGATGCTCTTCTTGCTGTGGTGCCTGTCTCACTACTGGGAGGTGGTGGATTGGCACTATCCAAAAAGCTGTGAAGGCAGCCAGGAGGAAGCTTTGTCTCCAGAACTCCAAATAATGGCACAACATTCGGACTGAGGGACTACTGTTGGTGGAAGTAGAGAGGTCACAGAACTTCACCGGGGGATCACAGACTTCTTCACTGCTTCTGCAATAAGACACCAGGTGGAACTGTTCAGACTGTACGCTCTTTGGAGCGGGACCTGCCTTGATGTGTTTGTACAGCATCTAGCAGAATGAGTCTCTGATGTTGGATGGGGCCTCTACACATTACTGTAATACAAATCACAATAAGTGAACAAACAAGGGTCTGAACCTGTTTTCCTAACTCACCCAAACTTCTACTGAAATCAATGGAAATATAAAAAAAATGAGGATCGTAGGACCAGGCCTTAAGACTTGCTGGATGTATTTAGTGTTGACATGGCATCACAGAAGGCAGAAAGTGTCAGCACTGAGGGGCAGAGGCTGCTGGTGAAGAGAGTAAGGCTGGTCAGGAAAAAATGTTTTCTCTCTCAAAAAACATTAATGAATTAAAAAAATTACACCTCTACCCTGATATAACGCGACCCTGATATAACGCGACCCGATATAACACAAATTTGGATATAACGTGGTAAAGCAGCACTCCGAGGGGGGGGGCTGCGCACTCCAGCTGATTAAAGCAAGTTCGATTATAACGTGGTTTCACCTATAACGCGGTAAGATTTTTTGGGCTCCTGAGGACAGCGTTATATCGGAGTAGAGGTGTATTTTAAAATTTTATGGTTTTTGTTGCTTTGAAATGTTTTGGGTTTGTAAATAAAGAAGAATCCATTTTTGATTTTTGAGAAGAAAACCTGAACATTTTCGATGGAAATGGTTTTGTTTTCTGAAAAAATCCATTTGGTCGAAAAAACATTGTCCATTCAAAAAAAGTTTGGGTGGAAAATTGACCAAAAGGACTGAAAAGTGACCAGTGCTAGCAGAGGGAGAGAGAGAGAGGAAGCTGGGGGGAGCATAGAAAGAAAGAAAGAAAGAAAGAAAGAAAGAAGAGATGGCTAGCAGGACATTTCATTCCTTATCCAACCATTAAAGAAAGTAAAGTTCACATTAGTTTTAGTCCCTTTCCTTTAGCTTGTGCAACCGGCTGAGTTTGTGTTTAGCTTGTTTGTAGTGAGAACCCAGGAGTTGTACAGAGCTACTCGGTGCCATGCATTTTCCCCAAAGTGTCAGAGTCATGGAGAAAAAAAAAAAGAGTAGAGTTTATACAGTTTCACCTGTCACAGAAGAATAAAACATGGGCTGGGAAATCCTCGATTTGACTGAGTTTTGCTGAAACTTCTGCTTAGCTCAGTCATTTCTTTCAAGCTATTAACTTGTCATGTATACTTGCCACTAAACAAGGCTTTGTCTGCCAATCCCTGGTTGATTTACTATGTGGTGATTCCTTGTTTCAGGAGTAGTACATATTTTGTTGAAAGAAATGACTAATATTTTGCACTCTATTTCCCAGCAGCTTTTATTTGCCTGGTTTCTTTCTTTCTTTGGTAAGGCAAGCTAACAAAGACTGAGCAGTGAAAGGTCAACAGACTCTGAAAAAGTGTGAACAGAAAACAATGCTGCATTGCTGAGGATGTCAACAAAACACCCTGCTTGATAATGGGAGACATAGAACCAAACCATTGTTGTTCTTGAGCAAGAGCACAATAAGAGGGACAGAATGGAAAGGAATTCTTTGCTTTCTCCAGTAAGGCAAATGGAGGGGCTGCTAGCATTGCTGGTGCTTCTGTATTCCCCAAAATGGACATATTTGGGCAGGGTGGGAATATGGGCATACCTGTGCACTTGCTGGTATCAGGAGCCTTGTGCTCAAGGAAGAGCGAGCTGCACCTGTTTAAACTTGTAATAGGTGTTGCTTCTGGAAGCAGTACACCTTGTCCTACTCTAAGCAGGCAGAAATGACTCTAAACCCAATAGACTCTGGTGCTGTCCCTCTGCAACCTCTCCATGCAGACACTGGAGCTGAAATTAAAAGTCCAAACCTAAAGAACTCAGGAATTCCGATTTGGGCAGAGAGATTTCCAACTCTGCCAACCTCACAAGTCAGAGGCAAAGCTAATTAATGTCACTGTCCTGTAGACTCTCCCTAATGAATCTCCCTCCTCTTCAAATTAACCTTAAATGAAGCGAGAAATATATTCTGCAGATGGATCATTAGTGGTGATATCTGGCATGCAGGACTTTGATATTGTATTTCCTAGCAATTTCAGTAGGAATTACCAAAGCCGTAGCACAGAAAGAAAGATTAAGCCATTGGCACCAACATCTACTTTGCAACACACTCAGAGATTGAACCAGAGCCATGTCCTTTGTTTCCCTTCACAATAGAGTCACTGAAACATCCCCTGGGTCTTCCATATCTATCGAGACATACATCTTTCACAACAAAAGAATGGTGGGGAGAATTAAAGATGAGGTTTCTGTATTAACTGTAAACGTTTCTTGCTTTCTTGCAGTGCAGTCCAACTCTTAGCCTTAGTTTAACACACAGTTTTCAAGTCTGAAATTCCTTGCTTGAAAACAGCGTATAACGAGCAAGTGCAAAAAACATCAACAAGTTGCTGAAGTGGATCAGGGTGTATCATACACCAACGAGCAGGACAGGTTTGCTGAGGTTCACAATACTTTTTTTGCACCTGGGATACATTTTCAAGAGAATATTCTCAATGCACATGGGCTGAACTATGTTTATTTTGGATGGAGACAGTGCAAAACCCAAAGATATCAAACTTAAATATATCTCCTACTTTCAGTTCTAAATTGGCTGAGAAAGGGTTAATCACTGTGAGTGCTCTTGCTTGACGAGGACAAATGTCTCACCCCCTAGTTTGAAAAATGACGTATGCCAACTTCAAAATATACCAAAATAAAATCACTATAAATGTTGATTTCCCCCTACAGGTTTTTGTTAATATGAGTTAAAGTATATAAGCCAACCCTTTCATTTATGAAGTGGATAGTAAAGGGTTATATTAGGTTTGGGAATTTATGCTGTATTTTGATGTATGACTGTTACATCATTGGCCTCCACCCTTCTTATACGAATACATTTAATATTGGTTACAGTTAGGGCTGGCTAGAAAACCAAAATTCTGTTTCATGAAAAATTCTGAAGTTCCAAAATTTGTTTTCTTTCTTATGTGGAATGAAATGGGATCTTTTGAATTTTTTTTGTGAAAAAAATATGAGAGAGAGAAAGAAAGTCACCTTTCCCTCTCTTTCCCCCCATACATCACAATAGCCAATAGCCTAGGTGTTTGGGCACTTATCTAGGCTGTGGGAGTGTCTAGTTCAAGTCCCTGTTCTGCCTGATACAGGAGTAAGTATTTCTCTGGTGTTGACCAGAAATTGTATCCTGGCCCAGAGAAACCTTCCCAGTGACACTTTTGTCAAAATGAGTTATATTTCCACAGAAAGTCTTGGTTGGACTAATTTGTATTTTCTGATGCAAAAAGTAACATTAATAAAATCCCAGCTTTAGTTACAGTGTAACATGTAGTTACCATTCTTCTTAGGCAATCTTTTGTCTTAAGAAATTTACTTCTCCGCCACTCCCAAAGAAGAGCCAATTTCAATCCTGATGTTGTCAGATATGATGTCACTGGTGTGCCATGGAATTGCACCATCTTATCAAGTGGCTGAATATACTTTATAAATATAATTCTGTTCCACCTTTATTTAAATATGACCTGTTAAGAAACTTACATAGTTGCTTGAGGGAGGTTTCACTATCATTAACTGGTTACTTGATCAATTGATGTTTGTTAATTACAGCATAGCTGAACACTCTCAAACTTTATAAAAGTCTGTGTCTGATGCTGCACTTTGTGGCTTGCTCCCATTGCTAATTTCCTGAGTACTGTAAAGATGTAAAAACCAAGCCACAGACCATCAGATGGGATTTTTCTGCTCCCGTTTAGGCTTGTACATGCAGTGGCCAGATTTTCAGCAGCTCCCATTGAATACAATAGAGAATCCTCCACACTGAAAACCGTGGGAACTGGGGGTACTGGGAACTTTTGAAAGGACACCTACTTAATGACTTGAAGCCCCAATCCTGCACCGGGGGGAGCATGCGAGTACATCACTCTGTCCATACACTTCACAATGCAGAATTGAGACGTATGTGGGAATTGCTGAGTGCTGTGCTTCTTTGAAAACCTGTTCAGATATTGTTGTTGATAATTACTATTGCTGCTTTGAAATAACTTTTGAGTTTATATTAACTTTTGCCAATGAAAAAGTGTCACTCAAAAAGAATGAATGTAAAATAGCCCTTTCTGTTGCCTGCCACCTATGTCGTCTGTCTGGATTTTACTCGTGCTCTCAGAAGCATCCAAAGTAGTGTATAAACATATTTATACCCATGGGAAAGCCAGGACATGACTAAGGTTTTTTGCTGATGTCAAGAAAAGTGAAACACTTGTTGATTTTTTTAATTAGTAAAAGGAGAGTTTGGCAAGTGAGGAATATCCATTTCACCACAAAAAGCTTCTATATGGCAAGAATTTCCAAATGAAAATTTGGATCTCATTCCAAAATGGAATTTTCTTCCTTTTCTTGCAGACAAACATCAGTGGCCGGAGGTAGAAATGGGGAAAAAACGTTGGAACCAAGAGGGAGGCGAAAGTAATATGCCACAAACTGAAATCAAAGATATACCCGGAGGAAAGAGGAAAAAACAAAAGCAGTTCACAGAAGGGAAAGACAAATAGCAAGCCACAGAGAATCAGAGAGGGAGACTGATTCTTGCATACACCAGACTGCCCATAGAGTTGCACTAGCACTTTTAAAATATCAAAAACAGATGTTTCTTTTTGAGAAGTGAGTTAATGTGGGCACTCAGCAGTATCCCTCCCAGGTGCTGGAACAGTATGGAGCGTGGTATTTCAGAGGTAATTACTGCTGAGTATTCTGTTCAGCCAACGCACCTGTCAGAGAGAAGATCTATGTTTAACATAGAAAAGAGAGATGTGGTGGTAGGACCATGAGGAGATTTTCTGTCCCCACGGGCACATTTGTAAGCCACCAGCCCCTTTGATTTATCAGAACTATGAAAAATTAGTCACTGAAAGTATCCTAGCTATCACAAAAGATATATGCAAACCACAAATTTAAAATCAAAGCAATCAAGGAGAAGTGTTTTCTTTAATCAGTCTGTGACAAAGGAAGAAAAAGGGTTGTACTCACAGCAAGGTAGGCAGTGACATGGTTCAACTTCTCCACTGGGGTGAGATATAGAGATTCTGCTCCACCCATTTTCTGTGCATGGGATTGCATTCAAGGGTACATGGACATTCATTTACACCAGTGTGAGGTGAGTGTAAAGTTGGTGCTACCAAACCAAAACATTGGGTCTCAGTTTCCATAGGTGTGAATGCTACTTTTACTGGTGAAAATGACTGGACACAGAACTCACACAGGAAAATGGTAAAAGACAAAATCACTCTATCTCTTGTGCGTAAACACTTTTCACAAACTGATCACTCTATATCTGACCTATCAGTCCTCATCCTCAAAAGAAAACTGTGCAACATTTTCAAAAGACAAGTCTGGGAACTTACATTCATTACTTTGCTAGACACTAAAAATCATAGACTGAACAGAGACACTGGATTTATGGCTTATTACAACAATCTGTAAGGACTTGTCTTCACAATAGCTGTGTAGCTGCACCAGTGCAGCTGTGTCCCCATAGTGCTTTAGTGAAGACACCATTACACTACCCATCAGCATAGTTAATCCATCTCCCAAGAGGAGGTAGCAATGTCGATGGGAGACGCTCTCACATCAACATAGCACTGTCTACATGGGGTTTAGGTTGGTATAACAATTGACTTGGAATAGAATTACATGTCTCTGTCTGACAAAGTAGACTAAATTTGAATTCTTTATAGATTTCCCTCCTAACTTGCCTCCATGCAATTCCTGGCATGTCCTGATTGCTCAGTTTGTCCTCTGAAGTGAATTTGTGGCTTCCTGCTCCCCCACAACAGCTGGGGCCTTCAGAGCTTAGATGAGGGATATTTGCCAGATGCCACAGTACTTCAGAAGAGGTATCATGGCAGTGCAGAGAAAATCCTACAGCCTAGCTAAACCCAAAGGAGTCATATATATACAAAAAAAGCTTTGAAAATATTTAATAACCAATTAAAAAATTCTTAAAATTAAAGGATCTAACAGTATGCATCAGTCCACATCAGTCTCCCAAAACCATAGTTATACTTCATATTAAAAAATGATAATAGAATCCTTAGTCAGTGTGGTCTAATGTTTAGAGCAAGAGGCTGGATGTTCTGAGATCTGCATTCTTCCTTACTCTGCAATGGCTTATTATTTGACCTGGGACAAGTCAATAAAGCTCTTTATACTTCAATATCCCTGTGACACTCCACACCCCATAGTCATCATAGTGGTATGATTGTAATGTAATTATGATAGAATTATGATGCACCTTGTACAGAATATGTCATGTGAGGTGTCATTGGAAAAGTTATAATTTGCTGAGTATGATTATCCTATTTGGTATGCGTGTATCATTTTTGTATCTGGAATTATGAATACCGACTATGTATCTGTATTTCAAATGCGGTTGCACCTGAGTGACATTCATTAGGCAAGATGCTTCCAGTCTAGACAGCTGATTGTGAAGAGGCTGTTCAAGATAATGGGCCATTAAGGGAAACAATAGGCCTTAGGAGAAGCTTATCCCTCACCTTGTGAGCCTTTCTGGGAACGCTTCAGCCAGCCTGTGAATAATCGTTGCTGTGACTCAGGAAGGCATGCAAGGGCATGTGACCAGACCACATGATGCTGAGCTCCATTTTGGTACCAGTATTTTTTCACAAACTGGTCTGGGAATTTAGCTTGGAACAAAGGGTTCCCACCATATAAAGAAATTATATGGTGGGGAGTGACATAATCTCGTGGTCTCACTCCCCGCACAAGAGAACACCTGGAAACACCAGAGGAACAAAGACTTAACTGGGGGAAGTGCTGGTCCCAGGCTAAAGGGATTTCTAGCCTGTGTATGGAAACTTGGTGGACTGCATGAGATATTGCTGATTCAAAACCTGTCTAGTATATTAGGTTTAGTTTGCGTTTTTGGTTAATTTCCTAGGTAATCTGCTTTGACCAGTTTGCTATCACTTAAAATCTATTTTTCTGTAGTTAATAAACTGGTTTTATGTTTTATCTTAACCAGTGGGTTTTTGAGTGACGTGTGTGGGAAAATCTCAGCTCAGTTAACAAGGGCTGGTGTGCATTGTCCTCTCCACATCGAGGGAGAGGTTAACTGGGTAATACATTCATACTGGTTGGGTTTTTGACCAGGGCAGGACGGTACAGCTCTGGGATCCTAGGCTGGTGATCTGGGGTTATTTTGGCTGTAGCCTCTCTATTGTTGGTTCCTGCAGTGGCTGACTAGAATCTGCATGCATGCAACTGGAGCTGGGTGTGTCCCTGCCTGTGTGAATGCTGGTGGGAGTGTAGGACTGGGAGCAGTCTGCAGCTTGTCACAGCAGCACAGTGAGAGAGAAAACCTAGGCTGGTGAGTCAGAGGTCTCAGTGGTACCCCAGTTCCAGCTTGCACCCCGGGGGTACAACCCATCAAAATCCCCTTCTCAGATTGATGATAATGCAATGCTACTTATCACTGGTGTATTTTAAGGCCTCGATAAATGATTTTAAGTTATTGGACAGTGGCGTGAGATTCTTCATTTGGAATTTTGATCTATTTTATTCTGCCCCTTGGTTTGGACATTACATTCCACATAGAATCTTATCTCATGCTCATCACCATGGTATCTGAACACCTACCAATAGCGTATTATGTGACTACACATCTGTTATTTGTTGTTTGGTCTCTCATTCTCTCCCTGAGAGAAGCATATGTAGGGGAGTGTCTTGTTTTGGTAAGGTTATTTTCTGTGTTTTTAAATATACATCTGGCTGTATAGTTATCTTAGAGAAGGTGAGGTCAAAAAAATGTACCTTGAAGTCAGAGCGGAAGGTGGTGACATTTTCTTATAATTATGCATGATTTTCTGTACCTTTATTAAACTGAGTCATATGCCCATATCTTGGAATCAGCCATGTGGCCAGTGCTCAATTCAGCTTTTTTATTCCTAGCAGATAACAGTCCAAATAACCCACAAGATTCAGATTTATTTAATAATCACAAACAGTTTAGCTTATGAATATTTCATACTGCCTCATTTCCACTAAGAATGTAGTCATGCTGAATGTCTATATCATCAGATTATGCAGCAAACAATGGGAAACATATGTTCTATGTGCTTTTTTTAACAATTTGATGAAGGAAGAACACCTGGCAGAGTTAGAAATGGTATAAGAAAGAACTGCTTTCTTTTGTTATTCGAGCTCTTGAAATGAAATCTTAAATAGCTAAGATGTAACCCAAACTACAGTAATTTTGAACTTTGTTAGAATATAAAAAAGGTTTTAAAGTGTTTTTTTATGACATGAAAAAATGTTGATTTTTTCAACTAACTATATAAGTTCATTAAAGTCTTCCCAGATATAAATGGGTAAGATTCAGAACCATAGACAACGCAAGCATATTTAAAACAAAGACATCTATCGATACTTTCTGTTCAGTGCTAATCAAATCATTTAAAGCAAGGACTTGTACTTCATAACAAATTAATTAGTTTTCTTGTCATATTTTGCAGAATTCTGCACCACTAAGACATGTACGGAAAACTCATCTTCAGTTTCATCAGAGTAGCTAATTGCATTATGTGACCAAGGACACAAGGATTATTAATTCCCAATATGGAATTTTGATAATAGATATTGTGCAGCATCAGCCATGATTCCATATCTAAAGCTGAGTAAAGTTTTTCACTTAAATCGGAGATTCAGTCTTTTTGCTATGGACGAGGATCCAACATATATCCTCAGAGTTACAGGGCTTACTCTTTGAGTATAGAATTCTCAAACAAAAGTTTTTCTTTTTTTATAGATTTTTAAAGTATCGGTCATTTAAGAAATGTTTTGCCTTGAATGATCTTAATAACAGAGTAACACAGATCTTTAAAACTTCCATATAGTTAAAATTCACTGAAATCTCATTTGTTACATTTGAAGGTTGTTTTTAAGGGTTAAAACTTTTGTCATTAGATTCTTCACAGTTTAAAGTTTCTTCTTTGAGGAAGGGTGACAAGGGTTCTTCTACAGAGAAGTCTATGAAGTATGACCCTTTTTCAAAATTGCTACTACCTCTTATTGTTCTCAGTGGGAATGAGACTGCCCTTAACAGGGATGCTGTCTTTCAAAATAGCTACTACCTCCCATTGTTCCCAAAGAGAGTGTCCCCTTGTCCATTCACATCCCCACCCCTTCAAGCCTGATCCTCACAGTCCAGGACCTGGCGTGGTTCTGGCCGGCCGCTTCCTGCAGCCTATGGCTGTGTGTAGGGCACCATAGCAAACAAAGGGGGGAAAAAGGGGAGGGGACTCAGACCCGCCCACTACTCTGAGTCCCAGTCCAGAGGCCCTCTGGCAACAGTCTCGCTGTCCTCCTTCTCCTTCCTCCTCTGACTATCCCTCCGGACCGCTTCCCTAACAGCCCTTCTCTACGCTAGACCTCCTCCTCCCAGGCCTGCCGCCTGGTAGGCTATGGAGTAGGGCCTTCTCCTACTCTCTCAGGCTGGCCTGCACTGCACTGTCCGCGGTGCTGGACTCCCAGCTCTGGAGACAGACCTTCCCCTCTGAAGGCCTGGGGCAAACTGACTGCTCTCACTCTGCACAGCCTTTTATGTGGCTGAGCCGGGCCCTGATTGGCTGGCCCCAATCTGCCTTCTGATTGGTTCCCAGTAAGCCCTTCCCTGATTGGCCGCGCGCCTACACAGGCGCCTAGGCCTGCCGCAGCCCACTCTCTCTGGGTGTGGGGCAGTTGCCCCACCACAGGCTGCTTTACACAGAAGTAGGTAATGAAGTACTCTGTGTGGGATATCATTAGAAAAGCTCAGTGCGATGTTAGTAGGAAATTGTCAGGATGGTCTAAATTTTTGAGAAATGGATTACAAGAGCAGTGTGAGATTCTGTAGCTAGGAAAAAACCTATTACCAAGTTTAACATATCAAGTGCTGTTGACCTCCGTTGAAATCATAATAACAGAGATCTGGACAAGCAGAAATTCTATCACTGCAGTCAGGATAATTTTTGCTGTAAGAAGTAATGTTAAAATGCAAGTGAAATATACTCAGGAATAACAGTGTCTAGTGGATTGAGGATAAGGGGAAAAGTTGAAATTAGAAAAGAACAGTCCAATTGTTGAAAAATAATTATCTAGTGCAACATTCTCCAATCCAAGCTAAAGCCACAGAAGGCTTGTGCATTGGTGCATTCGTGCTGAATATGGGGTGGGCTGGGTGCAGCGAGCCTACGCAGGGAGCTTCTCACATCATTATTCTTACAGCGTACTGCTAATAGAAGGTTGACTTTACTGTAGTGCTGAAAGAAGATTGGTAATAAGGAAGATGAATAAAAATGCAGTCTATTCAGAGTGTTTATCAAAATGCACAAACCATGCAGATTTGTTGCTAGCTTAGGAGTGTGCTCTGAATGAACACTGGGCCTGGTTCCTTAATTTAACTCTGGGATTTTCAAAGGAGTGTAAGGGAATTTGGCTCCCAATTTTCACTGAAAGTCAGTGGGGGTTGGGCACCATGGGTGGTGGGTGAACCACCCCTTCAGGGAGGCTAGCCCCTGGCCCCACCCCTTCTGTCTAAGGCCCTGCCTCTAACTCAGCCCTTCCCCTTCCCTCGCTGGCCTGAGCCCTCTCCCCACCAAACATGCACACACCGTGGCCGGAGGAGTCCTGGCCAAACCACCCCAACCCCTGGGCTGCCCCAGGCCACCCTGGGCCACTGGCCAGTCCAAACGCCAGCCTAGGCTGAGCCCCCACCAGCTTGAGGGGAAAATGGGAGCCCCGCTCTCAAGACGGAGCATGGGCGGGGCCACAGCCTGAGTTAGGGGAGGCTTAGCCTCCCCTGGCCTATTATACCCACCACCCATATGGGACATTGTGATGGAGTGTGTACTAATTATAGGGCAGCATCTGGGCTTTGAGGGAGAGAGCCCCAGGACGTGTCCTATTGAGGAAAAGGGGTGAAGGTTTAAATTTAGATGACTAATAGCATCTATTTCGTCAACCCAGTAACAAATGTGAATTCCTGGATCACTGTTACAGTCTTACCATGAAATCACAGACAGTTCTCTTGGGCTCTCCACTCTATCTTGACACTCAGGTATAAATGGTAAGTGATAAGTGGTCACTTACACCAAAAGTCACAAAACATTCAAATTATTCCCAATCGACTTGTCACTTACAGCAGTCAATTTGTACCTTAGATCTCACCCCAAAGATAATGCTGGTAGCCATCACTGGTAGCCAATCCTATAGTAAACTACATTTCTATGAGGCTATGATCCTTGGACAGTCACCATTCATGCTTCATGGCCTCTTGAAATTATATAATAGACTGATGAGCAGGTCCAACTTCACTGATCTCAAGATATGCAATTGGATCTGGGGATCCTGCCCTTGTAGTTCAATCCCTTAAATAGATTGGCACAGAAGTATTTAAAGAGTTATGTATTTCAATTAATCCACAAAGCACACTCTGGGTCATAGGCATATGTAATAGCTATGCCAAAGACTTTGATATCTATGTCACTGTACAAGTTAGAGGTCACACTATTAGATGATTCATAGCAGCATTATCACTGTATATTAATGTAGGTAATAGTCTGAGACTGAGCGACAAATAAATATAATAATTCCTCATGGGCTGCACCAGCCACTATGTCTCTTGGCATAAATGTAGGTATATTTCTGGCATAGGCAATGCCAAGAGATTATGGATGGTTAAGTACCTTTCATGAGCAGAATAATGTTCTAGGATAATGACAATAATGCACTGATTGCAATGTGGAGCAAATTCAATACATTCAATTAACTACGGATTGTTCAACTGTTTTCTGGACAATCATTGGGCAGCCCTTTTAAAATTCCAAATGTGTTTTCTTACCCCCATTATAAAATGACATGACTGCTAATTTAATTAAGCATCATAATAGAAGAGTGACAAGGCAAGTGAAAAGAAACAATCTTTCCGCAAGCTATCACTGTGCTTTGCAATCATGAAAACTGCCTTATGGGGTTCTTGTGAAGGAAAAATATCAATAGACTATGATTAAAAACAAATGCTTGTCCGTGGGGAAGAAAACTTTTATGAAGTATTTATAAGGGCATCTTTCTATTGTTCCAAAAATGTGAGGCAGATTCATTCACAGGATGAGTAGAAGTGCAGCACATCCAGAATGTTTACCAATATGTGTATTTGTTCCCGTTAAAATATGGCAGGAGGAAGAGGTGTGAAGATTGTATGAAAGAACAAATCCCTATGTAATGAACATTTATACGTTCAAATTATCCAGATCCAAACTTTTCCTGACTTCATAGATATTCAGTTCCAGGGTTTTGCCTTGGGCCATCTCTAATATGCATATCAGATTCTTCTCCATCCATTTCAGCCATGGTCCTCATAGCCTTTTCTTGGTTTCCCCTCTCCTTCCACTTCTAAGTCCATACTCCTTGAGCCAGATTCTTCTTTCAAATACACCAGCATAATTCCAGAGTAACTTGCTCACTCTGATAGAGTTACTCTACATTAACATATTTACCTTTTCCCTTTAACATGACATCCATCCATAAAGGATCCCACCAGGACAGATTTGAACTCCAGCGGATTTAGGAACTATAGTCACTCTAAATAAGGCCCTGAAAACCACAAAAAAGCAATGTATTTATTTGTTTTATTAAGAAACCAGGAGACATCGAAGAGAATGAAATGTGCTGGTTTTTAACGTGTCCTTTCATAGATGCCTTGATTTACTACAGCGTTTCTTGCAACCAACTGTGGGAATAGATTCTGGGGCATTTTAGATAGTTAAATTCCAATTTGCAAACTCAAAGTTACAAGTAAATTTTACATTAAATCAGTGACCTGAGATGAAAAGTGTAGAGTTGCAGTTACAGCTGATGTTTTTTCACAATGGTGCTATCTTGGGTTTTGTTTCAAGATTCTGAAGGTTTAGCTAAAGCCAAGGACAAGGAGAATTAACATGTTTTATTTTAAACATGTAATTTGCTCAAAATGTGGCACAAAATTAATCTCAAATTTAATTCCATTGTCTCCAGTGGAACTGAATTGAATTTTACTCCATTGCAGTTACAACAGGAGCAAATTTAGTTCATAAAGCTTACTAACAAATAGACAACACCCACAAGACTTCAAAGGACCACTGTGAACAGACACAGAATCAAGAGAAAAACAAATACTGAGGAATTCAGTAAATACAGATGAGCAGACAGGGAAGCAATTAATAATAGAGTATTATCTAATTGTGTTTTGGGGCAAAGCTATCAGTTTTTATCCTTAAATGTAGCCATATGCATCATATCTTTAATTAAAAGTTAACATGTATTTTCTATTCTCTCTCTTTCTCCGGAGCAGCCTAACCAAGAACATTATCATGATTTGCATTATCTCATAAGTTTTAAAGGATGTTACATTGTTTGGAAACTACATATTTAAATTGTATCTATTTTTAGCACTAAAACTTATTGTCTGTACTGTATTACAAGGAGGGTGTCATTCTTCAAAACCAAAACTTCAGACGTGATAGTATAAATCTGTGGTAGCATAAGAAATTACTGGAGTGATGAGTGTGGTATAAATACCTAGACAAACTAGAATCCTTTTGGCATGAAATGCGGCTTATTTTATGCTGCAGGCAGTGCACAGGCTCCTCTGACTTGTGTTAGGTAATCGACACAGAAAAGGAGAGAACTATGTTATAATGAAAGCTTTGAGAGAAAAACACATTTGAAATGAAACTGTTGATTCACCTCTTTCTGAGTGGGTGAATTGTGATATAAGAAGCTCTTGCTGTTTCATTGTTCCAGAAGTCTTGGGAGTGTTTATCATTAAATATATATATATTTTTTCAGGAGAATAGTAATTCTCTTGCCAAAAAGAGATTTCATTGTTGAGAAGTACATCAAAAACTTTGCTCCTGCAAAAGCTTACAATCTGTTAAAATGAAGAGTATTATTTTCTTTCAGAGCTAAAATATGCAACAGGAAACATTCAGAATAATGATGTAACCCAAACTCTTAGAAGATTAGAGCGCTTTTTTATAACTCCACCACTTCTTGAAAAATCTTATTACAGAACTTCATAAAACATTTTATAAAGGGTTTTATGTTTTGTTTTGGCTCATGTAGAAACAAAGGAAAGGTTTTTCTTTTGATGAACACGTGTAACTTGATCACGGTTGAGAGATCAGTTCATGACTATATATGCAGGAGCATTTTGAATGGCGTTTTAGATGGAAAACGTGTGGGGGATTGCATATTAGATAGCAGAACTTCTATTAAAATGTATGCAGTGAGTTCTGACAAGGCTGGCAAGATGGAATGGTGGCAAAAAGCACTGTTAGTGTTCCATGGTTTCTGGTCTTTGTGCAAGTGCAAAGGTAGGGGAACAGTGAAAGGTGCCTTTCTTTAAGCATCCTGTGGATAGGCTGCTAGCATAAACATATCTTAGTTTTCCTTCAGTTAGTGCAAGGTCTGCCTCCTTGAGCTCAGGGCACTTCAAAGTGGGTGGGGAGAAGATAAGAACATGTCCCTGTCCACACTTTGCACCAACTAGAAGAGCTGATTAGCTGAGGAGAAGGTAGCATGTTGTACCAATCGAACAGATGAACAATGTCCTCATGGGATGAAAGGCCCTCAGCCACAATTCCTCCTGGAGCTTTCATGGGAGTATGTGGCCCCTTACTCTGGGCTGTGTACTCATTACGCAAACTGACCCTTAATATATGCCTGTATTCAAGCTAACAACAGCCCCATAGACAGTCCCTAAGAATGTGTTCTGAACATGAGTATTAATAATAGGTACAAAAGACATGCATAATTCATAATCGGGTCAGGGAGCATATGCCTTACTCACTGATCTTTTATCCCTCTGCTGTCCCCGAGATGGGGTATGTTAAAACTCTCAGCAGTGAGTCTCAGAACCCAGTTCTTCAGAATCAGGTGCTATGGCACTAAAAAACAGCAGTGTAAATGTTATAGCTTGGGCTCTGAAGCCCAGGGGAAGGGTAAGCTTCAGAGCCTGAGATCCAAGTCAGCATATCTACTCTGTTTTTTTTTTTTTAGTTCCTCAGCACAAGCCCTGTGAGCCCAAGTCTGGAGCCCCCGTGTTTGAGATTCACTGCCATGGGTTTTAAAACACAGTGTAGACGTTCTTGTGTGGGTCTAGGGATTATCATCTGCATAAGGGATAGGTGGTCTGGAATCAATGCGGCCATTTTCTGTCCCACTGCTGCCTGCAGGTTTGCTAACCATGGGCTGACCCTGTTTCTCTATTGTTACACTTCACATTACCAGAAATTCCAAACAGAGTAACTGGAAAGGAAATTAAAACTGAGCCCAAACTGCTGTACCGGCAGTTTCTGGAGTGCTGGATGGAGGTTTGCAAAGGGGAAACGGAAAAGATCCTAATGTGAAAAACATTTCAAGTGAACAGCAAAAGAAATGAAAGAAGAAACAAAGAGATTATACTTCTTCACCCAGAGAAAGCTATAACTATGACATTAAGCAATCAATACTAGCTGAAATCAGTGTATCAGGAGTCACAATTCCAAGTGGGCTGAGAAAATAAAATCTTGTCAGCAAGTCTTTTGAGAGATTTACTAGTTCTTTGGAAGGAAACCCTTGTGATCCGATTGAGGGAAGAAAGGAAATATTGCATTGCTTTAAGAATGGTCCTTCAGCAGTTCTCATATGTAGTCTGTGTTGTCATTGTATTGTATCAAGTATCAGGGGGTAGCTGTGTTAGTCTGTATCCACAAAAACAATGAGGAGTCCAGTGGCACCTTAAAAACTAACAGATTTATTTGGGCATACGCTTTCATGGGTAAAAAACGCACTTCTTCAAATGCATTATATATTTAATTAAAACCCTGTCTTGCATAATTGGAGTCTGTGGGAAATTTGCTTTTCACTTCAATAACAGCAGGATTCTGCCTTTAGATTAAAGTCAATGGTTTGCTTGCTTAAAGTTATCCTTTGCTTCAATATGTTCTTGAACTGAGCCTAGATCATATAAATTAAGTGCAAGTAAATTATGTACATGTAGTCAACTGTGAAGTCCATTCTTGCAAGTGAAAATGCCACATGACTATCCACTCTACATACACATATGTGGACTCTGACTGCACATTCAGATATTTTTGTGGAAGAATAAAAGCCAAGACTGAAAATTTGGCCCTAATCATAAGGAATGCTTTCTAAATTTGATGAGTCTGTTAAACCACTAATCTACTGCTCTTTTATTAGGGAACATCCACTTTGAAATATTTAGAGATAACTTCCCTTCCCTGATTTGCCATCATGTAGAGAACAGGATATCTTTGAAGGAAAATTTGCCATACAGAGAGGAGAGGAGAAGTTACCTGTCATCATTAACGAAAGAATCCAGGATTGCTCTTTTGCTACCTTTGATGTAGACTTGTTTCCATCAGTATCTGAGTGGTTTGAATTCTGGTAGAGCAGAATATGAACATTTTTACTAATCAGTGGTTTATTCACCACTGAAGAGTAAACACCACCAATGTTAACTGGATCTTTTCTTAAAATGTGATATAAAGTGCCCTAAGTATCTTAACATGAAAGGATAAATTAATGTCATGATGCAAATTCTTGGTTAATAGCAGAATAGAAACTTCTACTTGGACTTGTTTGTTGCTACTATGTAATAATAGGGAATATTTTGCCATTAATTTCCCACATAAAATGGCAAAATTTACAATGAATTTTCATTTGCAACATTCAAATGTAGCACAAGTCATAGCTGCAGACCCCTGTAAAATTTCTTCTATTCTTATAGCTCCAAAACTAAACTAAGTCAGAAGCCATAATAGTGCCTTCATAGAAAAACACAAGCCTGCTTCAAAACACACTGAAGTCAAGGGGGATTCTTTCAGTGATTCCAGTTGTCTTTTGGGTGTACATTTGGTCTTTTTATAAACCTTCTACCAATATTTAATTTGTGCTGGTTTGCATTGGCATATGATGTCATTATTTTACCATTCCATAATCTACTTGGCTTGTTTAAGTGGATGTTTAGTTCTTATGAAATATTTTTGAATTGATAGTGATGGAAAATGAATGAGAGGGAAAGCAGACAGGAGCAGTTCAAGTTTTCCCACTCTCCACCTCACCTTTCTGTCTCAAACCTGACTTAGAGGGGTCAAATCAATGGATGAATAGACAGTTCAGTCTCCATTCTCAATAAAAAACAACAAAAGCCTAGATAACCAATGGCAAAATGTTGGATGTGACTCGCTTGCCTGCTTTCAGAGTGCCATGGGCCAAGTGAATGTGCCCAAAATTGTGTCCTTGAAAATCTGGGCAAAGTGCCAGTTATGGTATGTCTGGCTGCCTATTAGTATTTTTCCTAACATTCTTTCCTCCCTTTCTTCTGCTGACTGTCTTGTTGAATCTCTTCACTCAACTCTTCCCTCCATCTTCAACTTTATTGCCTCTCTGTCGCTTATTCTGAATATCCAGTGCCCCTGCTCTTGTTTCCATGCTGGAGAATGTCTGTGAAAAAGTCCTGACACCATGGGGGCTTTTTCCACTACAAATGCACATACTCCTCTACCTCAATATAACGCTGTCCTCGGGAGCTAAAAAATCTTACCACGTTATAGGTGAAATCGCGTTATATCGAACTTGCTTTGATCCACCAGAGTGCGCAGCCCTCCCTCCCGGAGCACTGCTTTACTGCATTATATCCGAATACATGTTATATCGGGTCGCATTATATCGGGGTAGAGGTGTATTTACTATTCTGTTCATTTTTCCATATTCCTAGCCCATGATTTTTAATCATTATATATCAGACTCAAACCTGCCCCATACCTTTGAAGTCAATGGGGCATTTGTCGTTGACTTCAGTGAGCACAGGATAACACCTTAGTTATGCCCAGTTCTCTATCAATTGCTTATTTATTTTCATTATTTATATCATCAGTTACCAGAAAAAATCATCCTCAATAGCATTAAATGATAGCACTAATGTCAGGGAATGTCAGTGGCAGATAAGTTTTTCCTACTGGCACAAAAAAATCTAATACCTACAATATTTATATGGCTAAACCATTTTTAAATAAGAAAGATAGAGAGGGTAAATAGTTGAATGGCAAAGAGCGAAGTGTTAAACTAGTCTCTGAATAATTTCACAGATGACAGAGGTCATAATTCTTCACCACTGTCCTTTTTAAAGTTGTTACCTCATGATTCATCAATAAAACTGATGCTATTTTTTGAGGACTGTGATTTGTATCCTCAGCTGTCACAAAAGGTTAGGTCAATTACTGTATAAATCCTACATGGTGTTCAAATAAGACAACAATAGGAGGAGGAATATAGTACCCAAGCAAGTTAAATAAACACACAAGAATAACAATTTGTAGGGCTAATTTAGCTGACATGAGCAAGCCCAAGTTATATAAGACACATCTGAACAAGTAATTGCTGAAACCACTAACTAGTGTGAATATGCTTATAGTAAATAATGGAGGCAAAGCCTAACTAAACGAACTATTGTGAGTAAGTTTATAGAAAACAAAGTAGTCAGGGACACTTTGAACTGATAAGTGTGCCTTAAGCAATCCACAAAGCAATTGGTCCTTACATGCAAGATGTATAGATGTTAGTAGCTAAGAAGGATGTATATAAACTGTGTAGTGTGTGATATGAATTAGAATTGTGGCATCACCCTGTACCTAACCCCTTGCATCTGGGTCTGGTCAGCATCGGCATAGAGCTGTTATTTGCCTAATAAAGTAACCAGAGTGACAAGCTGAAGCCAGATTCTCTGACACTAGGAAAGGGCATCAAGGAGCCTATTGCAACTTCCTAACTCTCCACCTAGCCCCAGGTACAGTTAGAACATAGGTGTCAATGGTCTTTAAAGAGACTATCTACCAGAATAGCTCCATGTAAATATCATTGGTAGATTCCCTGTTTTGACTTTAGAAAGGCTAAGGGTGGGGGAAGGATAGCTCAGTGGTTTGAGCATTGGCCTGCTAAATCCAGGGTTGTGAGTTCAATCCTTAGGCCACCCAGGGATCTGGGGCAAAATCAGTACTTAGTCCTGCCTAGTGAAGGCAGGGGGCTGGACTCAAAGACCTTTCAAGGTCCCTTCCAGTTTTAGGAGATAGGATATCTCCAATTAACTCTCAGACTATTACTGATCGCAGTGAATCAAACTGTTCCTAGATATGATGGGTGCATTGTGAATTCATTAGATAGATGGTTCAAAATAGTACAAGTCTGCCAGATTCTAAGATTCCCCCACTGTTCCCCTCTTAAAAGTTACACAGATCAGTCTAGCATTGCTTACAAACCCTCACAAAGGACAGACATTTGACAGGAGTGAAATACACCAGTTTTACTTGTTTTTGTAACAGCACTCACTGCAAATAAAAATCAAAAGCTATTACTCTGATTGTTATCTTGAAGCATCCACACAGGGATAGATTTTGCTTCCTTTGCACTTAGGTCTTAAGATATGCTTTAAGTGCTTTATTTTGAGAAGCTAAAGTGACAGATGCCTGTATCTAATTAAATAATCCTAAATCAGTCATTTTATTAATGAAAGATCACAAATAGAACTGAGGTCTAGACTCTGAGCCCAAATGTGGGAGTTGAGTTACAAATCACTGCTAAGGATTAATAGTTCTGAATTGAAAAAATAAAACAAAACTAAAAGTAAAGCTAAAGCCCTCCAGAGACAATCATGGAGTGTATAACGACAAAGGGAATGAATCTTTATACAGTAATTGCTGTTACTTTATCATTCACGGCTAATGCATTTAGGCTTTTGCATTTAGAAGAATAATATTATTTCAATGAAGAACAGGCCCTTGCTTTGAAAAACATTGATTATTTCAGAAATAATAATTAATTACTCGATAGTGTTTTTTTCTGCTAATCAGTGATGCATTTTTTAAGGTTCATTGAGGATGGAGGAACCCCAGAAGTTTCAAATTTTGAGTTTGGTTTGACTAGCTAGATGCTTAACCAAATTGAATCTTAAGGATCTACAAAAATGGGCTGGAAATCTCACAAGAAAATGTGTTCCTAAGGGATTTCCACAACTGTTTCCACATGCAAATGGGGGGCAAGGGGAGCATAGGAATAGCCTTATATGCAGTGTCATGTCACTTATAGGTGGTCCCTTCCAGAAACTGGAAGTGAATAAACTCCTCTGTGAATTCTTCAGAACCTCAAAGACTGTGATGGTTCAGGGGTTTTGTTTGAAGATAATGATGTTTTAAAAATATGTATTGCATTTTTTATCTAACTTATTCTCCTCGCACTAGTGTTTGAATTAGCACACATCAGTATGGTATTTTGAATGGTAGTCTTGTAAGGACTTGGGTCCTGATCCCTAAGCCCTTACTCATGTGTAAGCATTTTTCTCATGACTAGTCCCTTATCTCCCAGTGTGAAGTTAGTGAGACTACTCATATGACTAAGAACTGGTCATGAGAATAAGAATTTAGCATGAAATTCTGGCCCCATTGAAGTCAATGACAAAAGAGCAAAAGAACAGTGATAAAAGACTTCCATGGAGCCAGGATTTCATTCTAGGAGTTCATAGATTAGGTCAGTGGAATCACTCTGGATTTATGTGTGTAAATGAGAGCAGATTTGTTAGTCATTTTCACCAGCTAATCATTTAGAAAGAAATCTGAGGTCTAGCTCCCAAATCTCCCTAAACATGCTAACAGTGGAGCAGCTCTACCAGCTCATGCCTATAACTATTTATTCAGTTCTTTTTGAGGGACAACAAACCACCATTCTTCCTAGTTATTTCTACTCTTTGGCTGCTTGCAGTATGTGAGCTTCTTGAAAGGAGACCAAACAAAAGAAATCTGTTCCCTCTAAGAACGAAGCCACCCATCCTGGACCCTCATCAGATCCAGCTCCCTGAGGGTTCTCTCTGTGCCCTGGCAATCCCTGACTGTCAACATTTCTTCTTGTAGCCATGGGATGGAAGGTGTAAATTAAAGCAGCCTGGAGCCACAGGATTCCCTCAAGACCCACCTTTTTGCCCTCCTGCTCTGGTTTGTGCCAAGCATAGCTCAGATAAATCAATGGTTCCAGCCGAAGATACAGAGGGAAGACTAACCCTGGTATGTTAACAGAAAGCTTGATTCTCTTGGCTAGATAAAGACAAGTTGACTTCCAGGAATGAAGGCTGGAACACTGCATACATGCTTCTTTTTTTTAGTTCCCCTTTCCTTCCTTTTTCTATAGGTCTATGCGGACCTAGCATATACAGCTTTTAGTGTTTTCCATTTACTATTACCTTTTTCCCCCTTGATAGGAGATTAAAAGAGGAAATTGGAGCTATGGAAGCTTAGACGAGACCATTGCAAGCAATATAGCCTTCGTCAGGAATGTTACAAATGCAGAAAAAAGGCATTCTATTATTTTTAGCTTTCTCTGTAATAGAGTAGTTTGGCAAATACTTAGCTGCCTTCATCTTAGCATGATGGTAACTGCAGACAGAGGCAGTGTTTGAAATATTAATACAGGATAGGTTGACTGAGTGTGTTGGATTTAGGTAATAAAGTGCTTTGACATGGATTAATTCTCTTGTAAATATTATATATTAATGGGTGTCCTTGTAAATATTTCATAGCTCATTTTACGTGCTGTGTTATGAAATTCTTCATGGAATCATCAAGAAACATTTGCAAATCTGCTTCTGAAAAGGTAATTTTCGATGTCTTAATTCTCTTATGAAGTATAGTTGGCCTTCATTAGGATTCAGGATTTTAAGACTCTTGGAAGTAATCCTGCTGTAATTTATAATGGATCTCAAAACTAATAAACAAAATCTTTACTACATGATTTCACTAAGAACACTGAAAATATTTGGCTTTTTAAAAAAATACACTTGATGCAGAGGACGTGTAGTGATAGAGTTGTGTAATGAAAATTCTCATTCACAATTTGATTATGTGCTGCAGATGTGCAAAACAGATTGAAAGAAATTGCAGGAGAAACAATAAAGTTTCCGCAGACTGGTGGAGCTTAGAGCTAAAGCTATATCTTTTACTTTCATGGAGGTGATTGTTTTGGAAATAGTGATCAATGTTATCAACATGTGCCAGGTTATAAATGAGAAGACATGCAACCTTTCACTTCTAGGTCATCAGTTCAACCCAGACCAGGTTGGCAGTGACTGGGAACTGTTACCGTATCAGGTGCATGGCTTGTTTTAAAGGAATTAGTTCTTAGTGGACAAAGTGTTAACAACACAAAAAAGCAACTTCACAAATAATACTCGTCGTCAGTTCCTCTAATGCTGCCTTTATTGCACCTGATCTGCAGATAAACAGAAAGCCCCTGTCTCCAGAGTAGTAAACCTGACATTTCCACAAATATTAAATTCATTAAAAAAATAAAAGCTGTGGCATGGCCCCTGCCTTGTACGTGAGCACTGTTTCCGTTAGCAATGCATTTGTTGGATCAGTTCTATCAGGACTCAATCCTGCAAGGTGTTGGGAATTCCTGTGAGGTGCTGAGTGCAATGAAATCCTACTGATTTCAATGGGAGTGAAAAGATATCCTGTCTCCTAGAACTGGAAGGGACCTCGAAAGGTCATCGAGTCCAGCCCCCTGCCTTCACAGGATGAAATACTGATTTTGCCCCAGATCCTGAAGTGACCCCCTCAAGGATTGAACTCCCAATCCTGGGTTTAGGAGGCTAATGCTCAAACCACTGAGCTATCCCTCCACCACCAAGAGCTTGATAAATATTTCCTAGGTTTGTTACCTGCACCCGCTAGGGCACACACCTTTACCCAGTTCCAATGGCTCAAGGTGTAACCTGATTGATTTAGGCATCCCCATCCTTTCCCAGTTGCTAAGGCTTTGGGCGAAAGGCACCTACCCTTACCCTGTTCCTAGGACTCAGGGCATAATCTGGTTAATTTAAGTACCCACCCATACCCAGTTCCTAGGGCTCAGGGCATACTCTTCTGTGGGTTGCGGGGCCTTTTTCCAGTGGAAGAGCCTTACAAGGTAATATCCTTAACTTCTATTTATTAACAATCACCAAAACTGAATACACACGCTAAGTATACAATGCTCACCACTCCCAATAAGGCAGATGAACTTTCCCTGCTGGCCCGTCAGGATCAGGTCATCCAGCGACTCCAGCTTCTGCATGATATAGTTGGCAGGGTGTTGAGGTCTGGCAGCTCTGATTTGGGGGCTGTGTCCTGGAGTTGGCTCCAAAGAACTTCCCTTTGGACCCCAGTTTATATAGTGAAACTTGAGTCCTGCTTAGCTATACTGTAACCAATCATTTTACGTGAAAGTACTACGAAACAGTATTTTTCACCAATCCTAGCCCATTATGGAAATTCTTTAACCAATCAGACCCCACCACCTTCTTTGATTTAAATCTTGTAAAATTAATTATGCAAAAGACAGAAACAATCCTAAAACCAGACAGATAAACAATAGAGAAGTCAAGTATCAGGGGGTAGCCGTGTTAGTCTGTATCTACAAAAACAACAAGGAGTCTGGTGGCACCTTAAAGACTAACAGATTTATTTGGGCATAAGCTTTCGTGAGTAAAAACCTCACTTCTTCGGATGCATAGAGTGAAAGAATAGAGAAGTGGGGACCATGAAAGCAGAACAATACAGAAGTAGAGATTTCACACCCAAAACTGTTGATAAGTGATTCCTTGTCAGACAGAATGCTATCAAATGAAGTTTTCGTTAAATATCTTAAGAGATTCCTTGCTTATCTGGTGATGGTGGGGACTATTTGGAGGGGCACCTCCTTAGCCCAATATTACATTGTTTTGATATAATTTAGAAGGAATGTGAGGATGTGACTTTGTGTTTCTTGGCTCATGGGTGCTGCTCTCCTAATATGGCTGCAGAAAAAAGGCCTCAGAGCTTACAAATGCAAAGGCATCAGAAGCTTTAAAAATACCTCATTTGACCCTACTGGTAAACCCGACATTTTCAAATGAATGAATAAGGATTTAGCCATGTGACTTCCATTGTCCAGGCTCTGATCTGGGAGAGCATCCAACAGCAGTTAGAGATCTTGAGACTATGGGAAAGGAAGAGCAAAGAGTCCATGTGATAGTGGCAAGGAGGAGAGGAAGAGAATGACTGTGGGTGAATTGTGTGAGGGTGTACAAGGAGCTCATTGTGAAGCTCCTGATGAGAAAGGTTCTGAGGGGGGCAGGGTGCTAATGATTTTACATAGGGATTCCAAATCTTTGTTGTGTCTGTGTCCCAGTAGATCTTAATTTACTGTCATTTTTGTGTGCTCTCTGAGGCATGTGCAAATGGATCCCAGTGACTTCAGTGGGAGGCTGTGTATGTATGTCCAAGAAGAGAATATGGTCCATAAAAAGAAATGCTGAGTTCAGGCTGAAACCACCCTCATCATAATTTACCGCGTTGTGCCACAGAGCAAGAGATCTGCAAAACAACCATTTTCACTTTTTCCAGATGTTAATTTTATCCAAGGTTAAATGTCATCATTTCTACCAGTCAATATAGCCTTTATTTTTTAAGAAAATTCGCAAAATTTGGGGAAAAACCATGAGTTTCCCTCATGCCGAAGCTAGATAGAATTTCATTAAGATTAATCAATAGGGTTCTATAGAAATTATTCTAAAAACGTGTACAATTTCCCAGAGAAAAAGATCATTCCTATAGCTTTTAGACCAAAACTACAGACTTCTATAGTGGAAAGTCTCTATTAAATTTTGCTTGGAAAGCACAAAGCAATATTGTGGGCACTCAAAAAATCATAAAAACAATAATATAGAATTGGTCAAAGAGAGAAAGGTTATAGGTTTTTATCACATTCTATAGGGCTTTTCTGTAATGATTTTGTCAATTGGCCATTTTCTCTCTTTCTCTCTCTCTCACACACACACCCACCTACAACCCAACAACATAGTTTTTCGAGTCAAGATGATAACTTTCTATCTCGAAAAACTGCTATTTGATAACATTAAATGTTCAGCAAGACCAACAAACAATTCTAAGCCAGATCCTCTGCTAGTGTATATTGGCATAGAATCTTAGAATTGTAGGACTGGAAGGGACCTCAAGAGGTCTTCTAGTCCAGTCCCCTGCACTCAAGGCAGGACTAAGTATTATCTAGGCATAACTCCTTTGAAGTCAATGAAGTTGCAAGGATATACAATAAGTATAGTAGATCTGGCCTTCAGTTGCTGTGCAAACCTGTGATTTTTATTGTTATTGCTCGCTGGTACATGGTGAGGATATTGCCAAGGTTCGAACTGCAGCATGTAGCACATAGTATTATTTTGAAATTCCTGTAAAGAACAAAAGGGACTGTCAGGCTAAGATAGATTTTCAGTTTTGGAATGGTGCTGCATTGAGTTTAAGAATTTACACTGAGCTCTTTGTATTATAGTGGCATAGTTTTTATTGTAGTGATTTTAAAAAGTGAAAGTCAGTAAGTAATGTAAGAAAGTTTACATTAAAAACAAATGAACAAAAAACATCTAATGAGATTGTATTACATCTGAAGGATTGTTTTTAGTTGATAAGCTTACATTAGCCACAGAAGAGATCATTGGTTTGATAAACCATAAAAGCTTCATCGCTACTTTACATTCCATTGTGTCAAAGCCTACTTGCCAAACTTTAATAAGTGGATTATTGACAGAACAGATAGTATCAATTCTTTCAGAGCTTTTAGATCTCTCCTATCATGTCACTGTGATTGCTTTTATGGGGTCAAGCCATTGTACCCCTCTTCAGTTTAAATGGGAGCTGCACCCATGCAAGTAAAGAGAAAATTGGATCCAATACAAAAATCCTTAAATCAAGTATTGCTTTCACAACCTTTTCTAAATGCCAAAATAGTATCTTATTTGTATTTGCAATGGAACAAAAGTGAAATGTACAAAGCCAAAGAAAAGTTAATTGAAATGCAAATAGTAACACACATGAATGTTATCTAATTGGGGCATACTTTTACATCTATCTAATATGCGTTGGTATAAAAGGACCTATAGGACGGATTTCGTCCCGCATGCTGGCCTCATTCAAGCCAAGGGAAGTTTTGCCATTGACTTAAATGAGGCCAAGATCTCACCCATTTTACTTTTAACTATTTTGCTTTTCCAGTTTGTAATCCACACTGAAATCTAGCACTAAAGGCCTGATTCCATATTCCTAAAAGCATTAGTTGGAGTTCTGCCTGTGTAAAAAATACAGGAACAAATCCTAAGTATCTCATTAGGGACTATAAATCCTTAGGTCCATATTTTCAGCATGTTTCCTTAATTTATATCTGCAATATTTTAAGAGTATCTATTTGCACATGCAAATCCTTCTTTTGTGCTGACAAATATGGCAGTTTCTTGCCTAGCTACCTATGTATCATGCAGTAATCCACTGTGTACTTGACAATATGTCTTTTTCATGCACAAAGCAGATTCAGCTGCAAAATTTTAGTGTGCAGATAAGGGCACCAGATAAAAATGTAGTTCTTAGTCACTTTAAATTGACATTTATATCCCGTATCCAACCAACTTCCCCTTTTCATCCAGTGCAGGGCTGAAGGGAGGGTGTGAAAGAGTTGGAGGTATTCTGGAATACTGTTCCTAGAAGCTGAGTTCATCCATTCCATGATGATAAATCTGACAGGATTTTATGAAACAGAAAGTGTTAATTTTGTATTTAAAAAATGTATCTTACACTCCATTTAAAATAATTTTTGTTTTCCCTGAATCAATACAATACTTGTTTCTCTTCTACAAGTATGAAACATGCCATTGTGAGTATGGGTAACAGTATATTTAGTCTTGGCAGCCCAATTTGGTTATTTAACAATTTTTTTTCAGATGGAGAAGATTAAAGGGCGTGGGGGAAAATGTGTGTGTATATATGTATGTCAGAAAATATTTTGTGAGGTTTTGAGAGTCATTTGACAGTTTTTAGGACTTGTTAAACGATTATTTCAGAGATGTATTAATTTGTACATGTGCCCATTGTGTTTGCATTGATGGAACATTTCAGAAATCATAAGAAATTAAGAACTAAGGGCATTGCTCTGATACCTTTACTCACATTGAGAAGTGCCAGTTTCTTGGAGTACTCCCATGGATTTCAATGGGACTATGCCAGGAGCTAGATACTTCTCAACAGTATCAGAATCTGGCCCTATATAAACGAACTAAAAGAACTCATTTACATCCTTGAAAAAAAAAATTCAAATTCATAACATCTTAAAGACTTAAGAATTAAAATACCCATAAAGTTTACTCTTTCCAAATTTCTGCCTTGTATCTTAAATTTGGCTTTTGTCAGTGGGTAGATATAGCTGATCTTCCTTCAACAACATTTTAATTATAGCCAGTGGGTTTTTGGTCTTTGACACAACTTTTCCTAATGGGTTACATTATTAAATAAGATTTGGTTCCCTTTGTATTCATTATAAATAAGTGTTTGTAAAAAACAGGTGAACTAGAAAATGTGACACATTAATATTTGGTTTCAGAGTAGCAGCCGTGTTAGTCTGTATCCGCAAAAAGAACAGGAGTACTTGTGGCACCTTAGAGACTAACAAATTTATTAGAGCATAAGCTTTCGTGGACTACAGCCCACTTTTTTGGGTGCATAGTTATGTAGTCCACGAAAGCTTATGCTCTAATAAATTTGTGACTTTCTTTCGGAACCAGGATTTTATGTAAGAATTCAGGACAAGCATCTAGTTAAGTGACAGTACAATGACTTATTCTCCCCATTAGTATAAGCTTTAGTTTTTTCATCATGTCATGCTATCTGCTGCGATGAAAGAAAATAAACATGACAGCTATCATTGAGAAGCTCTTAAACACCAGCTTCTTCACGTAAATGGATAGATATCAGAACCAAAATAATTCTGTGAATGATTTCACTTAATTTCTTTGATGCAAAGGGGTGCTGTGCATTTCACACTGAAATACAGGGAACAGAGTTCACTTATTTAAAACTAAGATGAAATGCAGAAAAAACATCCCACTTTTCTGATGGAAGTTAAGTGTTTTTCATTTTATTTTGGATGTGTTTGTTTTGCTACACAATAGAGAACAAAAAGAGCAAACAAAGGGACAGGTTTCATCAAGAAAAAATGTCATTTAAAATTTGTGAGAGACTGTACTATGAAAAAAGAGGTTATTCACAGCTGACTGGAGAATTTAAGTGCAATGAACAATTTGGGGATGGGAATTAATGCATGAATTAGAACCCCACGGAGGATGCCAGCCCTTGTTGAATCAGGAGATGAAATCTATCAAATAGAGAGAACAATGTTCCCTTTCTGTGATGCCTAATTGATGACTCACAAACACACAAGAAAATGTCATGTTCAGATTGTGCTCTGAACAGGATATTATAGTTTCAGCAGTTCATTTAGCTACCTCACTTGAAGGAGTTTGGATTATTTTGTCTGCTCAAAAACAGGAAGGAATTTGTTCTACATTACTGACCTAAACGACAAATGACAGGGAGTTTATAATCTCAGGCATCTTTATGATCATGCTGAACCAAAGTTTGTTGAGGTTGAGCCAGCAGTGGCTGATGGAAGTAGCTGTATTATAATTGAATGATCCACCACAGATCCATGATCCTTTAAGAGGAGCAAGGTACATAATTTGCAACAGATGTGCCAAGTTTTCTTTCCTGCCTGAAACTAGGAAAGATTTCCTGTTCATAATATGCAAGTTGGTGGCTGTAGGAAAAATCTTTATATGGAAGAGCAACTAGAGATGCTACTGAGAATTGGAGAAGCTGAGGAGTGTCTAGGAAGCCAGGTTTGAGAAACATTAGTACCCCAGGTTCGAGGAAGAAAGGAGCTAGCTATCAAGGAGTTGGACAGATAGGAGGCCTAGCAGTGATAATCACCAAAGGCAAGATAATGCATTAGCATTCCTCACAGCTAGAGACAGATTAGGATAGGAAGACTGTGGAACCAGGAGGAATTCCACAGAACTAAAAGTTTCCAAGTGATACCAGGTCCTCAACCTGTAAACCATGGAAGATACCTCTCAAGATCCAACCAGTTTAGAGGAATGGAGAGATGTACGGGACACATCTGCAAATGGTAGCGTGGCCCAAACTGTAAGAAAAAGCAAGCCACAACGACTCCTCCTGCTGTTCAAGGAAGACAGCTGATCCTTATTGTGGATTCCATACTCAGAAAAATAAAATAAAAACATTCTGCAAGGTACAGTGTGCTGTTTTTTAAGAGTCTAGGCACTAGACATCATTCTAAGATTGGCTAGGCTTCTAAAGTCGATGGGCAAGGAGCCATTGGTGATGGTTCATATCAGCATTAATGAGACTGCATCACAGGATACCTCACAGATAATAGTGGACTTCAGGGAACTCAGAAGCATGCAGAAGAAGAAGAATGTCCAAATGATCTTCTCTCTGGTCCTTCCTATCCCATTAGTGAAGGAAGGCAGAAGATTCTGGAAAGTGATCCGCAAGCTAAGTAAGTAGTGTAGGGTGTAGGGTTTGGGTTTTGTGGAACATTGGTGCACCTGCTATGGGAAGAGTGGGCTGTATAGTTTAGATGCCCTGCACCTCAGTAGAAGGGGAACCAATCTCCTCAGGAACAGGTTGGCTAGAGTAGTATGGAGTCCATTAAACAAATAACATAAGGAGAGGGTAAAAAGAGGGAAGATATGAGCACTCATTTAGCTCAGAATCAAGATGCTGAAAACAAAAAGGAACCAAAGCACAGGGATGGAAGACACCCTTTAATTGCCCGTACACCGGTGCTAGGAGCCAGGGTAACAAACAAGATGAATTGGAATTGCTCATTGATGAGTCTAAATTTGCTCTCATTGGTATTACTGGAACCTGATGGGCTGATTTGCATAACTGGTATGTTAAAATCAGTGGTTATAACTTATTGAGGAAGGATCAAGTTGGGAAAGGGGAAGGGGAGTGGCTGGCAGAGAACCAACTGCAGCAGGGGCAGTCTCCTTGCAACACACAGTACACAGCTGATCCTAATAGGGGCTACCTGGTTAACTGCACTTCCTGATTTATGAGGGGATGAAGGTAACTACTATTTAACCCAGCAACAGCCAGAGTTCGCTGACTGCTTAATGTGTTTCCTCTTTCATGTTTCCTGGGCCTGCTCCTGCATTCTGCTCCTGTCCTCCTTGCTCTTCTGCCTGCTTCAACCCCTACCCTTCTCCACTCTTGACACCCCTCGTCCTCACTCGTGGCTCCACTTTCTGACCAGCTTTCTGGCTCAACCGTTGGCTCTGACCCTCAGCTCTGCTCTCAACTATGTTCCTGGGTATCCCCTGGCCCTGATTTTTGACTCCAGCTTGGCTGTGCTTTAGTCTGGCTATCCATTGGCTCTGACCATTAGGCACAACCACCCATATCCTGGGCACATCCTTGACAGTGGCACTCTATGTCAAAAACAGCATTACCTGTTTCCAAATCTCACATAACTTGGAAGAAAATGATTTCGAATGCTTATGGATCAATGTCCTAACAGATAAAGCACAAGTTGGGGTATTAGTTGGTGCCTGCAACAGACCACCAAATCACACTAATCAATAGGATGACCAGCTCCTTATGCACCTATGTATAATGTAGGAAAAAAAACTGTGTGATCATGGGGGACTTCAATCTGAGTGACATATGCTGGAGGTCTCATGCTGCCAGTACTAAAACATCCTTAGAATTTCTAAATATTATAGATGACAGTTTCATAACTCAAAATGTCTTGCAGTCAACAAGGGGGAATTCTATATTAAACCTAGTCTTGACAGATAAAGAGGAACTGAAAACAGAATGTCAAGGCTGCTTCCCCACTCTGAACTTTAGGGTACAAATGTGGGGGCCTGCATGAAAACTTCTAAGCTTAACTACCAGCTTAGATCTGGTCCGCTGCCACCATTCCCAAGTGGATTCCCTTCCCTGGGAAGCCTTGAGAAACTCTTCACCAATTCCCTGGTGAATACAGATCCAAACCCCTTAGATCTTAAAACAAGGAGAAATTAACCATCCCCCTCCTTCCTCCCACCAACTCCTGGTGGATCAAGATACAAACCCCTTGGATCTAAAAACAAGGAAAAATCAATCAGGTTCTTAAAAAGAAGGCTTTTAATTAAAGAAAAAAGGTAAAAATCATCTCTGTAAAATCAGTATGGAAAATAACTTTACAGGGTAATCAAACTTAAAGAGCTCAGAGGACCCCCCTCTAGCCTCAGGTTCAAAGTACAGCAAACAGAGATAAACACTCTAGTAAAAGGTACATTTACAAGTTGAGAAAACAAAGATAAAAACTAACACACCTTGCCTGGCTGTTTACTTACAAGTTTGAAATATGAGAGACTTGTTTAGAAAGATGTGGAGAACCTGGATTGATGTCTGGTCCCTCTCAGTCCCAAGAGCGAACAACTTCCCAAACAAAGAGCACAAACAAAAGCCTTCCCCCCCCCCCCAACGTTTGAAAGTATCTTGTCCCCTTATTGGTCCTTTGGGTCAGATGCCAGCCAGGTTACCTGAGCTTCTTAACCCTTTACAGGGAAAAGGATTTTGGAGTCTCTGGCCAGGAGGGATTTTATAGTACTGTACACAGGACAGCTGTTACCCTTCCCTTTATAGTTATGGCACAGAACTAGAAAGCAATGGTGTCTTAGGTACAAGTGATCATGGTTGGTCACATTTATAATGTGCAAACAGAACAAAATCAAAACCAGTAGAATCTCTCTCTCTCTCTCTCTAGATATAGATAGATAGATATACACACACACACACACACACACATACTTGGCGCTTTCAAAAGGTCAGTTTTGCAAAGCTGAAAACAATTAGGAGCCAAATCACCTGGAAGGAAAAAATTAATCAGAAAAAAATGAGTGATAACTGGGAATTGTTTAAGAATACGTTATCAGACACACAAAAAGCCACAATCGAGCCACAACCTGTTTAGAGGGGAAGTGAAGTCATGTCTCTCTAACAAATAAAAGAAAGGGGAAGTTCATAGTAATGAATATCAATGAGAAACAAGGTAGTGTAGAAAACTGATATAGGAAGCAAAGGAATACCAGGAGAAATCTATGACCAGCAGAATTAAGGACAATAAGAAGGAGTTTCTTAAGTCTATTAGGAACAAAAAGAATCCTGACAATAATATTGGTCAATTACTAGACAGAAATGGCAGAACTGTTAATAATAATCCAGAAAAGGCAGAAGTGTTCAATAAATATTTCTGTTCTGTATTTGGGGTGGGAAGGAAAACAATGTAGTCTCATATTATGATGATACACTCTTTGCATTCCACAAGTATCTCAGGAGGATGTTAAACAGCAGCTATTAAAGTTTGACATTTTTAAATCAGCAGGTGCAGATAACTTGCATCCAACTTGCATCCAGTTTTAAAAGAGCTGGCCGAGAAGCTTGCTGGACTATTAATATTGATTTTCAATAAGTCTTGGAACACTGGAGAAGTTCTAGAACACTGGAAGAGGGATTAGGTTGTGCCAATATTTTAAAAAGGGGAAATGGGGTGGCTTGAGTAATTATAGGACTGTCAATCTTACATTGATCCCAGGAAAGATAATGGAGTGGATGTGTTTCTAGTGGGGTCCTGCAGGGATCTGGTTTTGGCCATATACTGTTTAACATTTTTATCAAAGACATGGAAGAAAACATAACATTATCCCTCATAAAGTTTGTAGATGACACAAAAATTGAAGAAGTGGTAAATAATGAAGAGGACAGGTCACTAATACACAGCAATCTGGATCTCTTTGTGAACTGGGTGCAAGGAAACAATATGCATTTTAATACAGGTAAATGTAAATATATACATCTAGGAATGAAGAACATAAGCAATACCTGCAACTTATGGGATGCTATCCTGGGAAGCAATGACTCTAACAAAGATTTGGGGGTCATGGTGGATAATCAGCTGACTATGAGCTCCCAGTGTGACAGTGTGTCCAAAAGAGCTAATGTGACCCTTGGATGCATACACAGGGGAATCTCGAGTAGGAGTACAGAAGTTATTTGTGCCTCTGTATTTGGCACTGGTGTGACCAGGGCTGCAATACTGATTCCATTTCTGGTTTCCACAATTTATCAGAAAGAAAGCTGATAAATTGGGGAAGATTCAGAAAAGAATAATTGAAGGATTAGAAAACATGCCTTATAGTAATAGTAATACTAATACAGCTTTGAAACTTCACTATGCAGAAGAAAAATCCTGCTTTTAACCATCTTAATTTAAATGAAACAAGTACTGAAACAGTTTCCTTACTTTGTCAAATCTTTTTTTCCCCCTGTAATTTATGTTTAACACAGAATTGTGCTGTATTCGTTTGTTTTTTATTATTTTTATTTTGGTCTCTGCTGCTGCCTGATTGTGTATTTCCCATGCCAAATGAGCTGTGTGGTTGACCGGTCTGTATATAACTCTGCTGTTCGTAACTCTGAGGTTCTACTGTATCATAATCCTTCCAGCCTTTTTATACATTGTTTCCCTTTTTTGTAAGGTAAAAGCACCTCAAAAAACATCCTCCTACTGAATAGACCTGAACAACAATGAGATTCACTGTATGTTTTGTTTCTGTAATTCTAGGGCTGTCAATTAATTGCAGTTAACTCACATGGTTAACTCAAAAAAAATAATTGTGATTAAAGAATTAATTGTGATTAATCGCACTTATAACAATAAAATACCAATTGAAATGTATTAAGTGTTTTTGAATGTTTTTCTACATTTTCAATATTGATTTCAATTACAACACAGATTACAAAGTGCGCAGTGCTCACTTTATATTATTATTTTTATTAATAAAAAAGCACTTGAAAAATGATAAAGAAGAAATAGTATTTTTCAATTCACTTCATTCAAGTACTGAAGTGCAAGCTCTTTATTGTGAAAGTGTAACTTATAAATGCAGATTTTTTTTTGGTTACATAATTGCTCTCAAAAGCAAAGCAGTGTAAAACTTTAGAGCCTACAAGTCCACTCAGTCCTACTTCTTATTCTGCCAGTCTCTAAGACAAACCAGTTTGTTTACATTGACGGGAAATCTGCTGCCTGCTTCTTATTTACAGTGTCACCTGAAAGTGAGAACAGGTGTTCACATGGCACTGTTGTAGCCAGCGTTGCAAGATACTTACGTGCCAGATATACTAAACATTCGTATGCCCCTTCATGCTTCTGCCACCATTCCAGCGGACATGCTTTCATGCTGATGATGCGTGTTAAAAAATAATGCATCAATTAAATTTGTGACTGTACTCCTTTGGAGGAGAACTGTATGTCTACTGCTCTGTTTTACCCGCATTCTACATATATTTCATGTTATAGCAGTCTCAGATGCTGACCCAGCACATGTTCATTTTAAGAACACTTTCACAGTAGATTTCACAAAATGCAAAGAAGGTACCAACGTGAGATTTCTAAAAATAGCTACAGCACTCGACCCAAGGTTTAAGAATCTGAAGTGCCTTTCGAAATCTGAGAGGGACGAGGTGTGGAGCATGCTTTTAGAAGTCTTAAAAGAGCAACACTCTGATGCGGAAACTACAGAACCCAAACCACCAAAAAAGAAAATCAACCTTCTGCTGGTGGCATCTAACTCAGATGATGAAAATGATCATGCGTCAGTCTGCACTGCTTTGGATCATTATCAAGCAGAACCAATCATCAGCATGCAAGCATGTCTTCTGGAATGGTGGTTGAAGCATGAAGGGACATGTGAATCTTTAGCGCATCTGGCACATAAATATCTTGCAACATCAGCTACAAAAGTGCCATGAGAACATGTGTTCTTGCTTTAAGGTGACATTGTAAACAAGAAGCAGGCAGCATTATCTCCTACAAATTGTAACCAACCTTGTTTGTCTGAATGATTGGCTGACCAAGAAGTAGGACTGAGCGGACTTGTAGGCTCTAAAATTTTACATTGTTTTATTTTTGAACACAGGTTCTTTTTTTGTACATAATTCTACATTTGTAAGTTCAACTTTCATGATAAAGAGATTGCACTACATTACTTTTATGAGGTGAATTGAAAAATAAAATTTTTCTGGTTTTTTTACTGTGCAAATATTTGTAATCAAAAATAAATATAAATTGAGCACTGTACACTTTGTATTCTGTGTTGTAATTGAAATTAATATATTTGAAAATGTAGTAAACATCCAAAAATATTTAAAATAAACGTTATTCTATTGTTGCTTAACAGTGCGATTAATCACAATTAATTATTTTAATCGCATGATTAATTGTGATAATTTTTTTTAATCGCTTGACAGCCCTAGTCATTACTAGTCTCATGCCTGATCTTCAGGGGCACTGCAATAGACAATATCTTAGCAAGGTATGTTCATAAGTATGGAGTCAGTTAATAATGGATTACCAAACCATGAATTTTAAACAGTTATAGAATAGTGTAGGGGTCAGGCAGATCTCCCACTGGGGCCAGTGTGGCATCCACCTGAGCAAGGGATATTGGCTTAGTTCCTCTATTTCTTAAGTATGTATCCACTTCTGGTGCTTTTTCTTCAGTGGAAGTCATAACCCTCCTCATTGTGATGTCATCATTAGTTGCTGTGGCATCAAAATGGGTGGATTATAAGCAGCATGGTGGGTGAGCATTGTGACAGATAGCAATATCCTTGAAAGACCTTGTTGTATTAAGTTAATGTATGATTGTGGGCCAGTATTGTATATAACCTCTCTAGGGGCAGATGTGACAGATACGAGACCTGAGAGTTCAAAAGACTATACTGAAAATATTCCAGACAAGAATGGATATTTTGGACAGTAAGTGTTTCCTTAGAAGGAACTATGTGGTAATTTATAACTGCAAGCAATACACTGGTCATAGCCTCGGAGAGAAAGCAAAGTGCAGACTCTGGCTTTTTTGGGGCTATGAGGAGTGAGTGAGTCACGGATCTCCACTAACGAGAAGTGGTGGCAAGAGCTGGAAGTCTAAAGTGGGTGCCCTTGTTACCCGGGGTTCTTTCAACCCAAAGCTCTTAGTAACTTTAACTCTGTGCGAGGTGGTGTCAGGAAAT
Source organism: Malaclemys terrapin pileata (assembly GCF_027887155.1). NCBI lineage: Eukaryota > Metazoa > Chordata > Testudines > Emydidae > Malaclemys > Malaclemys terrapin. The sequence goes on along the minus strand of NC_071516.1, from coordinate 13,776,049 downwards.
AAATCAGGGGAGACACGGCCATCCGACTGATAGATGGCTGGCACAAACAGGACAACACAAGAGTGCTTTCACTTAAAGCTAAACATTACGTAATCTCAAGCATTTACACACGTCCACAACAGGTTAGTAAAACACCCCCAATCCTCGATAATTACCGAAGCTGAGTGTGGCTCTCGAATGGCCCAACAGCAGCCCGTCTGCTGGTGGGGAACACAAAATGCATCCAGAGGGAGGGACAACTCCCAAAGAGTCCAACTAACTCAAACTTTCCCCCCTTATTTTATACATTAGTAACACAATGACATGTCCCTTAAAGAAAACTTGTTAAGCAAGCAGTTTCAATGGTCAAGCAAGAGATTTTCTTCTGATTATTAATTAACCAGATGTGTTCTTTTCCCAGAGTTTGCAGGCTTGAGACCCTGTTAGACACATTCCTGAGGGCACATCCTGCTCTTCTAAAATGCATGTATCAGCAACTTCAATACAATTTCTATCAGGAAGGAGGCGGGGTCAAGCTGCCCTTTCTGTGGCACCAAAACCCCCTCCCCTCCTTCCTGGGTTAAGCTAAGCCTGCTGCTTGGCCACTTTACGGCCTGCTGACTTGGCTGCTTTTAGCAATACGCAATAGTGGTTTCAGGCACTTTACTGCTTTGTCAAAATCTCCCCGTACACCCTTGATGGACCACAGAGGGTTCATACAGGTGCAGTTATCCTGAAATTGTGACAAGCATCAAAGAAAGAAAGATCCCGTTTTCATTCCAATGCACCTCATTATAAAAATATGACAGAAGTAACAAAAGCAACATAATAAGTTTCTCCCTATAATATGTTATATAGCTGCACTTTAAGAGGCACTGACCTCTCTTGAAACTGGAGATATGCCAGAATATCATCTCAGATTTACATTTCCTGTAGGTAGTGATTTACCCTTATTATCTACAATTATCTTTATTTCATGGGTAATTACATAAATCTCTGTATGCTCACTGGGAGCAAAATTGGACCTACAATCAGCTTCGCTTTGGATTCAGATTTTAGTGCATCAAACATAACTCGAGATGTCATATTGCTACATACAGAAACAGGTTACAGTAACTATGCACTTGGGATCCAGTCTGATGCCCACTGACTTCAATGAACATTGGATTTTGTCCGTGATCCTGAAGAGTGTGTTAGGTCCATCGGTTATTGTGGGTGCTTAGCTCCTGGAGCAGTAAATCCTTACTGACGGTGTGAGAGATGCACACTAGATTCCAGATATCAAAATGTTCTTTGTTACTCTGTTACAGTATTACATACATTTAGCCAAGGTATGTCAAATAGTCACGTCTAATGTGAAATTAGATTTTATTTTAAATGCTGCTGTTGTCTTGAATTGTGCTACAAACTTTCAATTTGTCTTACTTTGTTAAAGTTCACTGCATTTTGTGAATTTTTTGCTCAGGAAAGAATCCTGTTCCACTGAAATAGGTCCATTCCAAACAAAGGTGGCGTTGACATTTGAAAATCTAAATTTGAATTTTCATAATTTTGCAGATTTCTGAAATTCGAGGGGTCCAAAATTGCCATAGAATAGAATTGTACTATGATACTCTGATTTAATATAAGAATACTATTTTAGTAAATGTACGTAGTTTGTTTTAAAAAGATAGGACTCTGCATCACATGAAAATTATCCAAGGAACTCTGAACTGCAAAGAATTGGGGAGGAAAGGCAAGAATAACATCAAAAATAGAAGTAAGTATGGCTGTACAAGATTTGTGTGACGAGTTTGGGTTTTGGTTTGTTTGTTTTGTTTATAAAGCTGGAATCAAGAAGCTTCAAACCATGAGAACATAGTCACCTTGTAGAAAATAGACTTTTTCCTATTTGATTTATACACATGGATATTTTGTCCTGGTACTGGGCATCCATACTTTTCAAACTACCATGTGGGTTGGTTTATTTCCTATTTAACTGGTGATTCCATATTATCCATATGTATCTCTAATGGACAGGGACATTTAAACCAAAATTCTCCTGTAAGATCTGTAGATCTCATTGACATAAATTGATTTCCACACATACAGGGAGAGTAGAATATCAGGATCAAGATCCTTTGTGTAGTTTTAAGAAGAACATTTTACCCCCAGGCTCTTAACAATGTGTTGATTATACAACAGCTACTTCCCCATCAATCCCCTAAACACATTTTACTGCATGTAGTAGTTAGGAAATACTCCCTTTCTAATCCAACAGAATAGAATAGGAAGTAGATAAATTCCCCTTCCCCTCCCAAAATTCCAAAGACAAAAATAGAACTCATTGGGCCTGATTCTCCTCTCATTTATATCAGTTTCATGTCAATTTAACTGTTGTGACTTCATTGGAATTTCTTCTGATTCAGGAAAGGTGCTTATGGACATGCTAATTTTAAGTGCATCGTTAAATGCTTTCCAGAATCAGAGGTTTACATTTATGAGATCAGAATATGTCTGTGTTTGCAAACAGCATAGAAAAGCGTTGGGCTTTCTGATCTCCTCTTCTAGTTAGTGTTAGGCTCATTTTATTTGATTGAGATTTATTTCTCAGATTCTCCACTTACTTCCATCCATCTTGAGTCAAGCTGAAGTCCTATAAATAAGCTCCATTACCAGAGAAAGTTATACTTTCTTTTAAAGAAAATATATTCTACTGTGATTAACTTTAATTTTTCATTCACATTAAAACTCTGAAAGTGTCACCATGGAATCTACAGATCAGGTATATTTCATTCTTTATTGAACAATTTACATGTATTAATATTATTCAGAAAGCAATCATAGTCATGCTTTATAGCTCATTTATATCAATATCAAATGAATTCCATGACAAGTTAAACACTGTAGTCTTTAATCATGGAAAACTGCAAGGCTGAATAAATTAGGGACAATTAACTAAAAACAAGATGAGTTACACACATGCAGCTCATTATTTTTAATTTGAAATTTTATTTATGCTGGAATCAGTTTCTGTCTGATACACCAGATGCCAGAAGGAAGAAAAAAAAAAAAAAAAGATTGGCTCTGAAGTTAGGCCGGAGTTCGGCAGGCAGGCATAACTGAAGCAAGCACTTGTTTTCTTAGTAACATCAAAGATAAGCATGGAGAGAAATGCCGTATTTCCTTAGGTGATGTGACCCAGTGTCTCTTAAGGAATGTATGAGCATGTCTGTTACCAATGGAAGTGTGATGTTTTCGGTGCATGTCATAAGATTATCTTTTTTCCACCTCCATCCCCTCCAGTTCTGATAAGCAATACTGATGTCTCCTTCATGCCCCCGGAGCACTCCTTCATGACTCAGTGGTTGCAAGTCCTCTGTGGTGATGTGCCACTCAGATGTGCAAACCCTGGAGATGCCTGTCGATTTAGCAAGCCCCGACTAAGACCTTGCACATATGGACTTTTTTAAGATAGGAGAAGAGGGCTGGCATCGGTCCCTTTGGGGAATGAGTCTCCCCAGTGCAGGTACAAAAGGCTGCATGTATCAAAGTAAAAAAGTGGTAAGCTGGACTGATAATGCACAGCTGCCAATTTAGTCCTGACTTGTATTAGGAGGAATAAGATGGTAGGGAGTACATAGCTAAGCATCTCATTAGAATGCTGGGTATTATCCAGGGAGATCAGGTCTCATCCTATTGTTTACCTACACCACAACCCCGTGCTCCTGAGAGTAAGGAAATGGGAATACAGTGTGCTTGAGACTTCCTGTTTAGTGCTCAGTCTTGCTTGTACCTCTATGCGCCTGTGCTCACACTAGGTCTGGCACATGACAAACGTGCACTGCTTGCTGTACACTACAAAAGGACTTGCACACAGGAACTAAGCCTTTGTGTGAGTACTTGGCAATATGTTTCATTTCAAGATGGTTCTCCTCTGAAAAATGACTATGTACAAATGGCACCTTCTCACCCAACAAATCTGCTCCCGGTGTGCATTCTGCTTGTTTTCAGAAATAGGTGTCCAAGATTTCAGTCTGAAATCCTTACTCAGCAGGGCCGGCTCCAGCTTTTTTGCCACCCCAAGCAGCGAAAAAAAAAAGAGAGAAAAAAGAAAAACCCGATTGAGCTGCCACCGAAGTGCTGCCGAAGAGGAAGAGAGGGAGTGAAAGACTCGCTGCCAAATTGCCGCCGAAGACTGAAATGGAGAGATTGAGTTGCCGCCGAATTGCCGCCGAAGACTGAAATGGAGCGATTGAGTTGCCGCCAAAGAGGAAGAGAGGGACTGAAGGACCCGCCGCCGAATTGCTGCTGCAGACCCGGACATGCCGCCCTTTCTATTGACCGCCCCAGGCACCTGCTTCCTTGGCTGGTGCCTGGAGCCGGCCCTGTTACTCAGACACCTAAACTAGCAGTCTAATTTTCAAAAATGCTGAGCACCCAGCATCTCCCACTGACATCAATGATAGTAGTTGGGTGCTTAGCATTTTTGAAAATAAGGCCACTGATTTGGATGCCTAAATATGCACTTAGAAACCTAACTTTAGACTTCATATAGTAAACAAAGCAACTAACTAAAAACCAAACAACCAAACAGAGCCCCATAAGAGTTTTTACCCTGAAGAGTGAGAAGAGCCAGATACTCTGTGAAGTCCACTGTACACTTCACTATTGCTACAGATTTTACTTGGAAGGCAGATACAATGATGATGGGCAGGAATATAAAACAGATATATCATGAAAAATAGTTTCTATTCCTTTTTTTCTCTTCCCTAGTGAGCTCAAGTAAGAGAGAGTGAGCTGGATTCTATTCCACTCATCACTTTTCAGAATTGAACCCACATTTCAGACAAAGTTGGGGGAGAATAGGAACTGCATAGTGTATGAAACTCAATTTAAGTGCTCATTAACAAACTAGGGAAATACAACCTAGATGAAGCTACTATAAGGGGGCGAATAACTGGTTAGAAAACCATTCCCAGAGAGTAGTTTCAGTGGTTCACAGTCAAGCTGGAAGGGCATATCAAGTGGGGTCCCACAGGGATCAGTTATGAGTCCGATTCTGAGTCTTCATCAATGATTTAGATAATGGCATAGAGAGTACACATATAAAGTTTGCGAATGATACCAAGCTGGGAGGGGTTGCAAGTGCTTTGGAGGATAGGATTAAAATTCAAAATGTTCTGACAATCTGGAGAAATGGTCTGAAGTAAATAGGATGAAATTCAATAAGGACAAATGCAAAATACTCCACTTAGGAAGGAACAATCAGTTGCCCACATACAAAATGGGAAATAACTGCCTGGAAGGAGTACTGCAGAAGGGGATCTGGGGGTCATAGTGGAGTACAAGCTAAATGACTCAACAGCGTAACACGATTGCAAAATAAGCTCTGGGATATATTAGCAGGAGTATTGTAAACAAGACACGAGAAGTAATTCTTCCACTCTACTCCATGCTGATTAGGCCTCAACTGGAGTATTGTGTCCAGTTCTGGGTGTCATATTTCAGGAACGATGTAGTCAAATTGGACAAAACATGACCTGTGAGGGAAGACTGAAAAAAATGGGTTTGTTTAGTCTGGAAAAGGGAAGACCAAGAGGGGACATGATAACACTTTTCAAGTATGTAAAAGGTTGTTACAAGGAAGAGGGAGAAAAATTGTTCTCCTTAACCTCTGAGGATAGGCCAAGAAGCAATGGGCTTAAATTGCAGCCAGGGAGATTTAGGTTGGACATTAGGAAAAACTTCCTAACTGTCAGGGTAGCTAAACACTGGAATAAATTGCTTAGGGAGGTTGTGGAATCTCTGTCATTGGAGGTTTTTAAAAGCAGGTTAGACAAACACCTGTCAGGGATGGTCTAGATAATACTTAGTCCTTCCTTGAGTGCAGGCGACTGAACTAGATGACCTCTTGTGGTCCCTTCCAGTCCTACGATTCTGTGATTAACGTCCAATACTGGTCACAACAGAAATTTAGAGAAAGTGAAATATAGTGAAACCTGCACTAAGGAACTCCAGCCACTTGAAAGTATCCCAAGGTTTTCAGTACAATTTTATACAGCCGTTAGTTAATCCTTTCATTCTGGGTTTTCTCCAAGTATTAATTTAAGAATGATATTGAGGGGTTATTAGTGGTAGCTCTGGGAAGAGTGGCTGAGGCAACAGGTTGTATGAAAAAAGAGAGAACAGGGAGGGAAGTAGCAGGGGATGGAGGGAAGAAAGTATGCAGGGCCTCGGTGAAATAGAAGACTCAGAGGAGTTGACCTGTCAGCTTTGAAACTGAAAACAGTTGCTGCTGTATGCTTGTCTGTTGAAAAGGGGAGAGAGGAAGAGGCAAGTGGGAGGAAGCTGAGCCATCTCAGGTCAGGTTTAGTTTGGTGGGAGAAGAGCAAAGCTTTGATTTAGGAAGTAGCTCCTGGTGCACAGCCTCAGTGCGTGCCACATAAAAAGAGTAAAGATGAAGGATTAATACCCAGATACTCCTCTTATTCATGTCCTTGTAAATGAGGAGTAACTCCACTGAAGTCAGTGCCATTACAAATAAAACTGGTGTGAGATCTGAATCTGGTCCTGCGACAGGGTGCACAAACCCCACACTGGGCCAGAAGGCATTAAAGGACAGTACTGGGCCTACAAAGCCCCGCCCCTACAGCTCTGCAGAGCATGCTCCAACTAGAGAAAGGATTGAAAAGGGAGCAACACAGCTTAGAAAGGAGCTAAGGCTAAGGAAGAGGACAGACCTACCCTGAATGTTCCTGACAAGGGTGTTAGAAAAGCCTCCTTGAAGGAACAAGACTGTATGCTGAACCTGGTTAGGATTGATGGTTTGGCTGCCTTTTCTTCCCCCTTTTTTTTTTTTTTTAACCTTATCTTGGACTGGAAGCTGGGAAAGAAAAGCAGATGGTAGGAAGTGACCCAAGGAGGGTAAGTCAGAGGGCTTCTTTGGAGCTAGATGCTGTTGATCCTCCTTCAACCCTGAGTTAGAGCCTGATGGAGTGGGTTGGCCTGGGATCCCCTACCACTGCCCCTACTATAGGAGGGACCCAAACCATCTGCCCACCACACCATGCCAGGACTGCTAAACCTACCCACCAGGAGGTGGCACTAAGTGTGCTACCCACTAAGCCACCTAACCCACCAAGGACTCTATCACAGCCCCAAAATTCTCCTAAGTGACTAATTTACTTGGGCCAATTTGCATCCATTAGCAGAGGCTTTGAAGCACAACTATGGTAACCACATATACAATCATATGTGCTCAAACTATGGGCACAGATGAAAGTCTTTTAAAACTGCAGCCCTATGTTGAGTGTATTTTGGTCCTTATCTCCAATATGGATATGACATATACAGTATGATGGACTAGGTCAGCAACTAGGGAAGGAAGAAAGATACAAAACAAACAGTCAAGGAATCAGAGAAGCCTGAAACTGCTCAGCACTTGCCTGATGCTTAGGGAATGATCAGAAGAGCAGTGGACCTGATTTACAGAGGTACTTCGTTCCCAAAATGCCTACTGACTTCTGTGGCAACTATAACAGAAAATCAGGCTTTATTAATTTAAATATTTCCTTCCTAAATTCTTCCTTCTTGTCCTCCTTTCGCTCCATCACCAACACTGAGAAGCCCTTTAATTTATGACTGCTCTATGTAATCATGAGAGATTTAAGTCTAACAGTACTGAGTATACAATGCCATGTTATGGTCTGATGCATTAGTTCCAACTCTCTTCTACTTGGAGATACTTGTATTAGGGCCCACTTCCAATAGGGTCTCCCTCCAGGTAAGACTTCGGTGTCCATTTTGTGTGTAACCTCTACGAACATTAACATAAGTTACATGTGCATATCAAAGGGAAATAGATCCCCTAGCATATTGCCTTTACTTGGGTCCCCAACTCAAATAGTGGTGCCTGATAAGAATATCAGAGTGAGCTTCGATTGGTTTGAGTTTTACCCCTCATAGTATTTGAACGATTGAGATAATTTCCATGTTAAAAATGATATAATGGTCTTCTTTCAAAACTCACTGAAATTATTTAGTTAAGTAACCATATTCCATCCCTTTCAGTAGGTTTTCTTTAGGGACAGCATTTTGTAAAAATCAGCAGTTTCTGCTGCTGCTATAGTTACTCGGGCAGATTTCATCAGTTCCAAAGTCCTTTTATAGAAGACCTGAATTTTAGCCTTGTCAACATTTATACAATTTTGGAACTAATTTTCTAACTTTTCAAATTTTAAAACTAATGGTCTCTTAAACAGGTGGTGAGGTAAAAAACTAGGGGATAATAACCTAATCCTATTGAAATAAATAGTTTTGCCATTGACTTGAATAAGAGTAAAAATTTGGCCTGTCTTGAGAACAGATACCATACACTTACCATACAGGGAAAGATTGTTTATTTTTTTATAGTGTAGTAGTGCCCAAAGAGCAGGGTCGGGGTCAGGACCCCAATGTGCTAGACACCATAACCGGTGGTGGGCAACCTGAGGCCCATCAGGGTAATCTACTGGCGGGCCGCCAGGTAGTTTGTTTATATTTGCACGGCAGTCCACAGTTCCCAGTGGCTGCAATTCATTGTCCCTGCTGCCCGCACCGCTTCCTGCAGCCCCCATTGGCCAGGAATGGTGAACCACGGCCACTGAAAGCTGCAGACGGCCGTGCAAATGTAAACAAACTGTCTGGCGGCCCGCCAGCAGATTACCCTTCTAGGCCGCGTGCAGCCCACAGGCTGCAGGGTGTCCACCACTGTCGTAGACACATAAACTATAAAACAATCTCTCCCCCAAACAATTCTCAGTTTAAAACCTCCTTGTTGGGACCTCTAGGACAATGAGAAGCAACCACTCCCCTCTTGACACCTCACTTGCATCAGCAAGACCAGTGGGTGGAGAAGTTACAGCATAGATAAGATGTGCCAGCCTCTGTGAATAAACACAAAGCTAAATTAGTGTTGTCAATCTACTGACTTTCAAGCCAGCAGTAAATCACCACTTAAAAAAATGTTTCAGAATAATAATCTGCATTACAAATCCTCAGTTAGCAGAAGGCTCTGTGAGCTTTCTTTTCTGGCAGTGCTTCAGAGGCGAACACCTGAATGTCAGCTCAGAAGACACTCAGGAGGATTTGGGGGTTTATTTTGGTTTAGTGAAATGTTTTGGCATTCCATAAAACTTCAAACTCTGGGAATTCTCCATCAGACCTGTCCTTCCGTATGTGTAATATGATGCAAATAATATTGCACAACTGAAATTAAATTGGCATGAATTATTCAGAGCAGCAGAAACAACAGCTGCTATTCTTATTTGTCTCTAATTTTGAAGGGTAGAGAATCGGAGGCCAACACTGACAACATGGGGGGAGAGAAGGAGAGAAGGAGATGAATTGTTGCCCGACATCTCATATGCTTCAACATCTGCAACATTGTGTTTAATTTGGTAACATAGACTGTGGTCCCTTCTGTTAGTAATAAGGGCAACAAATTGGTTGTAGCTAAAGTCTGTGTCTTCTGACAGGTAGAGAAATAGTCAACCCATTTCAAGTGACAGAGAAAATTCTAGTTTAAGAATGATCAAAGCAAGGCAAAAAGAAGTCTTCATATCCATGAACAGCTCTAAGGAGAGAGATGGAATTTAGAGAGATAAACAGAGAAACTCAGGTGGGAGAACGGTTAGGCAGTATTAAAAAAAAGCAGGGTGGCTTCTTTTTTTCCAAAATCAAAATGCTTTGGGATGGTGTAGGGCAGCTGTATGTATATACAGTAGGTAATGTATCTGGTCTCTGTGGGCCTGATTCTTCTCTCATGTACACTGTTGCAAATCAAAAGTAGTTCCACTGAAATCAATATGAAATGGGTGTGACTAAGAGGACAAGCAAATTCTGTGTGCATTTGTTGATGGACTGATAGCAAGATTAAGGTTTGCAGGTTAAGTATCAATGTACTTTAAGGTAGAAAACAAAGTTATCTATAGGAAAGCTTACTCAGTAACAAACATCAGGGATGCAGTAGATTGAGGTCCCATATGGAGAGTATCAACAAATAAAGTATTAAATAGGTAAATCCCAAAGTACTTTACTCAGTTCTTACTCAGGTAAACTGTCTTTGATGTCAGCGAGAGTTTGCCTGAGTGGAGACAGAATTAGGGAGCTCAGGATTTGGGTCATGAAATTTAGATCTCTGTCCTGTAAAGACATTTTAGGAAGAATGATACACATACAGACTATACACCAAGACCCCATTTCACTCAAATCAATGTTAGACAAGAAAAATATTTTTGATAACAAATTCAATTTTTCTTGCGAGTATGGAAAAATGGAAGAGTAAAGAGTACAAAGTTTAACTCATAATTAACTTACACAACTTCCTGACCATAAGCTGACTTGCAACACTGGAACAAGGAAAGGATGATGGCTGTAGTTTTTTATGTGGAGAGAGCCATCTTGTAGCAAGCTGTGTTAGGAGGATGTAAGGTAACGCTTTCCCCAGGGCTGATGTTCCGATAGATATGAGGAAGTGTTGGTGGTGTTTCATAGAAAGAATTATGGGATTGAACCAAAATATGTCAGAAGAGGGAATTATTTGTTTGGTTTATAAAAGGAGAGGAAAAAATTAAAGAGTAATTTTAAGAATTTCTTATGGCTATTCTAGCTCCTTGGAACTGTGAATGGACCTGCTATGAAGGGAAGGTGGCTTACAGTTCTTATTACAGTGGGAGCAGGAATCTCTGAAAAGCGGCTACATGTTATAGGGTGTAAAAAAAAAAGTCACAAATTACATGTAAAAAGATAGTGTCAGAGGCCCATCAACTAGAAAATATAGGGCCAAATGCTAGAGACTGGTTTATGTGCACCCAAAGCAGTTTGGTATTGGAAGGGGTGAGGTGCAAAATTAACTTTATGCCATCTTCGCAGCTTCCTGAACCTGGGCCTGTCCCATGGAACTCACCAGAACAGCCTAAGTTCTGCCATGGGTGCCACCAGCTACAATGGCTTCCAAGGGGCTATTCCACCAGCCACATAGAGTCAGAATGCAGCAGCATTCTGGCCATGTCCCTTTTCCCCAGCCATGCCCTGACATACACCCTACACCAGGGGTCGGCAACCTTTCAGAAGTGATGTGCTGAGTCTTCATTTATTCACTCTAATTTAAGGTTTTGCGTGCCGGTAATACATTTTAATGTTTTTAGAAGGTCTCTTTCTATAAGTCTATAATATAGAACTAAACTCTTGTTGTATGTAAAGTAAATAAGGTTTTTAAAATGTTTAAGGAGCTTCGTTTAAAATTAAATTAAAATGCAGAGCCCCCTGGACCGGTGGCCAGGACCGGGCCAGTGTGAGTGCCACTGAAAATGAGCTCGCGTGCCGCCTTTGGCACGCGTGCCATAGGTTGCCTACCCCTGCTGTACACAAATCCCCAGCTGTCCAGCTAAACCGGCTTTCTGCCTGTTTGGCATGTGGAGAGCACACAAGTTAGCCAGACCAGGGGCTAGGATCTTACCAATATCATGGTGAGGGAGGGGGATGGTTTCTTCCTGGAAAAATCCCTTCCCTGATAGAGTTTCACTATAACAGGAGACAGTCCAGCAGACAAAATATCCCAGCCCTGCACAAGCTATTGTTGGCACCAACACTCTGTAGTTGCAGAGGGCACTGCAAGCTGTGTGGTAAAGCTTGTTGAAAGCTATACTTTCCCTCCTCTGGGAGCTGTAAGCTAAGGTTTTTGCTTCACTCCTGCTGGGAACAGATAGACGGTGAGCCAAGGATTCCTGCTTAGCTCTTCTGGGTCAGCAAAAACTCCTTTTCATCCCCAGGGGGTAACGTAAAGCCATTAAGTATATTCCAGTGAGATAATTTAAGCCATTTAATAGGAACAACAAAAATGGTTATCTATTAAGAACAACAAGGGACAAAACAAAAGCCAAAAGGGAGGATGTCTGGCTGACAGCTACTGAAGGCAAGTCTACCCTACAATATTAAGTTGACATGAGTTACGTTGACTTAGAGCCACTGCAGTAATTACATGGCTTTTGCATGTCAACACAATACTGCTTGTGTCAGTAGTGTGTCCTCATCAGGAATGCTTGCACCGATTTAACTGTCAGCATGGGGCATTGTGGGACAGCTTCTGAAAGGCAGCAACAGTCGATGTAAGCAATGCACTGTCTATACTGACACTGCATTGACCTAGCTACATCGACTTATGTGCTACGCCTCTCACAGAGGTGGAGTTATGCCAGTTATATCTGTGGAAGCTGTATTTTATTGTTGACACTTAAAGAGTTAGGTTGATGTAAGCTTAAAGAGTTAGGTTGAGGAACAGCAGTTCCTTTCTCTGAGAATCCTCTGCATCAATAGATCATTTCCTCACAGCAAGTAAAATGCACTTCTGCTACTGGAGCCCAAACCAGCTAGCACTGTAGTATACAATGAAACCAAAGTTCTGTCTCCCACCCCTCTTTCATTCACCAGTGCAGATAAGTAGCAGTCAAATTCGTAATTAGTCAATTAGTCCAGACCTGGCAGCTGGCTTAATAAATCAGTTTATCCAGTTCCCATTAGAAGGGTGTGTGTTTACAACTCTGCAGCCAGTACAGTCTAATCATTAATCAGCAATAGTTGTGACACAATACAATGAAATAGCGGCCTGATCCTATTAAGAATTGTGAGTTGCAATAGACGTTGCACTGGCCCAGAATGTTTCTAATATGTCTGTGTGAGGCTACCCGCCAGCTCATGGCCTCTCTGTAATAAATTTCAGTCAAGACACGGAAAATTCCAATCACACCCAAAAACACAGAGATTCCCACAAGCAATGCCTGATTATATTGCATCCCATGGATAAGGCACATTGTTGCAGCACCTTAGGGGAGGGGAATCAAGTTCTTGACCCACAATTCCATCCCAGGTCCCCCTTTGCTCCCCACTTTGTAATTTGCTACTGGCCTACACCACTAGAATGGGCTGGAAATGTTTAATTTATTTTTTCCCCATTCTTTTGTTTTTATTTTGTTTTCCCCATTATTTTGTTGTTTTTATATTTCATAATGTGCCAGTAGTAGCAATTCATTGTACTACGACTACTGACATGTCATAATATAACAGTTGACATATTCCATTATTGTTATTTTATATTGTCAAACTGTTTCATTACAACACAAGAAGGTGACACTTTGATCTAGAAAAGATGATAAAATGCTTCAGTCGGCACTAAATAGCAGCTGTCTTTATTTTAAAAATAAAATAAAAATAACTAAAATAATAGAATATTTCAACTGCCATACTAGGGCATCTTCTGACATGTCGGCATTGCTACTAGGGTCATGTTACAAATAATGTAAATCTAATAAAAAACCATATAAAAATGAAAATAAAATAACATTCAAAATGAAATATCAAAATTTTAAAATTTTCAGAAATTTTTCAGAAACTATTTCTTCTTATTCCAATTTGGACCAAAAACAAATTTTGAAATGTCATGATTTACTTCAAACCAGAAAGTCTGAGTTTTGGCCAGCTCTGTACACCACTGCTCTGCTGGCCTGTATCCTAGCACCACCAGATTTGCTGCCCGGTTCATGGTGCCATTGTGCCACCTGCTCATTCCTCACCAATGCTATGGGGAGGAGTAAATAAGTACGTAGCGCTCCTAACCCCAGTGCATCTAGAGCCAAGGACTGGACAGTCTGCAGGTGGTGGTAATTGCGGGGTTTTGCTCTCTTTTATCTCCCTGCCTGGGCAAACAGCCCATGTCAGAACCTAGCCCTTAATGTTCCCCCCGATTCCTTTTTCTGCTCCTTTCATGAGTCTAAGGGAGGGAGGAAAATGGTAAGGAGTCACAATCAGAATAGGCATCAACTCAAGAGGGAAGGTGAGTAATCTTCCAATTAAACAGAAAATGACAAGAGCAAAATAACAGATGCATAAACAAAAGCTCCATCTCACCCACATAGCAGGAAGAAGAACAGGAGTACAAGGCTGCTACTCTGAAACCCACATAGCAGGGTTTACAGTGAAAGTGTACAATAAGGGAAGAATTTATCATAGTACAATAAATGACTTTATAGCACTTGCTGCAAGCAGTGCTTATGAGTAGAATGTAGTAATTCTTCCCTTTTGATCCTGGTGCTGAATATTGAATTTGATGGGAGTTCCTCACGCAGTGGAAAAGGAAACCACTGCACGTTATTTCAGTTTTAGGCTCTATTGATTGACCTGAATATTCCTCACCATGTTTCTGACAGGTACACAAGTGCTAACTAGGGACGGAAAAGTCAGGGTTGGGTAAAAATAGCAAGTACTTTTTTTTTCACAAATGTTTTCATCCACAAAACATTCACCATTTTGATCGGGGTCATTTTGCATTGGTTGCAAACCTTTAGTCATGTCAGCTGTCTGAAGTCAGTGGCACCCTCAAATCAAATCAACAGCCAGCTAAATCCTCTAGCTTTTTGACTGAAAAAAAATTACATCTTCAAAATTTCACTCTGGAAAAGAGCATGTGCAAAGAGCCTTTCAAAATCAAGACTCTACAATACAGCTGGCCAGAATTTTTCTTTTGAGAAATGGTTTTGATGGGAAAATGGCCTTTTTCATCCAAAAATTTGAGGGTATGAAAATTTTCATATTGTTCCAATTTTTGGATGAAAAAGCAAAATCTGAATAATTTTCAGTTTTCTCATGGGTTTCATTTTTTGCACTGAAAAATTGGAAAAATCCTAAATAATTTAAAAAAAGTTACAATTTTTTCCTGGGGAACACTTCCCATTTCCCATGTACTGCTCTACACCAAGTGCCCTCAAGCATACCACTAAAATTTGTGCTCCTTAAAAACTAGATGATGAAGCCGTAAAGTAAATAAAAGGGATCGTTTAGCTAGTTGAATAATCAAGAGCTTAGAGGGACATCAGAAGGGGCTGGACTGAGTTAGTAAATGGATATACTTGCTTCCTTGCAGCAGCTAGCAAGGAATGGGAATGATCAGTAAAGCCATAGAATAAAAAAAATCTCCAATTTACTACAAATGGTCTCTTTTCTAGATCTCCTCACATCCCCAGTTGAAGGCAATGCTCTGTGTCCCTCAATCAATATTTTACTTATCCTTCAGCTACCCTAATGCAACCCTTAGCCCAAATCAATAAAGAGTAGAAAATATTGACTTAATTGGGATCAAGAGTGACAACTCTTCCCTGGGTTCACTGCCTCCTTGTTAATTATGTTGTTTGCTGTGAGTTACTTAGACAAAAATTGTTTTTGCTGCAGCATGTGTACCCATTTAACTCTGTTATCAATGCCATTTACTATCATTTTCTCCAGGAAGTCATTGATCATCAGCTAGGGCCTCCCAGGTTAGGTCTCTTAAGATCAAATGAACCTACACAACAGCGACCATGATATTCTTCAGGATAGATTGGGGGAGGGGGATGCATGCATGTTTATTCTGCAGGTACATTAACTACTATAGAAATCAAGTTCAGGCTTGATTAATTTTAGTGGTAAGCTATATAAGTTAAATACCACATATGAGCTCTTTTATTTCATTTATAACACAGAACACCGACACAGCTTCCTTGCTGAGAACTTGTCTATAATATGCCGCTCTAAGTTCCCCAGCTGTTCCAGGAGAAACAAATACCTAAATATTTTTGGGGGAAAGAGATTGATGGCTTTACAAGCATAGAAGTGTTTTACATTTTCCTCAATAGGTTTTATAAATTACTGCCATAACTGAACGTGACTGTTTATCACTCTCATCCACAGCGTTGCTTGCTCAACATATTGGTTACTTTACTTTGCCTTCCCAAATTGTTTAGCAGAAGATTTAAGATGAACAGAGGCTGCTGCTTTTATAAATCCTGATTTTATTAGTGATGAAGTGGCTGGGAAAAAGTCCCTGAAAGACTGTCTGCCCTCCATCTCCTCCATACCATAACTAGGTCTCCAACAGGAAAACACACACATACACACTACTAGGATGTCCAGGGCCTACTGAAGCATAATATTGTAATAAGATTTATGAAGAAAGTGATCCCTGTGAGGCCTCATTACAGGCATTCCTATGGCTAAATTACTGCTTGAGAGGGCGAAAAAGGCATCTTTACAACAACCTCGCCAAAACAAAATGGAACATTTATGTCGGGATCTGTCTTTTGTTTCCTTCATAATAGTGTCTGAGTAAGACTTTCTAATTGGTTCTTAATGCAGTTTGTCATGCGTTTTTGTTATGCTGTCATTATTTTTACCATCAATATGAACCCATCTTAACACCGAGGCATAACTGTCTCCAATTAACTGATGAAAAATGACATCCATGTAAATGTGCACTGTAAAATCTGCCTCATCTATCTGAATACAGCACTTTTCCCTCTGTAGCTTTCTTTCACAGACAAAGTGCAATTGGACGACTCAGTGAGATTAAACAAACAAACATATAAAACAGCAACAACATTGCTCCCACTAAGTAGATATATACTCCTGTCCATCTTGTATTTCAGGAAGGATGGGGAAAAATACATATACATTTGTTTAGATTTATACAAAAAATAAAAGGGTTGTCCATCCAATACATCCATCTATCTATTGTGTATTGAAAACTGTACTGAAATTGTAAGCTGTCACTTTAAATGCTCAGAGACTTTTTCTTGGCCTAGGTTTCAGGCTACGGGCTCTAGGTCCCTATTCTAAGTAAGCTTGTATTCTGGTATCATACTCCATCTCATGGGTAGCTGCATATGGGCAGACCCCTGCACTATGCACAACTAACAATAAGATCAGGGCCACATATACCCATTCTGTGATAGCCATTGGCAAATGTGGACTTCTTAATGGCGAGCATTGTAGTTTTCTTCATATTAATACACCTCTACCCCAATATAATGTGACCCGATATAACACGAATTTGGATATAACGCGGTAAAGCAGCACTCCGGGGGGAGGGGGGGCACTGCACGCTCCAGCGGATCAAAGCAAAGTCAATATAACGTGGTTTCACCTATAATGCGGTAAGATTTTTTGGCTCCCGAGGACAGCGTTGTATCGGGGTAGAGGTGTATGACAAACATGATAATGTAGTAGCGTACCTGGTGTTTTGCTGGAAGAAATGTTGTCTTGCCTGCCAAATAATCATTACATTTGCATTGTTTTTATTCTTATTACTTGTTAAGCATAGACAATGGTCCCGGGGACTGTACAAGACAAAGAGGTGAAATGGGCACTCAAAGGGCTTAAGTGGGATTTAGGTGGCACTTAGGCCTTGTGATGCCTTACAGCACAGGGGAGAATTTCACTCTTTTGAACATACTTCAGACCCAAAGGTTTTAACCTTTAATGCTTCCTCCTATGCATTTTGGGCCAGATCCAAAACCCAAGTCTTCCACTGACTTTAATGTGCTTTGGATTAGGCCCTTTTCTTATATCCTCTATTTCTATTTGAAATTGCCTGAAGGGAAGGTACACGTATGATACTAGACTATATTCTGCCTGGGTTTTAAAAACTCCTCAGAATGTGGATTCTGGGCTATGAAGATAAAATTCATTGTCAGAATGTGAAAAAACAACCCACATTTGAAAATAGCAAATTTCAGCAAGACTCCATACTTACTAGTGTTCCTTTACCCATGAGATCAGTAGACTTTGGCAGTTTTCTTGTATAATTCAGTAAAGCTTTCAGAGCAAAACTGTTGAGATGATGAATTTATTAGGCAGAGTAAAATATAGCTTATCACATATCCCATTGTGGCTTGGTAATGCATGTTGTAAAGTTTTCTACATTTTCATCATTCTTGCTTTTGTGTCCTTTATCAGTAACAGCATACTTCACCATATTACTTATTTTAGATTATCCAAGCTCATTCTGTTAAATAAAATCCTGTTTTTTTTCTTTTATTCCATTTAAAAGCCATGTTCTACATATGGTACAATATCACTCTCAGTCTGAATTAGTTTAGATATTTTTCCCCCCAGTAATCCTATTACATGAAAACTATCAGTAATATTTTGCTCATCACGATCTTTTACAAAGAAAGACCTAATTGTATGATGACAAATAATTTCTCTAGGAAAATATTTTAAAAATGAGGTGCTTCTATACACAGATGTTTCCCTCTGTGCTGATTAGTAGCCAATTAATTTGGAAACTGAACATTTCTTTTTAAAATTATTTTGCCAAAGAAAAGTTTATTAATACTTTTAATGCATGTTCCAGTGGACATTTGCACACGTTCACAGAATTTATTCTTAGCTTTCCTGACTCCATAGAATAGTGCTCCAATGAAATATTTGGTTTTATATAACGTCATGTACTTCCGTAACTCTTTTGTTCCCTGAATGTATGGTCAGGCTATTCAACAATGCATATCTTTACCTCGCTACACGCTGAGAAATGTTCTAGTTTGACTTTTTTTTTAACTTTAAAAAAGAATCTATGCCTTTGTCAAGCAGCAGTATTTTTAGACACTGCTCAGACTTAGTATTCTGCTAAAGTCCTCTAAGATTTCTCTTTCACTTCAGTCCCTGACAACTTGGATGAAACATTAATCCACATTCAAAGGCACTTAAAATCATTGTTTTGTTTTCCTCAAAGAAAGAAGACCTACCATACAGGTCAGCCTTGGGAGCTGTATTAGGTAGCAAGTTAGGGGTTTAAAAAAAAGGGAAACTCAAACAAGTCTTTCTCCATAATTCATGTTTCAGGCTGTGGCTTAAAAGATTAATTTATAGTCAAGGCAAACTTTTAAAATTAAAATTGGTGCAACTTGATGCACAGATGAAGGCATAGTTTTTGCATCTTTAGGCTCTGAACTGGGAAATATGCACATGAGTAACTTTACTGATATGAGTAGCACCATTAAAGTCAATAGGACTACTCATATGAGTAAAGTTAAACATATGCATAAGTGTTTGCAAGATTGGTGCTTGAAATTGGATGCAAATCACCTAGGGACACTTTGCAGATTACCAAAGATATAAAATAGTTGGCACTTTGTATATTATATATAAATAATAATTTTGTATATATAAAGTGTGCGGGCACACACGCATTCATTAAGCATATGTGCAGTCCCATTGACTTTAATGGGCAACCTTATGTGCCTAAAGTTAAGCATGTGCTTTAATGCCTTGCTGGATCTGCATCTTCTTGCATTTGTTGTAACCCACAGTGGACAACACCAATTTTCTAAGGTAGCAAAGAGTACCATCATTAATTCAAACAGGTCTGCCAGTTGTATGATGTCACCTGTATAAACTAAAGAGCTTAACTCTAGATGACCCAAAGCCACACCCTCTAACTCATCTACAATTCTTAATGTCCAGTTTAAGAACATGATGAAAAGCGATGGTGATTCCATGTCCCTTTGTCTTCCATGAAACTTGGATGTGAACCAGTTGCTTAATTTTCCACCAATTCTAAAATATACTGGGATGCAAATACCCAGCAATAAAGAGGAACTGAGAAAATGCAAGTATGTCTGTCAGTAAAAGAGATCCCTCTGCAGACCGTATGTAAAATAGGCTCTCTGGTGTCATGTAGAGCACAATTAGGATCCCTGCAATGGGATGGATACAATTCCAATTCTAGTCATTGGAGTCTTTTCCCTGACTTCCATGGGTGTTGGATCAGCCCCAAAAAGAACATATCTTATGTTGAGTCACAATAAATGTTGTGACTGTGCTGACCAAACACACTGTAAAGTGGCCTTTCTTTTCCATTAAACCTCTCTGACACTGTTAAATTGTGTCATTTTAATTTTAATGCACGAGCCGTGTTTATGATTGGAAAAACCTTGTAGCACTATAATTTATGAGTTGCACTATGAGCTATAGAATAAAGATTTCATGAAACCTCTCTTTTTCCCACCTTGGAGTAATAAGTATGTTTGAAACATAGTTTTAATTAAATGCGAAGCAATACTCTGCCCTTAGATGTACAAGTCACTTCCATTGAATAATATAAGGGTCTGCATGTATGTACCATGTATGTGTCTATGGGCAGAATTTGTTCCATAATACAGTTTGAAAATGGTTTAACCCAAGTGCAGTTTACATATGGAAAGTATTTTGTTTCTCCATACCCACCTATGAAAACCTTCATAAAGCTGTGACATGTTTTGTTTTCTAAAGAACATGGGTGCAATTCATCCTTTTTTTTTTTTTTTTTTTTTTTTTTTTTGCAGTGTGTCAGCAAAATAGCAAAGTCCATTTGTTCAAAATCTTTCAATAGTAATGTAAAGCTGGAAAGTCAGTATTATCTTTCATTTCTAGCTCATTTGCACATCCTATCTCCATATTATGCTACACTAATGACAAACACTATGTCCAATGCACATTCATGCATTTTAACTCTGAAGAGTTAAAATAGTCCGTTGTTTTGAATTGCTTCTTCTGTGACAGCTCAAAATTGCTGTGCAAGGTAAAACTTTAATATAAGTCTCCAAATATTCCTTCGCTGGGGTATTTGAGCACCTGTGTCAAGTGAATTTGAAAACTTGGTCTAAAATGTCAACAAAATTACCTGTTCAATCCTTTTGGAAAGACTGCACAATCTGCAAAAGAGATTCAAGAATAAAGGAACCCCATATTTAAAAGGTCTAGAAATTCTGTCAAGCTAAAAGCTGCATTTTCAAAAGAAAACTTTCCGCTAAGTTTTCAGCAGAGGCCAACTTCATTTGGGGTCAATCCTATATTTTGCTGGAGTTGCACAGTAATGAAATCAGTGCAAATATACACAGCAGACCCCTAAAGAAAGTCTCCAGCTAACTTCTTTTTCTAATCACCTTCCACAGATTTCTACTGCATCTATCCACCGCTCTTCCCCCCCCTCCTACTCCCTGCCTCTATTGGCACAGAATTCAATGGCTTCCGAATTCTCTTTCATCCTGTGACTGTGTATTGGGGCACAATTTTCCATCACAGTTACAGCATCAGTGATCAAACTATAATTGGTTGTGATCTTATGCTCCTGGTAATTGTGTCTTCTCTAGCTTGAAGGTGGATAAAAGTTCCATTAAACTCTGAAGGACTCAGACTCCTGCTCAGGTTTTCTAAGTTGGAAAATATGAAAAAGTGGAGGAAGCCCACCACATATCGGGAACAGTATTGCCTTTAAACTGATATGCTACATCCTAGAACTACCAGTATTCATTCAGGCCTAGCACAGGCATTAGCACTGGGTCTAGGGGAAGAGTGGTGGTAGAATTGTTCTGTGACCACTGCTTCATACTCTACTGACCCATGGGGGCAATACCAGGTAGATCAATGTAGCAACAAATACAATTGTCCTGTCCTTGCTCCTTCCCCAGGCCACTTCTGCCTCACTCCAACACTTGCTGTGCTCCCAAATTCCTCAGCACCCCTGCAAGCACTCCCTAAATTCCACCCCCTTCAAAGTAGAGCCACACTAGTTGTGTTGCATCTGAGACCTTCTACAACTACAAAGGAGAGGGAAAATTGCTCTTAAATTGTTAATATACCATTTTAACAAGGGTAACGTCACTGACATTCAATGGAGTTACTCCCAGTTTACATCAGTGTATATGAGAGGTTAACCAGACACTGTATATGTGTCCATACATAAAAATGAATCCAAGCAAACTATTATGAACTGTGATTGATAGAAATTTTTTTAAGCCAGAAGAGACCAGTTGGAACTAAAATTTCATCCAGTAGTTCCTATGTCAAACCCAATCATTATGATTATTCCAGTTCTTCTTGAATACTGCTAATCTGGACAGTGAGCAAACACCTCCATGAAGGAATAATGTCCCATTCTTGTATACAAGTGTTACCTGCATCTAGTATATTTAACATTCTACCACATGTTTCTTGACTTACATACTTCTTTTATTCTGGGAATGAACTCTGATTCCATAGTCATTTATACACACAGGTAACATTATTTCATGTGTGTAATCCTATTGAACTCACATGCATAAGTTTTTGCAGAGTTGGGTTTCTGGCTAGTAACCATTAGTTTTAATTAGAGCTGAGGGATTAATGGATTTTTTGGTTTGCTGGCAATTCCAAAACTTTTTTTTTAATTTATTTTGGGTTGACCTGAAACCAATTAAAAAAAAAAAACCACCAGTGAATCAATACATTGAAAACATTTAATTTGATATCAAGCAAAACATTTTGTTTGACTGCAAGCAAAATGTTTCTTTTCAATTTTGAGCATTTTCATTGTTTGCAAATATTGAAGGAAATTTTTAAATGAAATGTTGTTTTGAACCAAAAAAAGTCAAAACATTTCCTTTTGAAAATGTCTAAATAAAATGTTTCAGTTCTTTAGAATTTTGGATTTTGTTTTGGTTTACTGAAACAATTTGACAAATTCACTGAATCTGCATTTTTTGCACAATTTTTTTGTCCAGTTCTAATTCTAACTGCCTCTCTGAACACCAGACAACTAATTTAAAATCTACTACTAATACATATTACCTGCATCATCTCAATAGTTTAGAAATGGACACCAGGTGAAGCATCTCTTTGCATGACTCCTATTGTTTAATGGTTACTCACCAAGACTTGCTTGAGCCTCAAAAAATCATCTACTGAAATGCTCTCTTTTCTCCTTTTGATGCTGGAAATAGGCTAGCCCAAGCTCAATAAAAACACTAAACAAACTTTCTTCTTTATTACCTGTGTAAACACGGTACATTTCTCCATCACCTGTCAGTAGTATTGACAAAATTGAACATCCCAGTACTTCAGGAAACCAGCTCCTCAGACCTGCATGCAGAGTGAGCCAAATTCTGATCCCATTGAAGTCAATGGGAGTTTTTCCATTGGCTTCAAGGCAACCAGAATTTGGGCTGGCGTCTTCTGTTTGTTAGCTGAGTGTTCCTCTGGTTTCTTTACTGGGAAAGTACAATTGCATACACAAAAATTACTGTATAAAGGAAAATATATGAGAGAGAGAGAGGGAGAGAGACTATTAGGGAGGGGCCACTAACAGACTTTTAGTGCTGTCATCGAAATAGCACAAATAACATTTTCTTCATTACACTCAGACCTGTGCATGAAACATATGATGGGTTAAGTCCTGCTTACATGTAACCCAGTGGAAGTATCTCAGATCTCTTAGTAAGCAGCCAGGGAGTAAAGATGGGTGGGGGAAAAGAGACATTTTTTTTTAAATGAATATATATGATGATCGTTGATTACAGTGCCCCAAAGTGTGCTGAGATAAAAAGCACAGGACCACTGCTCTGAAGAGCCATACTCTCTGTTATAAAGCACTCCAGAACGGGCCACTCTGCCTTGAACGGTCCCTTCGAATATGCGCTAACTACTTATGCTAATCAATCTGTTCCACCTGGCATTTAGCTGTGACGCTCAGAGTATCTTTCCCAGATCTGAAGAAGAACTGTGTGTAAGCTTGAAAGCTTGTCTCTTTCACCAACAGAAGTGGTCCATCCACCCAAAGATATTGCCTCCCCCACCTCATCTCTCTAGTATTTATAGCACATTCAGTGCCATGGTATCTGATTGCATTAGACTACGGGAGCCCCCCCAGCTCCTATAGCATGTCCTCATTGGAACTTGCCAATGGGTTGGATATGGGTAGCTGTGGCTCTAGCCTTATGTTGTCTTCAGATTGCTCTCACTACACCCACCAGCCCTTCCTCCACACTGCTCTAGAAGGAACCCATCTGGAACTGAAGAACTAAGAATTTCCAGCACAGGATTCAGGAAGCCTCATACCCCTGAACAGTGGAACCTTACACTGGCAATGAGGAGGCAGGATTTATCCATAGAAGAAGATGCCATTTAATAAACAAAAATATCTATAAGGAAAATATCAGAGAAATATCTGATCTCTCATGGTTCTCACCATTCGAGGCAGTGGAAATTTCAGGAGATTGGACAACCTTGTGAGATTTCTGCTATTTGGAGCCAATTTCTTATGTCAATAGCTCACAAGATTTCAGCAGTGTCTAACCCACTCCTACCCCAGATTCAGCCTCCAACCCAAACTCTGAATCCTCACTTAAACCTAAGGCTGATCTGCACTGGATTCTGAATGCTGCCTTCTTTGCCCATCTCTAGTATTTGACTCTTATTGAGAAGATATGGGACATCCTTCTCCTCCTTCATAATAACAGAAAGTGATGCTATTTCTGCCTTAGCCTCATGTTCTTTTCCTCTTCGCACAGTGTTTGTGTGTGAAGGGGGCAAGTACATCTTTTATTTTCTTCCATACTATTCAATTCTCCCTTTGCTTTTATTGCTTTCCCAGCATGGTCTTAATTTAGGGTGGCATTTGGAAAATTACTAAGGTTTTTGACCTGACCTAAGGGATCACAAACTCTGACCTGCACATGGGACTTCCATTAATGTCAAATAGAATTGCATGCCTGGATCAAGGCAGTGTATGACCCTTTAGAGAGAAAGCAGCTTTGTCGATGAGAGAGAGAGAGAGAGAGAGAGAAAAGAACCATGAGATCTGCAGAAGAAATGAATCAGAAGGAAAACTGTGATGCTGTTAAAGGAAAGTGAAAAAGCAAAGCTACAGAGGACAGAAAGTCCAGATCAGAGCTGTGCATGGAAAAGTGGGTTCCAACTCAAACATAAGATGAGACAAGATGGGAGTAAATTTTAAGAAAGAAAAGTAGTCATTATAGAAGAGACATTTAGCTGATAACAAGAAACTATTTAAGGTTTCTGATTAGTTCAATGGAAAAAGAAGTATTAAAGTCTTGGACTAGACAGTAATGAGTAATGACAGTTATTGTAAAGACAGTGTGCCACCTTCTTTTATATATATTACCAGAAGCTTCAGAAATGGTTTAACAAGGAGATGATCACACTATGCCTCTGCATACCACATCCTCAAAGAAAGAAAGAGACAGACAGATGAGACTGGCTAATGAGTTAAACTAAGAAGCGATGGTAATACCTCTTAGACAGTTTTAAAAATATGTCTATGCTGTACTTCATTAAGATGCAATAGCTCATGCAGGTCCCCATAATGTAAGGCCGTAGAAGATTTTGCAAAACTTTCAGGTGATACAAGGCAGGCCTGAGAAGTCACTTTCTCCAGGAGAAACAATTACTCATTAGTGTGGGATCAGTGCCTTTTTGTGCTAGGCCCCATACAACACGTACATTGCATGTTAATTTCATTGCATCATCAACTAGCAACATTGTCCTTTTTGAAGACCAGTGCTGAATTTGTGCTTTTTGGTTTCTTTTACCTGCTCTTGTGATGTGTGTTTGGGAGGGGCTCGGGGTAGGGCTGTTTGTTTGTTTTGAGATATTGTTTCAGTTATAAGTGACAAAGTCCAGGAGGCTAGTAGTTACATCCCAGACTGGAATCAAGCATCAGGAGAGTTCTTCCCTTTGCTCCCCTCAACCTTTTGCACAAGTCAGCTGCCTGCATTGCCTGATGGGATAAGCCCACTTCTACTGGCAGAACTCAACACCCCAGAGAGGTTTACTGGGATATGTTTTGGGCATATCCTCTGGCCCCACACTGCATCCCACCAGAAAATAGCTGTAGAGCTGTGCAGGGCCACTGAAATTACTAACGTTGACCGTGCTTCCTCAGAACCCCTGAGGGCATTATGCCAGGACCTGGCCTCTACAGGTCCAGTGCCTTCAGACACCACTGCAAGGGGATGCAGCTCCTTTCACCTGCGTGCCTCCCAGTCATGGTTCAGACTCGGAGCCGTAATTGGAAATGTTTGCCATGCACAGCTCCCTCTTTGCTCATGGACCAGAGTGGAAAAAAAGTAGGCTAGATTCTGTATGTACCTTCTCTCTATAGTCACACAGGTTGAAAGGATGTTTCTTTGCACCATATGGGTTAAATGCATGAGTCACTATTTCATGTTGAAAGGGAATCTGTGTTATATGTTATGCCTCAAGCTGATCTTTGGGAAGAGGCATCTGCCTGGGGCCAGCACCACAAATCATGGAAGCAAAACAAAAACCAAAAAGGATGTATTGTGTGTGGTAGGAAGGGAATAGTGCTGAAAGGCATTGAGGGTTTTAGACCCTTGTCAGAAAAATGTTTCATGCAAAGTCCCCAAACAAAGATCTGTGGACTATCCTTAGAATTGCTGACTGTAGAAAATGCTCCAGTTCCTTGGCTCTTTGCAAATTTCTCTGTGTGAAACATTTATTGTGAAAAGGGCCCTAAAATTTTACCATCAGCTATAAATGTTTAGGGTTTTCCTGGGCATCTAACGATAGGTAGAAACATCCTCATGCTTCCCAGACTGGCACTTGAAGGATATCACTGTCTTATCAGGTTCACAAGATATTGGCCATGAGATTCGAGTCATTACATGAGCAGAGAGAAGGAAATGCAGGTAGCAGATGCAATGTAGTTAATACCACTTTCAAGCATTTTTTATGAATGATTCTGTACCTGCATAATCAATATCCAGGCTATAATTTCACATGTAGCCTCTTTATATTATCATTGTGGACAAAACATGTATGCTTAATTCTACTTTATCCATCATATTTTACTCCTTTTATTTCATAATTCAAATTCCATTACCCATCTCCATTGTTTAACAGTAGAGATATAGAGCACTGGGGTCATTTTTAAAGCTCCTCTATCATGATAAAATTACTATTTTTATTAGCAATAAATTTTATCTATATATTATTATGATTAAACAATGAATAAACCATGTGCTTGCCTGGTACATCTCACTTCAGGGGGAAATCACGTTAAAAATTCAAGTTCTAAAATTTTCCTGGAAAGAGAAACTGTGTACTTTTATTACCAATTCAGATGAGTGAAAGTCAATCCCATCAATCTTTGATTTTCTTTAATAATTCATGAAATTTTGTGAATCAGCAGGTAATTGCTTCTTAGAGTCAAGCTTCTGAGCATTTTTACCAGTACTCAAGACTTGTGTGGATTTATGCCTCTGCATATAACAGCTAGTGCCTTTAAACAGGGACATTTAAAAGTTTCCACTTACACACAAATGACATTTAAACAGCCCCTTTGATTGATTTTCAGTGGGTAAGATAACATCACTTTAGTTTCTGGTATATAATTTACCTGACAAAACTGGCTCTGCTGGTTTTCCCCTGGGGGTTTTGAGCCATCTGTTCTCAGGATTATTTTGAATCTGATTATTATTAACTTAGTAAATTAGGTGTGCTAAGTGATTGAGTATTCATTTGAATGTTCTTAAAATGGAGTATCTCTCGACCTGAAGGCCTGTCACTTTTTGGGGTTAGTCAGCTAAAGATAAAATTTTCAAAAGTGTCTTGGAGACTTAGGGTATGTTTACACATCAACTAGACATCCATGTTGTGTAGATTTATGGGCTCAGGCTGAAAACCGAGGTCTGGGACTCTCACACCTCCCCTGATAGTGCTCTTCTGAACCTGGAAGTCTATATAACAGTGAAACAGCCCCACGAGCCTGAGTTGTCTGGCACAAGCCAGTTGTGGGTGTCTAGTTGCTGTGTAGACCAGTGATTCTCAAACTTTTGTACTGGTGACCCCTTTCACATGGCAAGCCTCTGAGTGTGACCCCCCCTTATAAATTAAAAACTCTTTAAAATATACTTAACACCATTATAAATGCTGGAGGTGAAGTGGGCTTTGGAGTGGAGGCTGACAGCTCGCAATCCCCCATGTAATAACCTCACGACACCCTGAGGGGTCCCAACCCCCAGTTTAAGAACCCCTGGTGTAGACATATCCTTAGGCGCCTTAGGAAATGTCTACATGAATAATTAGTTTGCAGCAAACTCAGGGGGGTTGTATCTATCGGTTTTGGTTAGAGCTTGTGCTAAATAGGCACAGGCTTAAGTAAGGGACAGTAAGGAACCAAACTGTGCTGAGGGGACCCCAGGAGGGCTTGTGCCTCTGGGCTGTCTAACCTAGGCTCTTTTGCTCTCACTTTCTCACCATTGTTACTATCAGTTCCGCTCCAGTGGTGTTAGCATTAGTGTAGACAGCATTCCAGGAGGCTGCCAGTGTTTTAACCACCATGTCAGCTAATCCTTCTCACAGCAACATTACACAACATTGTGCTTAATATGCTGGTAGCACCCCCGAGCTCTGCCTATACTTGGTGTTCCCTCTGTTACCTCTACAGTTGGGGCTCAACTGGTGGTAGCAACAGTGGCAAACATTAGGCAAAAAAAGTCTAGTATAAAGAAGGCCAGAGAGGTGAAAAACTGAAAAATATAGTTAAAAATGACATTTTAAAGGGATAAATGTCATTTTCAACAAAAGAACCACTTTTTGGCAGGAAAATGTTTCAGTTGAAAAATTTCAATCAGTTCTCCTCAGAGAAGCTTCAGGAGAAGTTCCACCTCGGAGTGCTTTGTGGACTTCAATCATTTAACTGAAACCACACCCCTGTGAAACACATACATGTTGCCATATTCATTTTGCGGTTAGATAAAGCACGGCACAGAGATATTGAATAATTTTTCCTAGGTCACACAGCCAATACTATAATCCAAGAATCTTCACTACTTGTCCCCTGCCCTAACAGGTTCTCTAGGAACCGTGTTTCAAAAAGATGTGTTCTTTTCATGTTTATATAATTTAATGTTCTGTGTATTGATTTGCTAGCACTGACCTGGTCGATCTAAAGCAAGTGAGCTAGGAGGATATCTTTGCATAAAGGCTGCAGTTGTATACAGTACCTGTATTTCAAATCCAATATTCTTCACAGGCTTGGCTTTAGAATTTATGTATTCACAACAGTGTCAAATACAATTACAAAAAAACCCTGAAGAATACTGCTATTTTGGTTGTGTTGTAGGGCTGGATCATGCTGGAACAGTATATTTTGCTGCATGGAAGACACCATTTTGTAGCACAAAATGGCATCCTTCACACAGCATGACCTCGCATTCACTCTATGTGTGAGGTCATGCTGGTGAGGGAGTTCCAATAGTAGCATTACTTGCCCATTCAGGGCAGCAACCCAAATATTCATGACAGTATAATCGATAGCATAGAGGAACTAGACTTCTCTTCCATGGACACAACTTGCACCTATAAAATATATGCACAGAAAATGAATGGCAAGAACACATCAAAGCACATGCACCTCTAACTTCCTGCTTAGAACATACAATCAGGCTATCAAGCAATTACTTTTGTCCTTGCAAAAGAGAAGTTGCCCTTTAGAAAATGTGGCCCAAAATAATGCACACAATCAACATTATCAGTCAGGCAAACCCAGGCCCAGCTGTTCATGGCAAGTGCTCATGTGCATACTTGCTTTTCATGACTGCATAACCAACAACATACTTGTACACTGTCAAATGAGCAGTTAGACGGTAGCTGGCCCTCTGTACATGCATGTGCTGACGGACACGTAAATGCATGTGTAACCCACACCTCCTAAGTGTGGTGTTCTGTCCCATCTAGTGGCACTGAGACCACTTAGCCAGAGAGATTAATGAGTTTGTTTACCTGGCCCATCTGCAGGTCCAGCCGACCGTGGCTCCCAGGCCAATGGGAGCTGCTGGAAGTGGCACGGGCCAAGGGACGTACTGGCCACTGCTTCCAGCAGCTCCCATTGGCCTGCAGCGGCGAACCACCGCCAGTGGGAGCCACGATCGGCCGGACCTGCGGACGGGGCAGGTAAACAAACCGGCCCGGCCCACCAGGGTCTTCCCTACACAAGTGGTGACCCCAGTTTGAGAAACACTGCGGTAGAGGCTCATGCACTAAGTCCCAGAGGTCCCAGGTTCGCTCCTGCCCGATGGTGATTGGTGTTACACATGCACAGCATAGCATCCAAATGTTTGTATGTGACTCTGAAAATCTGGGCCTGCATTTCTATGGGGCTAACTTTCTGTTAGACCCTGATCCTGCAGGAGACCCTTGTGCCCATGAAGAGCTCTATTGACTTCACTGTGAATTTTGTTCCATGACTAGGGCCTTAGTTTGGGCCCATCTGAAAAAAACAACTATTATTAGTTCAAAATGACTTTAGACCTTTTTGACCTGTTCTAGTCATGCTCATAACTAGACCCAAGCTAGCACCCCACGAACCTCCAACTAGTATCTTCAAGCCCCAAGCTAGCATACACAGTGGCAGACTAATTCACTTGTGAAATTTACAGTATAAAGCAAGATTCTGAGAGCTGGATCCTCATCTGGCATTAACTAGTCTAGCTCCAATGCACTCAACAGATCTATGCCATTTTGTATCAGAGCAGGATCTGGCCTTAAGATGCTAAAGAAATATTAGGTCTTATCCTGTACTCCCACTGAGTTTAGTGGAAGGTTGGGTTGGGTTGTTTCCCCCCCAAACACACACCTGTTTTAGGAGTATAGAAACTGACTCTGATGTATATTCTGCACCGAGAACCTAGTCCTGCAAACACGTAAGCATGCAACCAACTGTGAAGTCAATGATATTACTCCCATGAGTAAAATTACGCAAGTGCCTATGTTTTTAGCAGCATCAGATCCCTAGTTAATGTGGTCCTGATGTTTAGCAAATTAAGTTGGAATAAAAGATTGCAGCTGATATGATTGTCAGTTAGTTTTGCAATTAGTGTTCAAAATTTCATCTTAATAATTCATTCAGCTCCTCCTCTCTATACAAACTAGTAAAGTTTTCTACCACAAAACATCCATTGTATTTTGCACAACGTCTGCAGGACTGATATACAGTCACATGAGTGTTGTATAAACTCTTATTTCACTCTCATTTACTGATCATCTTTTCTTCCTCTGGTGAA
This sequence comes from Malaclemys terrapin pileata, assembly GCF_027887155.1. Classification (NCBI taxonomy): domain Eukaryota; kingdom Metazoa; phylum Chordata; order Testudines; family Emydidae; genus Malaclemys; species Malaclemys terrapin. The sequence continues at coordinate 13,745,402 of NC_071516.1, read as the reverse complement.
TGCTGACTCTGGAGGGAGAGAAAAAAGTCTTCATCAACATTTTGCACATAGCTGATGAAATCATCCACACCCACTTAAAAGATTAGTGTTGTACAACCCCATCTTAATTGCCTTTTAATCTTTTCTTTAAATTCCTTCCCAAACTGTTTGGATTCAATGTCTTCCATCCTGTAATACAAACTCTTCCTTCTCTGCTGAGCAATCAGACACCTAGCTCATCATCACTGAACATGTCAACGAAAGCAAGGTGACAAATCCCGATTCCACACTGCTGTGTGCAGTAGAAGTCAAACAACTCCTCATGTTGTATAGTGGCTACACAGCTTTTATAAAATGTTGATTCATCCCCCACATTCTTTATTCACTGCCAGCTGGAGCCAGCTTTTATGCACCGTCAGAGTGTAATTCTGGGCCATATAGACCTGTGCCAAGCTATCGTAGCTTGTAGACCTACAATTATGGGCCATATAAATATTTAATCAACCTTCCCCTTTGTCTCATTTAATCCCACAGGCTGCTTTTCTTCTCTTATTGCTGCTCTCCACCATCATCACCCCACCACACACAACACGCACTCTCCAACATAAAATGCTCTTTTGTAAAGACTCAGTGAAAACCACCTTCTCTCCCCTTTGGGCCATAAAACTGCCTGGGATAGCATATTTACAGCCCTAGCCCACTTGAGAGAATCTTCCCAGCCTCCTTGCTTCACTGTATGGGGTAGCACCGACTGCCAAATTTGGGTTGTGAAAGGTATGTTCCTACTGTGGCAGAAAAACCAGGTTTGTAGAGAGAGAGGCAATTCTTCTACGTACAGTAGCAGGAGTCAATGACAAATGAATAGCTTCTATAGGGCATACAGTTGTGTCTGGTTCTCTCCACAGCCTTGGGCTTTAGCTTAATCTATTTTGTTACACTTTAGGTAATGGGGTCCCTGGTGATGTAATAGCAACGAGCTTAGCCCTGCATCCCAGACTCTAGGCTAGATCAATGTCAGTGATCACTGATGAGGTCAGGGTTTTTTACTGGGCATAAATAGAAGGCACCTCTCAAAAGCATGCACTGATTTTCTCCACTGGGGAAGGTTGGGTTGGAGACATGGGCAAGTTCTCCAGATGGAAGCACAATGAAGTATTCTTTATCAGTGGAATGTTGGGCCTACACTGAATCACAGAAGAACCACAGGACCTAAGAATGAAGGATTAACAGCTTAATCAATATGTTTTTACAGTTAGTAATAAAATTGTGGTCAGAGATTTTTAGCTGTGTGATATGTGACTTCACTGCGTACCATACACGGTAGCACCTGACATTAACAAGCTATTCCGTAGGGGCTCCCAAACTCCATTATAACAATCATCAAGGTAGGAAGTCTAGACATAATAGCAAAAAACTGTAAAATCCTATTGACAGCAATTTAAAGTCAAAAGTGATTTCACTAAGAGAAAAATAGCTATTAAAAGGAACTAGACAATTACATGGCTACAAATAAAGCTTGTATTTATTTTGAACAAAGTAAGTATATCAGAATTACAAAGATATCATCTGAAATATACTTATCAGTATAGAACACAGCTACTATAAATAGTATTAAAGGAATACAAATGTATTTGCCCAAATATCATAAATCTTACTAAACCTGAATAGAATATGCTGCTTTTGCACAAGGATTGAAATTAATAGGCATGACCTTTTTCTGACTTGTCTTTCATCCTCATAAATTCAGTAGCTTTGCAAAATAGGCTCAGAAGGGATATTTGCTTGTGATTTCTCACATCAAACACAACAAAAATTGTAATTTTTGTTTAGTCCTAGTAGTCTCCTAAATAACAAATAGTGCGACATGCTGTAGCCACTTTGTGTTTTGCTATATTAGGAGGTTACTGCCTAGATTTATTTTCAAGCAAGAGACCATTCTTGTTTTAGTTTTTACCGATAGTCTGTTCTTTCCAGAGAGACATTAGCAATGTTTGTACTTCTAATAGAAAAAGCATAGGCTCAATATAGAGTAATATAGAGGATGTTATACAGGATTTATAAACCACATGCACACACCAAGGGCTCCAGATTAGGGGGCTAATTTTCAACTCCTGCTCTCCACTTGTGAACACACATACGCATGCAAGGAACCATTGAACAATTCTAAGATCTGCACCCACAAATGTGTTAGATTTTTCAAGTGTTTGCACAGGCATGACCATAAGGAGACCAAGGTACTCATATACTCCAATATTCTATTTCCAAGTGTGCTGAGCACACGATGCTTCAAAGGAAGGTGCAAGACGCCCACAATGGACAATTATCTCCTCATATAGGAAGTGTCTTCCTAAATCCTGGTAATTAGTGGTTGGCTTATGCCCTGAAGCATTACAATTTATATTCCTCTTCTATTTATCTATTTTAAAGTTACTCTGTTCATATTATCCTATACACAAATCCCTTCTGAAGTCCTGTTAATCTCTCTGACTCGGTGATACCTTGTAACAGTGGGTGGCACTGGTTGGTTATGCATCATGTAAAAGTATTTCCTTTTATCAATTGTAAATGTATTATACCTTTCAATTTCACTGAATGCCCCTGGTTCTCATATTATGACAAAGGGTGAATAGACTTCCCTATACAGATCGTTATTTCATATATCTTTGTCATGGTCCCAGGGGTTGTTTTGGCAGCAGGGGTAAGAACTACTCCTGAGCAAAAAGCAAGTGGTGGTCATCCTTCCAGCCCCATATTAGGTCAGGGTTACAAGATACTGCCTTTCTTCAGGAGTAGACATCAGTTTGCCACTGAGGGATGTTGGGGGTGAGTCCAAAGGAATGCACATTATCTCTGCATGAGATGTGTTAAAATCTTAGTACAGTAACTCATGTGGACTACAGGTTTCTTTAGGCTCAGTGATTACGCAGGCCTGTTTAGGTCATCATAAGATTATTCCTAACAGAACCTCATTATGATGTAAAAAGCAACAGAGGGTCCTGTGGCATCTTTAAGACTAACAGAAGTATTGGGAGCATAAGCTTTCGTGGGTAAGAACCTCACTTCTTCAGATGCAAGCCTTGCACCTGAAGAAGTGAGGTTCTTACCCATGAAAGCTTATGCTCCCAATACTTCTGTTAGTCTTAAAGGTGCCACAGGACCCTCTGTTGCTTTTTACAAATTCAGACTAACACGGCTACCCCTCTGATACTTGTCATTTTGATATGAGTACTGAAAGCTTGCTAATTGTATAGTACCCAAGTCTTCCACCCTCACACTGAAGGTATGGCTATACTGCACTCACAGGGTGATTGGGTATATCTATTTGAGATGCAAACTAGCTTTAATGTAGCTAGCTTGGGTCCCAGAGCAGGGAAGCCACAGCAGTGTGCACTACAATGCAGGCTAGCTCCACAAGCAATTACCCAGGGTTCTGGGCAGGCTGGTACAGCCCGCACTAAAGTGCATGCTGCTGCAGCTTTTCTCCTACAGAATCCACAAGAGCTAAACTTAAGTTAGTTTGGGTATATCTATTTGAGCTGCACTAAGACCATGTATGTGCTCTATAGACATTCTTTGAGTAGCACCTTGAATGGGACTACTCATGGAGGAAAGTGTGAGCAAGGCAGGAGTGGACCCACAGGGCCTACTCTCTACCTTTTAAGATCTGCCAGAAGTTCCTGCCTTCAGGGCTAATTTAATTGCTTCTCTGTTATTAAAACTGTGGCCTTTTCAGATATTCTGAACTTCAGTTCAGGTCTCACTGCCTGCAATTGCAGGATTCTGTTATACCGTAGTATAAAGAGACAATGGAAGTATCCCAAAGAGACCCAAAACATTCTTCAGAGACATAAACCTACTTAAGAATATTCACTCCCTTTTAGTACCCAACCAAATCAAAACATATTATGCTCTGTCATGAAGATATTCAATGCACATAACTCCTTTTAAAGGATATGCCTCCATTTTTAAAAATATATTTTTATCGGCAGACCATAACTCAAACACATAGTAAGCTAAGTGGTACAAAGAAATTACAACAGAAGACAGAAGTAGCTTAAAGCTTGCTCCTGCTCCATTGACGTCAAAGACAAAACTCACATTGAGTTCAGTAGATACAGAATCAAGCCCATAATCAAATACTATTACAAATCCCAGTGGCTGTTTTATGGCCCTGTTACATGTGTAACTGGTTTAATAATAGGGAGAGAAGGAAGGATTAATGGGAAACGGCAAGTTAAAATAAAATGGTTATGAGTTAAAGGGCAAATGGCTTAGCTTAAATGGGCTTTAACTTGTCTTCTAGTTTTCAAAATATAGTTTTGTGACCAAACTAAATTGCACCATATTTTTGCACTCATCGTTTGTAAGAAAAAGCAAGAGAATTTAGTCACCTAACTATCTGATTCTGAGTACTTCCTACAATTGATCAGAACAGCTGCTTTTCCTGAGACTTCTCTAAAAAGGCAGAGGAGCTGTGAAAATACATTAGAACATAAGAATGGCCATACTGGGTCAGACCAATGGTCCATCTAACCCAGTACCCTGCCTTCCAACAGTGGCCAATGCCAGGTGCTTCAGAGGGATGCATCATCAATCATCAAGTGACCCATCCCCTGTTGCCCATTCCCAGTTTCTGGCAACAAGAGCCTACAGACACTTCAGAGCATGGTTTTGCATCCCTGCCCATCCTGGCTAATATCCATTGATGGACCTATCCTCCATGAACTTATCTAGTTCTTTTTTGAACCCTGTTATAGTCTTGACTTCACAACATTCTCTGGCAAAGATTTCCACAGGTTGACTGTGAATTGTGTGAAGAAATACTACCTTTTGTTTATTTTAAACCTGCTGCCTGTTAATTTCATTTAGTAACCCCTAGGTCTTGTGTTATGAGAAGGAATAAGTAACACTTCCTTATTTACTTTCTCCATACCAGTCATGATTATATAGACCTCTATCATATCCCCCCTTTGTCATCTCTTTGCCAAGCTGAAAAGTCCCAGTCTTTTTAATCTCTCCTCATATGGAAGCTGTTCCATACTCCTAAACATTTTTGTTGCCCTTTTCTTTTAACCTTTTCCAATTCCAATATGTCTTTTTTGAGATGGAGCAACCACATCTGCATGCAGTATTCAAGATGTGAGTATACCATAGATTTATATAGAGGCAATATAATATTTTCTGTGTTATTATCTATCCCTTTCCTAATGATTCCCAACATTCTGTTTGCTTTTTTGACTGCCACTGTACATTAGTGGATGTTTTCAGAGAACTATCCACAGTGACTCCAAGATCTTTTTCTTGAGTGGTAACAGCTAATTTAGACCCCATAATTTTATATGTATAGTTGGATTATGTTTTCCAATGTGCATTACTTTGCATTTATCAACATTGAACTTCATCTGCCATGTTGATGCCCAATCACCCAGTTTTGTGAGATCCCTTTGTAACTCTTCACAGTCTGCTTTGGACTTAACTATCTTGAGTAGTTTTGTATCATCTGCAAATTTTGCCACCTCACCATTTACCCCTTTTTCCAGATCATGTATTATTACAATATCATTCTGAGCCTTGCTGAATTTTCATGGTGGATTGACTTTGTGCTATGTGAAGCCCTTGCTGGTGCTCTGAAAAGAGCTGGCAGGATTCTGAAAAGAGCTGGCAGGGTGTTGGCTCCTCTTTATTTCCAGTAGGTAAATTTCACTAAAATATTTTTGTAAAGTTACTGTCCATGTAAGTAATTGGTGTAGTTGCTACAGGGATGTTATGTGATTGCAGATGGGAAGGGAATTGTTCCATGCACAATTTGAAATAGAAAGGGAGGTGGTCCACCAGGACATCTGTGCATTCAATGTGGTCCCCACAATGAAAAATTGGGAAAAAATTGGGACTGTTCCTACCTCAGTCAGGAAGGGGTTAAAATGCTACCCTGGAGCCAAGTAGCCCAACCCTGTGCACCAGGGAGGCCTGTTGCATCTGGAAAGGGAAGATCCAAGCACAGCAAGAGGAGGAAAGAAAGGGCTATGGCCACTCACAGGGAAGCAAAGCTTCAGCTCCTTGGCTTCATAAAGCAGAGGGTGCTTGCCTAGAAAGCCGCTGAAAAGCCTCTGTGAGTTGGATCCTCAGGAATGGGAAAGGGACCAGAACCATCTTTGCTTTGCTTTTTGTTAGAGCCCAGGTTGATCAACTCCAATTGTGTGGGTTCTCCATGGAGGCGGATCCCCCTATGCAAATATCAAATGCAGCTGTAAGTGACTGGTGATCTGCCGCAGGGTGCACCATAATTTGCTCTGAGTACAAATTTAAAGACCACGGCCATAATTTGCTTTCCATTTATAATGAAAGCAGAATCTGGCTCATCGGTGTGCACAACGGTGGACTTAAACTTGCATATTTGTTTACTCAGTTTGCACATGCAATCTCAGGAATAAGTGCACACAATGGGTGAACTATTGGAGGCACATTTTGCTTGCCTAATATCTTTTTGAAAATGGGACTGGCTTAGACTGAGGATATATCAGCACAAAGACCTAAAAGTAAAATAGTCAGCTATAGTTCATATTAAAAACCGTGCTGTTACCCAATTTCACGCTTAGAAATGCCACTACAGCCGTGAACAACTATATTATCAGAGAAAACATCAAATTCTGATAGCTCAGGGTGTTCTGATTTCTACTTGATTTGTTTCCCTTTGAAGAAAAGGGAATTTTTTGAATAAACACTTCTTCCAGAGAGAGAGAAAGAGGGAGAGAGAGAGATCTGATCACAAAGCTATTCAGCAAAAATGGAGAACAAAGACCACAAGAACAATTTATTCTAATAAGATGATGCTTAAGGATTCAGTATGGATTTTATTTCCTTGCCTGTTAGCAGCAGAAATTGCATAAAACAATAACATTCTTGCAGCTCCTGCATGAACTGATCCAGTTTTAATTCTTCAGTAATGCATTTTGTGGATACTACCTGTGTTTTAGACAAAAGCTACAACTGAAAAAAACATGTAAAGTAGCCTGGATACACATATATATGCTGGATTTGATGTGCCTGCTTGCTTTCTTATCTCAATAAAGTAAAAGTTTTATTTTTTAGGTCACTGGGATAGTATACTTTGAAATTATGTCAAGGTGATTGGATACATCAATAGTAGCTAGTATTTATAGGATAGTACTAGTCTTGGAAATTGCTTGGTATGGCCCCATGGATATAACTTTCAAAGGGACCTGAGCCTTATAATAGGCACTCACAATTTTTCATTTACAATCATGTGCACGTGTAAATATTAAAATTTCTGTGTTTATTACAACCATTTCACTGTCACCTTTTTCTGTTGGTTATGCAGGTTAGTTAGATGTTGTGCAAATTGATTTATAGATACAGGTGATGGTAGTGGCATGTTTTGGGGTTTTACTGGATCATTTTACTGGATACTGTTATCTCACAGTTGTGCCTAGAGGCCCAAACCAAGATCAGGCTATGCTAGCGGCTGTAGAAACAGGGAGTCAGGCCTGGTCCACACTGTGGGGGGGAATCAATCTAAGTTATGCAACTTCAGCTATGTGAATAACATAGCTGAAGTCAACGTACTTAGACCTACTTACTGTGGTGTCTTTACTGTGGTAAGTCGACGGCTGATGCTCTCCCGTCGACTCCTCCTGCGCCTCTCGCCCTGGTGGAGTACCGGAGTCGATGGGAGAGTGCTCAGCAGTCGAGTTATCGTTTCTAGACTAGATGCGATAAATCAACCCCCGCTGGATCGATTGCTGCCCAGAAGAGCTTAGAGTTTAAATTGACAAGACAGACAGTGGGTGGGATAGTGAACGCATCATTATCCCCATTTTACAGTTGGGAATAAAGGTATCAAGAGTTTAAATGACTTGTGTAATTTTAGACAAGCCCATGGCAGAACTGAGACTTCAACCCAGATATGTAGAAAGCCGAGTCTTTGCTCCTCCCAGAAGGAAATCCTTCTCATCTTGGGTCCTGATTCAGGAAATCATTGCCAATCAGGACAACCTTGGAGGTCAAATAATGCTGTCCTGAATATGGATGGACTTAAGCACATACTCCAGTATTTTCCTGAATCAAGGCCTAGGTTGGAAAACATGGGAGGAAATACAGCTAATTTCTTTGACAGTGTGGCTTGCCAACTACCATTTCCAGTCCTTAAGTGCTACTGCTGCATGTGAGAGACCAGGTGGATGAGGTAATACCTTTTACTGAACCAACTTCTGCTGCACTTGTGTGCTTAGATGCTTATCAAGTTCTAAATGAGTGAGATTTCAAATGCATCATCGGAAGGAACACTTGGTATAGTCCCTTGATTGCCTAAAGCAGACATTGAAAACAAAAAGTCAAAATCAATTCTTGTTTCACTTGTAAAGTGAATGTAGTTTTATAGGATTTGTAATAGGATGGAGCTCTCTAGGAATGAGGTGTATGTTATTATTTGAATTTGTAACCAACTTTTTTCTGCCAGGGGGCTAATTTAATTTAAAAATATTGTATTTTTGTATTTATATGTAATAGCTGGGTATCACTATTATAATAGTAGTAGTAGTTGTTGTTGTTTAGGATATCTTTTACAGATTAACAGTAAAGACTGTTGGGGTGGGATTCAGCAGGTATACATGAAGTGTCATCAGATTTGTACAAGATTTTGGAGTGTTTTTTTGTCATTATAAAGTGTATTTGTTTTTAGTAGTCTTACTTCTCATTTGGTCTAAAGTCAAATAATCAGTGAGGGTTATTTTTTTTTTCAAATGATTGTTCCATAGTTTTGGAAGAGCAGCGGACTTGTATTGATGGTAAAATAGCTGGTCAACACCTCTCAGCACTGCGCTTAGTACATGCATGTCAATCTAATATGGTAGGATGTGGATGGAGAAGTGAAATGCTGCAGTTTGAATAGGGGCTTTACAAAGATAACTTGCTGCAGTGTTGATAGAAACCTAATGCACTAGTGACTGAAAAATTGGGTTGGGCAGTACAAATAAAAGCTGGAACTTGATTCACTATGTTGCAAGAAAGAATAAAAAAATGTTACAATATGAGCAGGGAATAGTTAGGTTAATCACAGCTATCTGCTTGCTATCAGTCTCATTTTCACCAGACTACCAGTGACAGATCATTTACTGGAGTCACAAGCAATTGTTGTAGATGATGACAGAATGACATCTGTGACAGTCTGCAACAATTCACATCACCCTCATGTTAAAAGCAGGGCAGGAAATACATAATGCATATTTTCTAACATAGTGTTTCTCAAACTGGGGTTGCAGCTTGTGTAGGGAAAGCCCCTGGCGGGCCTGGCCGGTTTGTTTACCTGCCCCGTCTGCAGGTCCAGCCGATCGCAGCTCCCACTGGCCACGGTTCGCTGCGCCAGGCCATTGGGAGCTGGTGGGAGTGCCGCAGGTCGAGGGACTTACTGGCCGCCGCTTCCAGCAGCCCCCATTGGCCTGCAGCGGCGAACCGCGGCCAGGAGGGGCTGCGATTGGCTGGACCTGCGGATGGGGCAGGTAAACAAACCGGCCCAGCCCACCAGTGGCTTTCTCTACACAAGCGGTGACCCCAGATTGAGAAACACTGCTCTAACAGGAGAAGGTCAACAAATAATTACAAGAATCACTGCATTAAACTTACTGAAGAACCCTAGTAAGATGAGCAACAGTGCACTACCTATATTAAACAGCGTAAAATATTAAAGCTGAATATATTTGTCAACTGTTGTACACAATGACAGAGCTGAGCAAGTAATTCACGATGAATACATTATCTAATTTTATTCTTTTTCCTCCTGAGGCAGTTACTCCTTAACCAAATCAAGATTTGCCCACATTAAGGGTTGTCTATACTTAAAAGGCTGCAACTGCTGTAGCTCTTCAGTGAAGACTCTACCTATGCCGACAGGAAGAAGTCTCCCATGAGTGTAGGTAATCCACACACACACACACACACACACACACCGAGAGTCAGTAGCTATGTTGACAGACAAAGCCCTCCTGTCAACAAAGTGCTGTCTACACTGGGAGTTAGGTCGGTAAATTAAATCGCTCAGGAGCATGGATTTTCCACACCTCTGAGTGATATAGTTATACCAACATAAGTTGCTAGTGTAGACACTGCCTCAGTCGTGATACAAATTGTGTTCAAATTTCTTCTATGATTTATTCAACTCTAGGGAATGCTGAAGGACCATTTTGGGGGAATACTTAATATTATTCACAATTCTAACAGCACTCGTTAGTTGTGAGTGTTCAAATAAGCCACAATTCCTGCTCCCTGACTGGATGAGCAGGCAAGGACTTCAGTTTGAAGTCTCTGGAATTTTCTTTCATGAACATTTGCACCACTTTCGTGTGTATTGAAGGAAAGTAACCAAGAATGGGAGTGGGCATGGCATGCTCAAAATGAATTTGTATAAAAAGTTAAGACAATATTAATGGAAAACTTTGCATTAGTATTCACTCAGTTGTACAGGCCACTCTAGTAAACAAATGAACATATTTAAAGGGTATTTAAATGATCATCGGGTCCCTCAAATCCCTACTCACATGAGTAATCCTTATGCCAGTAGCCCCACTGACTTAAATAGGACTAGCCACATGAGTAAAGGTTGCAAAATCAGGTCCTTGTGTTTTATTTGCTAGCTGAATATGTAGTCCAAACATAATATAATTTTAAAATGTGTTGCATTGTGGGATCTTAAAACTTCTGCTGTTCTTATCATATAATTATATAGTGAATCTCTGATAAGCCATCTATTTAATTGTTTTGGTTTTTAAAACAAGTTCGGAATTTAGTATTTGTTGTATTAAAGCCAATTATGCTTTTGCTGAGAGAAATCACTTACTATACTGTACTTTCACAAGAAAGCAAAGAGTCAAGATGGGTGAAGATTATTTTCTGCTGTTTACATAGTCAGCCAAAGTAGTAGCCAATGTAGCCAAGTGAACTATGTATGCTTGAAAAGTAATTCTTCGTATTAATGATTTTGGCTGTGATTCAGTAAGGCGCTTAAGCACCTGGGTTACTGAGTAGTCCCATTGGCTTCAATGGAACGACTCAGGTGCTTAAACTTAAGCATGCGCTTAAGTACACTGCTGAATTGGGGTCTCAGTGTCTTGAGATGTTATAGAAGCTTTTGCTTCAACATGCCACATTTATTTTTCAAATAACCCATGGCCAAATACTCAATATTTGTCCTTTTGATTGTACCTACACAGTAAGTGGAGCAGTGAGTGGTATCTTCCACAACAGTTTCCTTGTTTTTATGTCTTGAGCATTTGGTTTTTCGGTCATGAATTTCTCTGTTATGATTTCAAAACCCTAAAGAAAAGAGACAGGAAATCTTTGGAAACAATATGGTTCTATATTTTACTGGAGACAGAAATAAAACATGTTCCTGTTTTTTCTCCTAATAGATTTTCCAGATGAACATGTAAGATATTTTAGTTTTCAATGTCTTTCTTTACCCTTAAACTTGGCTAAACAATGTTAATTTCTATTAGTATTCCTCAGCGATGGATGCAGATGTTAATTGATAGAGTTGTGGGAAACCGCTCAAACCTTGAACACACTCATAAGCAGTGCTAATTGAAGTATGGCCTGAGTAAACAAATAGAAGTGTTTCATTGGAACTTTTTTTTAGTCTGCAAATTGCCTGCCACAACCTGAACTCTTTTGCTCTCTTTGGATGTCCATTAATTTTCAAAAACTGCTATTCATGCAGAATAGCTTTTATTTGCTTTAAAGTCTGGTTCTTTTGGATATATTATATGAAGAAAGGCACATGTTTTCTGTTATGGCCACTAATCCTGGATGTGTCCATGTGAACATTTGCAAACCTGTGAACTTGTACCTTTGCTATGGCTTCAAGTGGAGATTTGAAAGCTAGGAAAACCAGGTCCAATCAAACATGAACCTTTTTAAGCCTCAAGACCCATGAAACAGATGCAATACTTTAAAAAAAATGGTGAGTTCGTTCTTTGGAAGGGTGTGCATGGCCATTTAACACTATTATTTTTAATAATTTCTATTCTCTTTAATAATTTCATAAATAAAAAGGAACAGCTATTTTTGAAGGATTTGCTCCTTAAGCAATGAGTTGCCTGGAACTTCCTGAAATAAAATGATTCATCTTCTTTGCTGTCCTCCTTACCATGTCCAGCCCCAATTTGCAGAATAGTGTAGTCTTTTAAAAAAATTTGACCTTGGCTGAACATCCTTCTCACATTTTCTTTTTAACGCAATACCACATCCACCTTTTTGTCTCCTAATTGGTAGAATGGTTCTTTCCACATTTCCAGATACTTATTAGGTATGTTCTACAAAATTGTATGTTCTGTAAAATTGTAAGATCAAAATAATACCGTATTTCACCTTTTGCCCTATCTGTAGTCTCATCTGATTTCAGAAGGATACAATTTTCCAAAGTTTACTCCAACATGAGCCATGATTTAACAAAGAACCCTGAATGCATCCATAACTTTAAACATTTGAGTACTCCCATTGACTTCAATGGGACAAGGCTACAATATGGAATGTGCCTCCTCAGTATTGAAAGAACCTAGGTATAGGACAGGGGTTGGCAACGTTCGGCACGTGGCTCACCAGGGTAAGCACCCTGGCGGGCTGGGCCAGTTTTATTTACCTACTGACGCGGCAGGTTCGGCTGATTGTGGCCCCCACTGGCCGCGGTTCGCCGTCCCGGGCCAATGGGGGCGGCGAGAAGCCGCGGCCAGCACATTGCTTGCCCCCGCCCTCGCCCCCCGATGGTCAGCAGGTAAATAAAACTGGCCCGGCCCACCAGGGTGCTTACCCTGGCAAGCCGCATGCCGAACTTTGCCGACCCCTGGTATAGGACATGAATGTTTACTGACCATGACCAGATATAGGTCATTGTAGGCAGGATTAGGTTTCTATCAGTAATGTCAGTAAATATCCATTTCACCATATGTGCCCCCCTACATAAAATATTTCCGATGATGATGCAAAGTAAGAATGCTGCTTGTTAACTTATTAGAATTTGACTTAAGGATATTTATTTTGTACATTGACATGTGACATTGACAATGTGTGTTTTTAAGTTATAAAGCTTTAACTTTTTGAATTTCCATGTCTATTGTCATTTAATAATTATCTGACACCCCTATAATTTCCTGCTATTGTGAAAATTTAAATTGATAAAAGCTGAGAAATTTAAAAATAAGCATCAAAATTATTTTAAAAAATACAAATCTAATTCTGCCAAGCCTCATTAGAGACAGGCCTCTAGCATTTCTATTTTAATGCAATGAAACTGTGTTAATAGTTTTCCATTAAACAGACATTTTAAGGCTGTATTGATTTTTTTTAAGTGTCTTTTTAATACCAACTGATTTACTTTCCCAGTTAAAAACCACTGCAGTCCCTGCAAGTGAAATGGAAACGCATATTTGGCCAAACTTTTCAGTCTAATTCTTTCTTTCACATACTCACACTGTTAATATTTTTAATATGCCTTAATTACTAATGACTTTATATACTCTTCCAGAGGAAAAGATGAAAAGTCTAAATGAAAAGCAAAACATTCTGGACTATAAATTTAAAAGGTTAATGACAAACACAAACAGTATAATAATGTAATTTGCACTTGGTGTGAGAGAGTGTAAGTACTATATTTATTTTACAGATGGGCAAATGACAGGAACAGAGATATTAAATGACTTGCCCAAGATCATAAGCAAGTTAACAATACATTTAAGAATAAATTCCATCATTCTTATTTCCCCATGCCCTGCCCTAGTCAACAAACCAAACTTTAAATTGAGGATGAGAGATTTTTGGCGGAAGGACCACACTCCTTAGCTGAAATAAGCTGGCATGGCTCTAGATAGTTTCAAATGGATTTCAATGGATCTATGCCAATTTTCCTCAGCTGAGGACCTAGCTGTGTGGAAGAATTTACATGGGAGAACTTAGATAGCAAACAAAATTGGAGTGGATTTTCATTTTTTACTTAATGATATGTGGCAAAATGTTTTACATATGGCAGCGCTAATCACAGAACTCTGTTAACAGGTGATCATTACCCTATGCCTCCCAGGGGGTAAAAGGATTTTTAATTAATTGCTAACAACACATCATCACATTCTACAATATTACAGTTCTAGAATATTGTTCTCAGTGGGACCTGGCCATTGCAAAATTAAAAACTAAACCATCTACTAAAAAGCTGCCATCATGGTTGTTTAGCTGCCTAATTGCTTCTCCTTTAATATGTGCTCATATTGTTACAAGCTACTTTTGCCAAACTAATTTAGAAAGCATACATTACAAAGAGCAGGTAATTTTAAGAGCATCATTCTAATTACTCCTTCATTAGTCCAGTAATAAACAATATAATTGTTATGGGCTTAGGTTTCCTGCCGTGCAAACCTTGTGCACTCAGATTTGGGCATAACCTTCCCTCTCTCTGCCCAGTCTCATTATTATGCAAAAAAAGATGCTGAGAATAACAAAACTCAGATGATGTTTCAGGGAAACAAGATATATCAGGCTGTGTCCTTGGAGAGCCAGACATAATTGCAAACCTACTAAAAATACAGGAAGGGTAGTGTCACATATTGTCTTTATCAATTTAATACTGAAACCCTTGAGCGTGTAAAATGTCTGTGTCTGTTACATATGTGTTCTACATATACAATAAAGTATGCTGGCTTGCTGTCATGGGGGTAAGCTGCTAGCTATCTATTAATTGATCTTGTAACTTGTGCCAGGGCACATAGGCTTTTGGATGAGTTCCCCCTTTCTATTTTGAAATAAATCCAAATCTATAAATAACTATATGGGTAACATTGACCTAGGGGCCAATGGGACTGCACAAGGCCTACAAATCACTTAAGTCCCACGTAAACCCTCAAAATAAGTTTTAGGTGGAATTGCATAGTGCCCAGGTCTTGTCCAGGCCCTTAGCACAGGTATTAATTGATTTTAATGTACATATGCACTAGCTTGCAAAATTCTTTGTTCACACATCCAGGACAATTAATTTTTTACTTGGCCTGTAAACTCTCTGGGACAGGAACCATTACAGCACTTAGCACAATGGGGTCCTAGTCCATGACTGGGCCTCCTAGGTAATAACACACCCACATCAGCCACACCATCAGGCACTTGTTCGCCTGCACATCTACCAATGTGGTATGTGCCAGCAATGCCCCTCTACCATGTACATTTGCCAAACCGGACAGCTCTACACAAAAGAATAAATGGACACAAATCAGACATCAAGAATTATAACATTCAAAAACACTTCAATCTCCCTGAACACTCAATAACAGACTTAAAAGTGGCAATTCTTCAACAAAAAAACTTCAAAAACAGACTCCAACGAGAAACTGCAGAACTGGAATTAATTTGCAAACTGGACACCATCAAATTAGGCCTGAATAAAGACTGGGAGTGGATGGGTAACTACAAAAACTAGTTTTCCCTTGCTGATACTCACACCTTCTTGTCAACTGTTTGAAATGGGCCACCTTGATTACATTGGCCTCATTAGCACTACAAAAGTGATTTTTTCCTCCTTTGGTATTCACCCCTTCCTGTCAACTGTTGAGAATAGCCCACTTCCACCTTAATTGAATTGGCTCATTAGCACTGACCCCACCACTTGGTAAGGCAACTCCCATCTTTTCATGTGCTGTGTATTCATACCTGCCTACTATATTTTCCACTCCATGCATCTGATGAAATGGGTTTTAGCCCACGAAAGCTTATGCCCAAATACATTTGTTAGTCTCTAAGGTGCCACAAAGACTCATTTTTGCTGATACAGACTAACACGGCTACTACTTTGAAACCTGTCACCAATCGTTTTGTTTTCCATATCCTCCTCCTCATTATCATCATGGTTACAAGTGGGAAAGTAGATCTGGTGTCTGGGCAGATATGTTTTGATGACAATTTTGCAAAGCCAACCTACACAATTGAGAGAGGGTTTGTTTGTTGGTGTGGGGTTTGGGGTTTTTTGTTTTGTTTTGTTTTGTTTTTGCTTTGAAAACACATCTTTGCTGTACATGTTAGCATTCTTAAAATATCTTTTTGTAATTATTGCAGTGGTTTATAAAAAGAAACATTAGTTTTTGACTACAGACAATCTAACTTTATGTAGTTTATTGCATGGTTGTGTGTGTTTGTTTTTTCCTTCCCAGGGTTGGTTGGTTGGTGGGGTTTTTTGTTTGTTTGTAATCTCACAATCTACTCCACTTGCTATAGCTAATTACATTAGTTGATTGGAAATATGATGAGCCACACCTGGTAGTGTTCCAAAGCCCAGAATGAAGCCAATGGGAATTCATAGATTCTAGGACTAGAAGGGACCTCGAGAGGTCATCTCTCTGCATTGACTTCAGTGTGCTTTGGAACAGGCCCCAAGAGCAAGAGTTTGTTGATACAATTAGTGCACTGACACACACCTAACAAAGACACTCAGTAAAGGCAGCTACTATGCAAGCAGAGAAATATTCCTCAAATACATTATGATGTACATGCGAAGGAAGTTTAGTTGATTTGATACAGCTGTGAGCTGTTAAGTGTGAAACAGGGCAGGGTAACAGCACATCATAACCCAGAGTCCTTATAAACATAGGTGACCCAATATGAGGATTTATCTCTGAAAATGTTTAATTTATGTACAATAAGAATGTCCTGCCCAGCATGGAAACATTCGTGCTGTCTCTGCTACACTGTTCAAGGGGAACCATGAAACAATAGTGAAGAATAATACATGCTTTCAGAGTTCTACTTGAATAGAAATGTAGGAGAGAAATGATACAAGAAAGTGGAAGTAGAAATTGCCTAGGTGAAGAATGTCTTCCCTGTGCCTGCTGAACGAAGTCTCATATAGCACTCTCAATAGTTTTTAATCAGTGTGAGAATAGCTACCACTATCTTCTTCCTAACCAGGCATGACAGCACTAAGAATTTTATTGTAAACTCTTTTTTGGTGTCTGATTATCTGGAACACATTCCCTTCAAAATCTGCTACATGTCACTTGTCTGTTCCCTAATGGCAGTGACATGTGTCACTCTCATCTATGTATCATTACATGCAAAGGATTTTCTTTATGGGAAATAATATAATTTTCACACTCCTAACTACTTCTAGAGTATTTTGGCAGCCTTCCTAGAGATCATATCTTCCAGTTGTCTGTACTCTCTTCATTTTTCATGAAGTTCTTGTTATCTCAAAGTTATTATTTCTGTGATTTACTTTATACAACCTATTTTTACTAAAAACAGAATCTTCTGGTCATCAAGGCTTGAAAACAAGGAAAGAGAAGTAATCAGATACTCTTTTTAAAAATGAAAACTTCACCTCAGTAGGATTGATCGACCAGTTTTTATGCTTCTCTGTGAAGTATTCATTGCATTTCTCAGCCTAAACTCATTGTTCTCTTCTGTATTCATTGGCATATTTGCATCAGTTTACCCACTTTGCAAGTATGTGTGTGAACAGAGAACATACAGTGATTATTTGAGTTATTTTTTTTATAAACGGTTCAAAAACGGTAAAGAATTTTATGGCAAATTTCAAATATTTTGAATTCACAGGATTCAAAAAGGAATGATTTTTTTTCCCTTTAATCATATTTTTCATACATATTTTTATTGAAAATTTTCTGGGTGGGGGTTTAAACCATTCCCTCTCCCATATATTTTTTTCTTCCCACTTCATTTTTCCTTTTTACATTGACTGAAAATAGAGGGGAAGAAGGTGACTAATGGAGAAAGAGGGGATTTTGTTGGAGAAAAATATGGAATGTTTTGAGACTATAAATATTTTACATTTTTTAAAGGTCATTGTTTGACCCCAACAAAATTTTTTGAAAATTTTTGAGCAGAGAGATTCTTCTATTGAGCAGATTGTTCAACTAGTCTGATAGCTCGATACATCAGGCTACAAATGTGGTACTAATTCAGGATGGTGCTGCCATCGATAGAAAATATGAAGATTAAGTCTAGAACTCAGAATATTGCCATGCACAGATTTTTTTTTCTTCCCATTCATTAATTAGCAATTAATTAGGGGGCAAAAGGGATGGAGACAAGTGTTGCCCTCTGGTTTGTATGGACAAAAATTAATGGTAATGAAATAAGGCAATAATTATAGGGCTGGTTGTAAGAAAAGCCAGTTGAACTGCTACACTAGTCTATGTGAATGTTGCTGTTTACTTCAGTTCCTACATACTCAAGTAATATCGCTGGGCTTGCTTAGACAGCTGCATAGTAAGTCTCAATTAGTAATTGTGGGGTATGGACAGAAAACATGAGTTTAAGATGGTGATTTTAATCAGAAGTGGTGAATGAGTGAGACACATAAATCCAAATATCTTCTAGTAATTCGACTGTATCATCGCAGAACATATATTATACTATACATGTCACAGAAAAACTACTTTAGGAATGTTTTCGAGGGTTTGAAATAAAACGATTGTTTTTTAAAATTAGTTTTTATCCTTCCAGCAGTAAAGCCAGGAGCCTTCACTACCATGTTTCCACCTATATTGGGCTCTGCGGGAAACTTAAAAACTTATGCCACCTCGGGCCCTTCCAAGTGCACAAACGAATGCTGGCTCCCATTGGCTATTCTGAATTTCCTGTCCCGAAT
Source organism: Malaclemys terrapin pileata (assembly GCF_027887155.1). NCBI lineage: Eukaryota > Metazoa > Chordata > Testudines > Emydidae > Malaclemys > Malaclemys terrapin. Next base: position 13,726,771 of record NC_071516.1, on the reverse strand, counting down.
GCTTTAAAGCTTCTGTGTCGAGTTGTGTACTGCCATGAACTTGCTTGTTGTGACATCTTTATTTATAGCAAACCTTTTATGTGTCCATCATTGAATCCTGTCTATCCTGTGACTCAGCCAGGTCTCATTTTTGGAAGGGAGAGGAGAAGGCCACTTTTCTAAGTATGGTTGATTTTATTTTTTTATTTATTTTAATGAGGTCCGTTTGGTTGCCAAGGGGTTTGGAATGTTAGTATAAACTTCTGGATTAATGGGCAGTGATCATAGGTGCTTGAGGTGACATGTTTGTATATCACATGGTTCTGCAATTTGTCATATGTGAACAATAAACTGTGAATGATGACAAAGATGTTATTAATTATCTCTTACAAATCAGCATTTTGGAATTGTCCCTTATATGAGAACACACAAAAAATACTGGTGGAATGAATAAACAGAGTTCACTTTCCAGAAGTGGAAGTTCACACTTTGTTGACAGTCTCTACTTGCTGATTGAAATTAGATGTCAAGAAGGACATAAGCTTGATTTTCTTTTCTTTTTAATCAAATATTAATTGGAATACTGAGCTAAGCAGCAGCACTCAAGCTAACTGGGGTGGGAACTGTCGACTTCCACTGCCTTTCTGATCACTTCCTTCCATACACTGCAATCCTAGGGTTGCCCAAGGGCCGTTTCTGCATTTAGTAGAGTTAAAAAGAACCCTTGGGACTTCTCTAAACTGTGCCCTTCCATGATGTCCAAGTGGTTGTTATGCAGCTAGAGATCATTGGAGCACAGTGGCACTTCAGCCACTTCCCTTAACTCAGCCATGCTCTCCACATGCCCTTACACGTAAGGGGTGTAGGTGAGGATGGGGGGATGGTCAGCCTAGTTTGGAGAATCCTGATTTAACTAGTTAAACTGACAGCTTTGCCGTGTTGGAGCAGTGCAAAGTAGCTTCATTGGCAGCCAGAATCTGGCCCATTGTATGCTGTACAATAATTCTATCTGGAACATTTTGGGTATGCACGTCTCAGAGATATCCCTAGCCATCCTTTCCTCCAGAAATGCATTATTTGTTGTTTTTTAATGTCAAGCCAAAGCTAGTTCTCCGCTGCATGTCAGTTTTTGCCATCAATAAAGCAGATCAAATTTTACCTAAGCAGTCGAGGGGCTGACAGATCTGATGACCTTTTGTTGCAGTGTCATTTACAAGTATGATTAAATTATTCACCATAGCTGAACTGATACCTACATTAGATATATTTTTATCATAAGGCAATAGAAAATATACACTTCAGAGCTCTCTCTCTTTTTTGCCCAGTGTTTTTGAAATAAGATTTCATATTTGAGTATTCATTTCAGCAGAGGTGACTCTGATCTCAGTAAGCTTTTCAAAGCCAGTTGAGATCATTAATTTCTCTTGGGAATGCAGATGCTCTAGCTACATGCTGGGGTTTTAGGATGTGATCCTGATAAAGATTGCTGTGGATTTCCCACTGAGTTTGCATTAGCTGCATGAGTCAAATGGGTGATGGCGCCAATACAAAAACCTAGCTAGGTAGTAAGCAAGTCAGTAGTATGTTGTGGCCTTGTACAAATCAGACTCAAAATGTCTAATTTTAGAAACATTTCCCACTTTTAAATTTACTATAACACTGTCTGTTGAAATGAAGATGGCACCAACCTGTGTCTGTAAAACAGCAGATAAGACTGTTTTGTTTTTCATCATCATTTTTCTCCTCCTTCTTCAGGATGAGGGTCAAAAATTTGGAGGTGAGAACTTTAAAGTCAATATCACTCTACTTTCATGGATTAGTGTATTCTAGCAAGAAAACGAAAGAGTAATTTGATCCCAACATGATCTGCATCTGTGATCCTGATAGACTTTACAAGCTAAGAAATGGTTACCTGGGTTGACTCTTGGAAGGAGAAGGCCTCTTAGGTACTTCAGGATCAATAGTAATCAGTGAATTAATACTAAGACAATGCCCCAGTATGATATTGTGCTGCTAGACAGGCTGTAAAACTCAGAACCTAACTTCTTCTAGTCAAATGTTATCAAGAATGGGATGGTGAATCCTATTGTCATGGCCAGCTTCCAATTGTAGTAATGACAAACTTTCTACTTTCGAGACCCTGCCCCACTCACTCCATCCCACCTCCCTCCGTCGCTTGCTCTCCCCCACCTTCACTCACTCACTTATTTTCACCGGGCTGTGGAGGGTCCCTTACGACTAGGTATTCGATTGAAAATGACACCTGGCAACCCTACTTCCTGTACTAACTTGTAGTGGTGAGACATTGTTGCACTGCACTATTTAATGGTTCAGGTGTATGTATGTCATCAGTTGGTGTAGTGATCCCTTCACATAGTGTAAGTTTATAAAGTGATTTAGGATCATTTAAAGATGAGAGATGCTATATAAACTCAGGTGCTATTCTCATCAGATGTTATTTTATAGACCACGATTTAAGACACACAATTTTGGTCACAGCCACATGCTTTGGAATGAAAGATACACACGTATTTCAAGGGTATGTTTGGCCCTAGTAGTTTAGATCCAAAACTGAACCTTTCTTAAAACTGTTACAATCTATTTTGTGCTGCTGTCAGAAGATGAGGCCATTTAAGGTAGCAGTGGTGTTTTTTTTAGCTAGAAATTCATCTTTGCCCCTAACATTATGTGGCCCAGTAAGCATTTATCTTAGGTACTACTAAAATGTAGTCCCAGTTAGAATCCCAAAATATACTTGTCTCTCATTCTTGCATCTTTCTGCAGCAAATCCATTTCTAAATGCCTTTGTGAAAACCATATAATTTCTTGAAATCGCTTTCCTATAAACTAGATGTCAGCTCCAAAGATTTTTTCCCATTTACCGTACCTAATATAAACCAACCGGGCCATGCCCTAGTTATGCATGGTATGTGAGAAATGACAGTTGTGAAAGAAAAACACTTCAAAGTCTTTGTTTCATACTATGGGATCATGTCTAGCTTTATTATTTGTCAGCTGTAGCAATACAAATATTTCAGGCATCTGAATAAAATTTATGAGCACCACACTGTATTGATTAAGTAATTCATTATTCTAACTTCAAACTGCATCTAATGTTTAAACTACTAGTTTAACAACAATCACCTTATAGTAGCTAGAAGTATTTTTGCTGCTCAGCTAAATAAATATCACCATTATTCATATTGGTTATTTATATTACTGTATCACCTAGAACATTCAACCAAGATCAGCATGGCCATGATGGGCTGATGCACTTCTTTACCAACGTTTGCTTGCTCATGACCAAATACCCAAAGTATGCAACAGGCAAAGGTTATCACCATCCTCTAAATGGGGAAAACAGACACTGATCTAAAACTCCCAGACAACATCCTTACTATGCATCAAGTACAAGCTATTGGAAAAGATGCTATTCAAGAGACTTACATCCATCTTTGAAGACTACATCCCTAAAGAGCAATACAGGATGAAGCACCTGAAATCAGGTAATCGCACTGACAACCTACATCAAAGTTTGCCCCTAGTGTGCCTACGCAAGTCTGCAGTGGCCTTTGTGTCATATGCTGATGCCAAGTCCATGGTCTGGTGCGATGATCTGCTTTTGAAAGTGGCAAAGTGCATTGCAGAACAAAGCTGAAATTACTGGCAATTTTGCTCACCAACTGCAAGTTTCACTGATATCTAATGGAACAGACCAGCAGACCATATCTACTGAGCAGTGGGCTCCCACAAGGATCTGCTTTGGCACCATCACTCTTTTTAATATTTATATCAGCAACATGCCATTGACCCCATCATGGAAATTTGGATACATGGATGATCTCATGCTCACTATCAAGCAAGCACTTTCACCCAAGCAGAATGCATCCTCACAGATCTGAAAACACTAGAGGCATGCTATCCATTATGGCAATTCTGACCAAACCCTCAAAAAAAACCCAAACCAACCCAGCCATCTCCACATGCCACCTGAGGAACCACAATGCAAAGACATCCCTGAATGTTTCGTGACATCAAACTCAGGCAATAGGATTTTCCAAAACATCTTGAGGTGGTTCTGGATCATAGTCTCTCATACTGCCAACATCTGACAAAGACCACTACCCGATAAAGGCAGGAACAATATAATCCACAACCTGGCATTGACTAGTTGAGGAGCATATGCTCATACCTTGAAGTCAAGCACCTTGGCCCTTATCTTCTCAGCAGCTGAATATTATGTGCCAGTATGGGCTGGCAGTATACAAATGAAACTTGTTGACTTACAATTGAATGTTTCTATGATAATTGTCACAGTAGTGCTTAATTCATCACCAACAGTCTGGTTTCTCTTCCTCATGCATATCTTACCATCATACCTCTGAAGAGAATCAGCAATAATGCAAAAATATGAGCACACAATAACAAACCCAGCATGGGAGCTGAGAACCAACAGGGGGCCCTGGGATTCCACTAGAATTTAAAACGAAAAGTAAGGGAAGGGAGGCTCTACTGGACCTGGGCAGCTTTAGATACAGTACCAGGCACGTAGGAGAATTTCCACTTCTGAGCCATGGAAGCAGAAATTGACTTTTCCTTTCCAGATTTAGCTAATATTCAGAAAGGGAATCTAGCATCTGCCTTCCAGATTTGAACACCTCAAAATTCAGGAGTGCTCAAGCTCAATTTGGGCAGCTATTACTTCATTTCTCCCAAATCAAATATACTGATCCACTGTAACTTGCTGTAGAAAAAGTAGGATAAAATCGAGCAAGAAATGCTTCCCAGTGGTTTTTAGGACTGGAATTGCTATTTTCAACAACCATTGCTTTTTTTTTTTTTTTTTTTTAGTTTTATTTGTTTAAAAGGAAGACAGTGATATTGCATTGGCAAATTCCCCATAGAAACAAAGAATGGAACAAAAGAATAATAAAGGCACCTCAACTTTTCCTCATTTATGGAGGACAGTCTTATAATGTGCATCCAGATATCCTCCCGTCACACAAGCTGAAAATTGTTCCACTTTGCTGCAGTTCTGTAACCATATGGGAACCAATCCTGTCTGTGTTCTGTGCACATCCAAAATTCCTGCTGAATGACCCGCCCTGGGAGCAAGTTACTAGTGACCCAGGGCTGGGGCGGAAGGAGGGTGCAGGTGGGGGGGGAGAGCCCAGGGCTGGGGTGGCAGGGGGTGGGGGGGTACTGGTGGGGGGAAAGGGAGGAGCCCAGAGCTGGGGCAGCATGGGGTGGGGGGGAGAGCCCAGGGCTGGGGCGGCAGGGGGGTGCGGGTGGGGGGGAGGGGAGAGCCCAGGGCTGGGGCGGCAGGAGGGTGCTGGGGGGAGCCCAGGGCTGGGGTGGGGGCTGCCAAAAATTTTTTTGCTTGGGACGGCAAAAAAACTAGAGCCGGCCCTGGTTGCAACTAGTTTGGAATTAGAATAAGTTGAACTTTTAAAGATGAATTCTGTTTGTTGTTAAGTTAGCCCCTCGGGTAGCAAATTGTACATAAATCTATTTAGATTTTATTCACGTAGATTTTCTATTCCTGAAAAAGTCACCAACAATGTTCATATTAAGGGGTTATCAAGCAGTTCCCATTAACTAGCGGGAGAATCATCTTAGAATTAAGACACTGGCCTCGTGCTCAAGAGATCTGGCTTCATTTCCCAGCTCTGCTACAATTTCCTGTGTGATATTGAGCCTGATCCAAATCCCATTGAAATTTATAAGAAATTTTCTTTGGATTTCAATAGGTTTTGAGTTATGCCTCAAATCCCCTATCTGTACAATGGGGATAATACTTTCCTGCCTTACATCCAAAAATGGAATGACTGGATGTCAAGTGGGTGGAATGTGCAGTTGATTTAATTCTAAATTCAGCTGGGATAAAGGATTGTAGTATCTGACTTTCTCACATCTGTATTTCTCTCATTTACTTGTATTCATGAACTCGTATTGTATTTGACTTCTGTACCAGACTGTTTATTACCCTACAAGGAAGCCCTCTTTTGGAATAAAAAGGGGCCTATTTCTGCTCTCACTGAAACCCACAGGAGTGATCCCTTGACCTTCCAAGCTCTAAGAGGCATTGTAATAAATCTGAAATCAAGATTCCCTTAAGGCAGAGGCCTTTTCTGATTTATTTTCCAACTTGTGGTTACAATATATTTCATATGCTCAGTTATATTCAGAGACACAGCTGCAGAAAAAATGGGCTTGGGTTCATGTGGCAAAAAGCAATGACATGAAAGGATAAAACCATTCCTTGGGGGAAGTATGCAGGAATTTGTGATTCACCCATTAGAAATAAATGGCAGTGTTCAATATCCAAAACAAAACACCTCAGTAATGCCCCCTAACATCGGGCAGAGGGAACATTACCCACAACTATGTCCCACACCAACTAGATTTTTGTTGGAGGTCTTTCTTTGAAGTACTGACCAGGCCAACTCTGGGTGGCTTCTGAGATCAGATGAGATCTCAGTCCAAAGGGCTATGTCCACAGGTATTTTGTGAATGAAAATATTAACTATGATTGGCACAATATTTAATGCATTTGGAGCTGAATCCTTGGTTGTGGCCAAGGAGCACACAGTGCATTTTAGGTGCTAAGGTGGAGTAAAACTCACCTTGGTACTATCCTGATATGTACATGAATAACATAGCTGAAGTCAACGTACTTAGACCTACTCACCGCGGTGTCTTCACTGCGGTGAGTTGACTGCTGCCACTCCCCTGTCGACTCTGCCTGTACCTCTTGCGGCAGTGGAGTACAGGATTCGACAGGAGAGCACTCAGGGGTCCATTTATCGCGTCTAGACTAGACTCGATAAATCGACCCCCGCTGGATTGATCATTGCCCGTTGATCCGGCGGGTAGTGTAGACATACTGCACTCCGGGACATTTGGTGCACTGTAGCAGTGCCCATATGGGATGTGACTGAGTGACAAGCTGGTGTGCTGTAGATTCATACCTTGGCTTGCCACACAGTAATCTGCCATGTAGACAAGCCTTAATAATGGTTATTCACACAAGTAGTTCAACTGACATCACTGGGACCACTCACATGAGTAAACACTAATCCCATTTGTAAGGATTGTAGGATCAGGTCTAGTCTGAATAGATACCGTATTGAAGGATTCCATTCACAGAGTGCTCTGTATATAACCTGCGTACATCCAAAGGTGCGGGGGGATTAAAATCTATTAAAAGAACTATGTTAAACTAATTCCTAAAATATTCCTTTTTGAAAAGGGAAAAGGTCTTTTTATTAAAGTGTTGATGATGAGATGATGATAAAGATAATAAATAAATCGGGTATCTTAGAATTTCTCTTTCCCAAGAAGACTGTGATTATTACACTTGTTAGGTCTGTTCAGATATACTCCAATAGAGTTGTCAGCAATCTCCCCATAGCTGTCTCCTGTTGTAATTAGTCTTCCATCACTGGTCTTGAGGGACAGCCTCTGCTGTCTTCTCATTGTCTTAAAAACCCCGCTTCCTTTGACAGTATCTGAGATCATGTCAACGGTGTATTTCCTAATGTCTTGTGTGATCTTTTCTCTTGGGACCTCACATCATTTGTGAGTGCAGCCACCTCTTTCTTTATGAGACTCTTCTATTCACAAGCTGTTTATTGGTTTCTTTTGATGTCTTGTACATAATCTCAAACATCTCTGTGTACTTTTTACCCCCTGGATGAAGTGCTGAAGGACAGACTACTGAGCTCCTGTGACTCCCAGTGCAGTTAATGGATGCTGCAAGTACACAGCACATCTTGGTATTTTGATCTCCCCGGACTTACATTGTGTCATTACAGTAGAACTCAGTGTTAACTCACCTGAAATAATGAGTGTCCCCTTAGGGGCCTAGGGGATTCAGCTAACTACAACAGAAAAAGAGAAAAATATTTCCTTATTAATTGCAAAAATGAAAATATGGAGGAAATAATTTTATTGATTGATTGGCTGACTCAGCAATGGGGAAAAAACTCTCTCAGGCAGCAGGTCTTCCCCTCAAAGTACTGCTGGAAATTTTTAGAGCACTTATATTTTTATTTTTTACTTGTGCCAGGGTCTTCTGTGTCTTTCCAGATGATATCAGATAGCTGGATTCTGTCAGTCTTCCTCATGTTGAGTAGTTCATAATTCCACAGTTAGTTCCACTGAAATCATGGTTGTAAATTAGTACAGGAAGCAATGCTGTGATTAACAAGCATGGAGTAGGGAATTCATAGGTTAGCCATAAATAACAGTTTATGGCTCTGATCCTCAGGTCTAGCCAAACTATATGATGCAGATCTGGTATCCATGGGATCTTTTTGTCCCTACCCCTAATTCTGGTGAATTTGACTTCCTGCCTTAGGGATACTCTAATTTGAACCAGTGATGATCACTGCCAAGGAGCCGTTCTACAGATGGGGATCACCATAGCGCAACAATGGTCCAGCTATACTCTTTCCCCTGTCATGCCACTGTCCTACTGGAAGCAGTGTAGGGGAGTGGCATGGGCCAACTCTGCACTAGGTAATCCCCCACAGATGACTCCAGGCCAGAAGAATCCTCAACTGTTTTGCTAAACCATCTTTGTGGCCCTTTCACCCTCCAGAAGCAGTGGAAAGAGGCCCTAGCAGGGTTTGGAAACTGAGTCATGTTTAAGCATGGACTGGGCGAAGAGTGTGCATGAGAATAAGAGAGACAGATTAATTATACAAGCCTTCTAGAGAGAGATTTTCACAATGACAAAAAATTCAATTTAGGCAGTTTACTGCACTTTCCAAGACTAATAATTTTAGGAAGTTCATAAGCAAAATGTGTAGATTGAGGTCTCTATTTATTGCTAGACAGTCACATTCTTGTCACACTAATTTAAACAATTTTGCCTCTAGGCTCTGGAGGGTCTGCCCTTAGCTCTACATCTAACAGGAGGTGGGTTTGGGTACCAATTTGAGTTTAGAATATTCTTGCAGATTCTCACCTGTCTCATACCAGAAATGAATAACAATGTGATATGGATATCTAATGGAGGAAAGTGCTTCTGGGAGCACAGTACACCAACCATAAGTTAATACTAATGTAAATCTCCTAACAAAAAAAGGGATGATGTGATCTAAAATAGATGTGGTATGAATGCTGCTTATTTATATTTGCATTCCTTAAAATTCTAAGCGACCTCACAAAAGTTGCTCAACTGAAATGGGAACCAAATTATCTCTCAAATCTTCATCCCTTTGTGGTGCGATCCTAGTGGAGAGTTTGAGTCACTTAAATCAATATATAGCAGTTAAACATAAAGAATTTTTTCTCTAAATAAAAACCTGCACTGTTTCAATCATGATGAATATCAGAGCCTTTGAAATCCTCTGGATATTTTGAAAATCAGATATGATGTGTAAAGAAAGAAGCAATTGCAGCGGGCCCAGATTCCCCAAGAAAAGGAGGCGAAATGAGCTAGTCGGTTGCTAATGTTGTCAGATAAGGTTTTATAGATGAATGATGCACATTTCCTTTCAACCTTTACTTTAACAGATACTGCAGCAGTGAATCCCTGGGTAACCCAGAGTAAACTGATGCTTAACAGAAACTGCAAAGCAGCCACTTGAAGTTTTTTTTTTCCCCATTATCTTTATAATTTTGAACACTCTCATTCAATATCTGACCTCTTTCCCCCTGGAAAAGACATACATATTTTCCCATTGCTCTCCGTATCTTAATATCATTCTAGCCTTTTGTAATCGACTGCTTTACCCATTCATTGTCCGCATATCCTCTCAAAAGTGTGGTGATGACTTGACCATTGCTGGATACAGTAAACTGTGTGGGGACTAACCTGTACTACCTAATGGCATTTATATTCCTCTGCAACTCACTGTATCTGAGAATCTTTTTTGCTTTCTTCACTGAGCCACTCTGCTGAGCAGGCTGCTTTAGGGATTTTTCTGTAATCACTTCTAAATCTCTTCCCTGGTCAGTATTCTGCAGTACCTTTCAACTGAAAAAATACTTCCATTTTCTATTACCATGGTTTGGAACTCAGTATTTTATATGAATGTCTGCCACAGATCTTCCAATATTATAGAGTTGCATGGAGGTGATGCACACATTGCTCCCACATTAACTTCCCCCCCTGAATTTTGCAACAGATTCAGCTGATAATGAATTATATGGTCGTCCCCTCCCCCCCTTAGGGATATATGTGGACAAATCAAAATATCAATAAAAACTATCATGGGTTTGTTGTTTGTTTGTTTTGTTTTTGCAAATGATTTTTTTTTCAAAAAGGATGATTTTATATTTCAAATATTTAATTCAAAAAATTTGGCCAATCTTTATCAATAGGTCGGTGCTAAGATCGTCAAAGGGGTCTCCCAACTCCCATTGGATTTCAGTGGGACATGGGCACCTAATTCCCTTACGCTCCTTTGAAAATCACAGTATGTGCACTTTTTATACTTGTTGTCAAATCCATGAGCTCCAACCACAGTAACTTCTCTGCATTGTTCATTCTGGAATTAATTATTATTAATAAAGCACTGTTAATGTAGCAATGTACTATTAATGTAACAGTACAATGTACTATTAATGTAGCAGTATTAATGTAGCACTGTTATTACTGTAGCACTGATGTGTTCACTTCATAACAAAATATAACTAAAACAAAATAACTCTTGTATGAAAAGGCAAGAGCCTAGGTCAAGAGCACGCGTAGTAATGCTCGAGCATTGACTGACAGCTTTGTTGTGGCTTTGAAAAATAAACATGTGTCGGTCATTGCTCAGATGACACCTGCCAGAATGGATTGTGAATTCCTTGTTGATATCCTCCTGCACGAAAGAAGGCTTTTAAAACTAAGGAGGGAAATTGCCAAAATGAAGTGGTAGAGAAGGTAATGAACAACAGGGAACATAACAAAACAAGACTTGTGGAAGAAATTCTATTTGCTCTTCTTGAATGGCCACAACACACATTCATTGCTGGGGTACAGAAGAAATCACTAGACAAAGTGTGCAATCAAGAATTCCCCAAATACTACAATCCTTACAACAAATCACACTGTCACCACTATCCTGTGGATCCCCAGGGCCGCCAAGAGTGGGTTCGGGCCCTGATGAAAAACAATTTCCGGACCCCCCTCCCCCCCCAGCAAGGGCAGACTGGCTAAACAGGGCTGACAAGATGCCGGGGGAAGCCAGGGAAGCCGGGCCCCGGGCTCCCTTCCGGACCGCCAGGCCCCGGTAATTTGTACCGGCTTCCCCCCTCCCCCCCCCCCCCCCCATCGGCCCTGGTGGTCCCAAAACTGTGATCATAGATCGTATGAAAACTAATCAATAGTGGAAATTATACCTTTTTTATCATAGAAATTAATGTCTCCAGAATTATTGAATTATCTCCATTTCACCATAAAAAAAAAAAGCAATACAAACCATTCTTCAGGATCATAATATGCTGATGTCTTTTAGGGGTCTCCTTTAGTTCACATTAGCACAAGAGGAATCTACCCATCACTCTTACAGAAGCTTAAAGAGTTGCCAATTTTAAATGTTTGAGGGAATTTTTCTGCACTTTTACACCATCTCTGTGCACCTTAGTAGCTTAAGGGTCTTCAGGTTATCACAGTCATTAGTCAAAGATGACCACATAACTGAAACAGTAACAGGAAACAATGTTCTCACCAGGTTGTGTAGTGAGATCATTCCTGTGGCTGCTTTCAACTTCTCTAGACTATGTATGCTACACTTAGGCCTGGTCTACACTACGACTTTAATTCAGATTTATCAGCTTTAATTCGAATTAACCCTGTAACCGTCCACACAACGACGCCATTTAATTCGATGTAAAGGGCCCTTTAAATCGATTTCTGTACTCCACCCCAACGAGCGGAGTAGCACCAAAATCGATTTTAGCAATTCGAATTAGGGTTAGTGTGGCCGCAATTCGATGGTATTGGCCTCCGGGAGCTATCCCACAGTGCATCATTGTGACCGCTCTGGACAGCAATCCGAACTCGAATGCACTGGCCAGGTAGACAGGAAAAGCCCCGAGAACATTTGAACTTCATTTCCTGTTTGCCCAGTGTGGAGAGCACAGGTGACCACAGATACCTCATCAGCACAGGTAACCATGCAGGCTGATAATCGAAAAAGAGCACCAGCATGGACCGTGAGGGAGGTACTGGATCTGATCGCTGTATGGGGAGAGGATTCAGTGCTTGCAGAACTTCGTTCTAAAAGACGAAATGCAAAAACTTTTGAAAAAATTTCCAAGGGCATGATGGAGAGAGGCCACAATAGGGACTCTGAGCAGTGCCGCGTGAAGGTCAAAGAGCTCAGACAAGCCTATCAAAAAACAAAGGAGGCAAACGGTCGCTCCGGGTCAGAGCCGCGGACATGCTGCTACTACGCCGAGCTGCATGCAATTCTAGGGGGGGCTGCCACCACTACCCCACCTTTGTTCGTGGATTCTGGGTCGGGGATAGTCTCGACGCCTGAGGATTCTGCCGATGGGGTAGAGGAGGAGGAGGAGGATGAGCTTGCAGAGAGCACACAGCACTCCATTCTCCCCAACAGCCAGGATCTTTTTATCACCCTGACTGAAGTACCCTCCCAAGCCTCCCAAGCCAGTACCCAAGACTCTGACCCCATGGAAGGGACCTCAGGTGAGTTTACCTTTTAAAATATAAAACTTGTTTTAAAAGCAAACGGTTTTTAATGATTACTTTGCCTGACTTTGCATTCGCGGTCAGTTCAGCTACTGGAAAAGTCTGTAGCTACTGGAAAAGTCTGTTAACGTGTATGGGGATGGAGCGGAAATCCTCCAGGGACATCTCCATGAAGCTCTCCTGGAGGTACTCCGAAAGCCTTGCCAGAAGGTTTCTGGGCAGTGCATCCTTATTCCCTCCTCCATGGTAGGACACTTGACCACGCCATGCTTGCAGCAAGTAATCTGGTATCATTGCCTGACAAAGCCTGGCAGCGTATGGTCCCGGTGTTTGCTGGCATTCAAGCAACATCCGTTCTTTATCTTGTTGTGTAATCCTCAGGAGAGTGATATCACTCCTGGTAACCTGGTTGAAATACGGGAACTTAATTAAGGGGACAGAGGTGGCCGTTCCTACTGGGCTGTTTGCCTGTGGCGGAAAATAAATCCTTCCCTGCAGTTAGCCAAGCGCAGATGGGAAATTGGCCCTGAGTTTTTCGCGTTTGGCTAGCAGGGATCTTCCCTGTTACCAGCCACGCGGTGGGGGGAGGGTACCGTGATCATCCCAGAGAATTCATGGCGAGGGGGGGGGGGGGTCGGCGGCGGGGGGGGGTAGTTTGGTGCCTGCAGGGATCTTCCCTGATACCAGCCACGCGGTGGGGGGAGGGGTACCGTGATCATCCCAGAGAATTCATGGCGAGGGGGGGGGTTAGTTTGTTTTCTGGTGCTGCTGAATATTAACAGAAAAACCGCAGCACTCTACTTGCCTGAAGGGGCCCAGACAAGCCCCACCACACTGCCCCCCCCCCCAACTGGCTGAGATTGGCCAGGCTTCTGCAGCACTCTACAAGCTATGCTTGGTATGTGGGAAAGCACGGCGCAGAAGCTTACCATGGCCGCATGCAAGCCGAATTCTGTTGCCCAGACCTGTGATCTCTAGCAGCAAAGCCACAGGCACTCAGCATTAAGAGGCAAAATGCGACCTTGCACAGAAATCACATGTGCTATGTAATGTGAACAGTGTTGGTCACCGTGAAAGAGTATAAGCATTGTTCTGCAAAATGTAGCTTTTAAAACAATTCTCTCTTTTTTCCCCTCCCTACAGCAGCTGCAAATTCCTCAAGCCTCCCTCCTCCATCCCGAAGGTTATCACAGATAAGGCGTCGTAAGAAGAAGACGCGGGAGGACATGTTTTCTGAAATTATGCAATCCAGCAGGAGTGACAGAGCTCATCTGAATGAGTGGAAGGAAACAGTTTCAAAGTATAGGAAAGAAGTCAGTGAACGTGAGGAGAGGAGGGACCAACGTGAGGAGAGGAGGGACCAACGTGAGGAGAGGAGAGACGATCGAGATGAGAGATGGCGGCAGGAAGACCAGAGGATGAAGGATGCAACGCTGGGGCTGCTCCGGCGTCTGGTGGAGGTTCAGGAACGGCTGCTGGAAAACAGACTGCCGCTTCAGCCCCTGTTCCACCCTCCCCCCTCCCCATGTTCCGTATCCTCCTCACCCAGACGTGTAAGAACGCGGGGGGGGGAGGCTCCGTACACCTTCCCATTCCACCCCAGTAGACAGCCCAAGCAAAAGGCTGTCATTTTTTTAACCTTTTCTTTGTGGCTTTTTCCTTCCCAGCAATCCTCCTCCCAAATACCACCCGGGTTCCCTCCCTCTTTTTCTAATCTATTAATAAAGAATAAATGATTTTTAAATGATCGTGACTTTATTTGGTTTGAAAGAAAGCTGGGGGAAGGGGCAGGGTGGGTTCCTTACAGAAAATCAGTCAGTAAAGGGGGAGGGTTTTCATGAAGGAGAAACAAACAGATATTTCACACGGTAGCCTGGCCAGCCATGAAACTGGTTTTCAAAGCTTCTCTGATGCACAGCGCTTCATGGTGTGATCTTCTAATCGCCCTGGTGTCTGGCTGCGCGTAATCAGCAGCCAGGTGATTTGCCTCAGCCTCCCACCTGCCATAAAGGTCTCCCCCTTACTTTCACAGAGATTGTGGAGCACACAGCAAGCAGAAATAACAATGGGGAGATTTCTTTGGCTGAGGTCAGAGCGAGTCAATAATGAACGCCAGCGACCTTTTAAACGGCCAAATGCACATTCTACCAGCATTCTGCACTTGCTTAGCCTGTAGTTAAACAGCTCCTGACTCCTGTCCAGGCTGCCTGTGTATGGCTTCATAAGCCATGGCATTAAGGGGTAGGCTGGGTCCCCACGAATAACTATGGGCATTTCAACATCCCCAACGGTTATTTTCTGGTCCGGAAAGTAAGTCCCTTGCTGCAGCCCTTTAAACAGAGTAGTGTTCCTGAAGACGCGAGCGTCATGAACCCTTCCTGCCCAGCCCGCGTTGATGTTGGTGAAACGTCCCTTGTGATCCACAAGTGCTTGCAGCACCATTGAAAAGTACCCCTTGCGGTTTATGTACTCGGTGGCTTGGTGCTCCGGTGCCAAGATAGGGATATGGGTTCCGTCTATTGCCCCACCACAGTTAGGGAATCCCATTGCAGCAAAACCATCCACTATAGCCTGCACATTTCCCAGAGTCACTAACTTTCGTAGCAGCACCTGAGTGATTGCTTTGGCTACTTGCATCACAGCAGCCCCCACAGTAGATTTGCCCACTCCAAATTGATTCCCGACTGACCGGTAGCTGTCTGGCGTTGCAAGCTTCCACAGGGCTATCGCCACGCGCTTCTCAACTGTGAGGGCTGCTCTCATCTTGGTATTCTGGCATTTCAGGGCAGGGGACAGCAAGTCACAAAGTTCCATGAAAGTGCCCTTACGCATGCGAAAGTTCCGCAGCCACTGGGAATCGTCCCAGACCTGCAACACTATGCGGTCCCACCAGTCTGTGCTTGTTTCCCTTGCCCAGAATCGGCGTTCCATGGATAGAATCTGCCCCATTAACAACATGATCTCCAAAGCACCGGGGCCTGTGGTTTCACTGAATTCTGTGTCCGTGTCCGTGTCCGTGTCCATGTCCTCATCATGCTTGTCGCTGCGCTGCCGCCGCTGCTGCCTCCTCTCCTCGTTTTTCTGGTCCTGGCTGAGCATAAACTCCACGAGAACGCGTGAGGTGTTTGCAATATTCATGAGTGCTGTCTTGACCTCAGCGGGCTCCATGCTTGCCGTGGTATGGAGTCTGCAGTGTTCACCCACCCAGGAAAAAAGGCGCGAAAATGGTTGTCTGCCGTCCGTTGCTTTCATGCAGGGAGGGAGGGAGGGAGGAAGTGAGGCTGTACCCAGAACCACCTGCGACGATGTTTTTTGTCCCATCAGGCACTGGGATCTTAACCCACAATCCCAATGGGCGCGGGAGACTGCGGGAACTATGGGATAGCTATGGAATTGCTACCCACAGTGCAACGGTGCAGAAATCGACGCTAGCCCCGGTACTTGGACGCACACCACCGAATTACTGTGCTAGTGTGGCCGCACTCATTTCGACTTTATACAACCTGTTTCTCAAATCCGAATTATCTAAATTCGGATTAATCCCGTAGTGTAGACATACCCTTAGCAATGACAAGCAGTGTTCACTATGCTAATGGCAAGTTTATCTCGGTGTTAGCTTGGGTTGCCAATTGTGGTTGGATGTATTCCTGGAGATTTCATCACATAACATAATCTTTAATTAAAGATTAATTTTTAATTCCAGAAGACTCCAGGACAATCCTGGAGGCTTGGCAATCCTAGTATTAGCCCCATGTGAAAGTGAGGGATACTCATTACAATGGCAAAATGTATTTATTAGCCCCATGTGAGAGCCAGGTCTACCCAGAATGAGAGACATGAAGCCAGGCCTGATGAGGGTGGGCACTCTAGTGGAACTAAATGGGTCGGAGGTGCAATTCATCCTGTAGCCAGGACAATCGCACTGTATTGCTAAACATCCTCTCAGTCGGTGCTTTTCCCAACATGGAATGCTGTGAAATGTTTAAAGATGGTTTTTGCAGCAAACTTGACTTGAGTATGAGTGTGATTTATTTAAATTTATTTTTTAAACTGTTTTGTATGCATTGGCTAAAAAAAAACAAAAAACAAAAACCCTGCACAACAAATCCAGATAGGCGGTCTAGCAAACTGTAGCTTTTCTCAAGCAGCATACAAGGAAGGAAGAACAGCTGAAAAGATTGCTGATATCTTTCCTCTTTCCCTACATGCCTTTCTCTTTATTTTTCATGATCTGCAGTTATAGACATAACTATTCCCTTTTAACTTTGTGGGTAAGCATAAGATTTGATTCAATTCAAAAATATAAACTATCGTTTGTCATTATTGCATAGGGACACATCATGACAAAATTTCAGGAGGAAATTGATCTGAAGTTAAAACTGCCTCTGAATATTCTATCTTGTTTTTCCTTCTGAGATTTTCTGAGGTGACAGCCAGACAGCGCATAGCACTTTTAAGCTGTTAAGCAGTGACAAAGCTAATATTTATAGTTTTAAAGCAACATCAATATGACTTTGATTGGGCTGTTTGTTTTTAAGGCTAGTGTCATTTGGACTGGCTAGTGAATCATGGTTTTATTATTGGCTTGTGTATTCTTATGGAGCTGATAATGCTTTGGTTGGTTACAAGTTTCAAGTACTTCCAAGCAGCCTTGCAGTACTATTTTATGTGTTGTTTATTGTCATTCATTTTCCTCTATGTCAAGAAAGTGGAAATCAACTGTGCAGAGAATGGAAAATATGTTATGCCTGAAGAACAGAGGATACATGTCTGCTTTTGACAACTTTATTCAAATATATATTTTAGTCACTCTTTTAAATCTGGACTCGAACTTTGCACTTAAGAGTTTTGCAGGGGAATATGATTGCAGCCACAA
The DNA here is from genome assembly GCF_027887155.1 of Malaclemys terrapin pileata. NCBI lineage: Eukaryota > Metazoa > Chordata > Testudines > Emydidae > Malaclemys > Malaclemys terrapin. The sequence goes on along the minus strand of NC_071516.1, from coordinate 13,709,261 downwards.
ATGATTGCATTCGGATCTCAACCTGATTGTGACGGCAAAATGGGGCCTATCATTACTTACGGGTGCTAATTTGGGAACACAAAACTGAGGTCAAGTTAAGATTCACTTAGAGCTTTAGAGTTAATTCTCTACTGGTGTCAAGAGAGCTGAACCAACATACTTGACAGAACTGAGCCTTTGATCTTCATTATCTGTTGATTTAAAAAAATTATATGAAAATCTTTCCTGTTTCATCAAAAAGTGAGATGCAATTTTGTATATATTGTTTTCATTTCAAATAGCTGTTGGGGACTAAACAGATGTTTCTTTTGCCTTCCTCTTTAAGTGGCTCCATCAAAAGTAAGGTAGAATCCAAAGCTCTCAGCAGTCTTCTTTCTCCATTGTCAGATTAATATTTTAACTGCTTCCACAGCTATTGGTACATTCAGTATGTCTTAAATGACGGCCACCTGTAAAACTTCATATACTGGGTCTGTTTTCTAGTTTTGGTTTGAGGGTTGTTTGTGGGTTTTAGTCTTAATTAGTGGATTTGTTTACTTAGTACAAGTGCTGTTGGTGTCCGGGCATGAGAGTTTACTAGTGAAATGAAATAACATAGCTCTGGGGCAAGTCCTGTTTCTGTGCAGTTGTGTGTTTTGTTTTGTGTATAGGGATTGCCCTGGAGTCTCAAGGAATTACAGATTGATCTTTAAGTAGAGATTGTCATATGATGAAACCTCCAGGAATACCTCCAACCAGAATTGGCAACCCTATTTGTGTTTTCTCAGACCAAGTAACTAGAATGGGTTCTGGACAACGTTATATACGCAAGGGGAGTCTTCTTCCCCGCCCTGTGGCTTGGGAGTGGGAACAGATCTGTTTTGTAACCACTACTCCATGCTCAGGGCTAGTGTAAGGAATATAACTACCACTCTGCCATCCATGAAATGAGGGAGAAGGGAATCAGCATAGTGATAGATCCTGAAGCACTTGCCCATTAATCATATACTATCATATTTCTTCAAAAGCAGATTCAGAACCAACCTTGCATCCAAACTCTCCCAAAAGCTTGTAGGAAATCTGAACGTTGTAGGTTAGTACCATCCATAATTTCTACAATACGATGGGTCAAATGATTTTTTAAAAAGCAGCCTTCCCTCTTGCACCTGGAAAATTTGCACCCACAACTGGGTGTAAATCAGGTAATTGGAAGAGCAAATACTCTGATTTACATCCTCTGGTCATTTCGCAAGCACAAAACATAGGACAGATAGGCCAATCTGAAGCCTGTCTGAAAGTTTTGCCCAATTTTTAAATATTTATACCTTTAGAGACATTTCCAAAAACTTTAGATGCACAATTGCATGACCAAATTGAGTATAGAGTGACCATCAGTGTGTACACGATGAGTAATAATGCAAATGGATACTCAAATATGCAGTTACATGGTTGGCACATACCATATTTAGAATTACGCATGCAAATTAGGCACTCAATTGCATATGCATTTTTATACCTAAAGTTTATGAAAAGCTTGCCATTTTTGCTGGAGAGTGCATCAGGCTTAATTCACTTTTGCAATCCTCCCCGTTTCAAAGATGTCAACTCAGATTATATTTGTCAGAGGACTCTTGCCACTAAGGGCAGGTCTACACTTAAAATGCTGCACCAGCATAGCACTATAGTGAAGACACAACTATGCCAATGGGAGAACTCCCATTGGTGTAGTCAATCCACCTCCGCAAGAGGCAGTAGCTATGTTGATGGGAGAAACCCTCCCGTTAATATAGTGCTGTCTACACTGGGGGAAAGGTCGGTAAAACTGCATCGCTCAGGGGTGTGAATTTTTAATACTCCTGAACAACATAGTTAAACTGATGTACGTTTATAGTGTAGATCTGACCTAATAATTGTTTGAGCTATTCTAGATGGGCTGATGGGCTGCAGTAGGGATTGTAAGCAGGAACAGGTTAACTAACTCATACGTGCCAACTTAAAGCCATTGCCTCAGTGGAAGTGAAAATTTGAGCATTCTTATTTTTTCACTGTTTATGTCTAAAAAGACCATGTATAACCATAGGGCTGCCTAACATATCTGAGAAATCTGGTTCCAGATCATCACTTTTAAACTAAGATCGTTTTATTCTTCCATTACCAGTTTTTTTCAGAAAGGCCAATTGTAATAATATGATCTATGTAGTAAAAAGTGTAATACAATTTGGATGGTATGCTTTATGACTTGCTATTCTAATGCCTGCGTTTATTTTTATATCAAAGACCATCCAATAGATTTCCAACATGAAACCTACATGGGTGCTCTAAAATGCCAAGCTCATAAACCAAATGAGTATTCATTTTGAAAATGTCTAGGATACCTCTCAGAATTAAAGTACTCCATTTAATTTTAGATTCTCTTCTTTTGGCATTGTATATCAGGTGCCCTCTTGGGCTCAAAAATATCCCTGATATAATGTAAAGTGTCGATCCCACTAAGCTTTCTTTTTTAAAGCCCTTCAGTAGGTCCAGTGACAATCAAGATGGGTAAAATTATTGCAGTCTGACAGCTCTAAAGGTCACTGAGTTAAATTAATACAGGTCACTTCCAATGCATCATAGTGTATGGGAAAGAAATTAACAGGCCTCGTAGTCTCAAAAATGACAGGCTCATTTAAGGCCACGCCTTTGTGGAGAAGGTGAATATAGTGAGGTCAGCACTGTCACTGTTGTTCAGAAGAACAAGAGACTGAATGTTGGCTGGTCAGAAAATGTTATTTATTGTGACAAACCTTCAGGGTCTTCATATCCCTGTGAAATTAGCTTACATCTGATCCATTAACAACATGATCTTTTGAAAAAGTTTCTTTTACTGGGAGCTTAACTTCTTGTATAGCTCACTAGGGAGGTAGATTCAGATGTCTTCAGATATCTCAGAACGTGTAAAGAGTCGGTGTTTGGAAGCCTTCAGACTATTATGGGTACTTGTGTACTCACACGCCACTTTTCTGTTGTTGGCTCTTCTAGCTGGAAGGAGCTAGTGTGAGGTTGATACTTGCAAATCTCCTAAAAATGAAATGTTCTTATTACAGTGGGATTTTCAGAGGCTGGAAGAGAAAGATAAGGCTGTAAAATGAGTCAGCCCATTTACTATATATTTTGTGAAAGGATATTTTGTGTATTCTGATCATTAGCGTACGTCACCAGCCCTTAGCCCTTTTTTAAATATCCTAAATATTTAGAAAAGGGAAAACTCATTAAAATCTGGTGTTGATCATAAAGTTTGACAAACTCCAGAACTTGAAATGTGCCTCCTCGTGCCTAATTTGAAGGATTAGGATGTCCATGTACAAGGTCCTTCTCAATTGGCCATGGAGAAGAAGTCTTGGCTGGCCAGTGGCCACTTCATGAGGCAGTATGATGTGATGGTGTTTGCATCATGGTAATTGTGACCCAATGAATTTGCCCTAGACATAATCCACTGCACCTGCTGTCACACTGTCTGGAGTGGCTCATGACTGTGAGTGCCTATCTCAGGGCAGACTGTCAAAAGCAGTGCAGATACCCCAAACTGGTGGTGTGTTCTATAATTAGATTTCACCAAGCCAGTAACAAATGTGAACTCCTAGATTACTATAACAGTCTTGCCATGGAATCCCAGATAGTTGCCTTAGACTCCCAGTCTATCTTGCCACCCAGATAAACGTGACTTAGTCACATGCACCAAAAATCATACAATATTCAGGTTGGTTCCAGTCCCAAGAGTACAGTTACTTACTCCAGATCAGTTGGTACCCTAGATCTTATACCAAAGACAACACCTGTATCCAATTCTGTAATAAAATATCTAAAAGTTTATAAACTCGGAAAAAGAAACAAGAGAGTTATTTACAGATTCAAACAAGCAAACATATAAACATAAATGAGTTACCATCTAAATTCTAAGAGTGAGAGAGTTGAAGTGATCTGTCAGTTCCGAGTGTCTTTTGGGGCGGACCTGGGAGGCAGCCCCTGGGGATCTCTGGCTTTAGAGTATGTCACAGCCAACGTTTAAGTGCTGCTGTGACAGCGCTTTAACGTGCCTGTGTAGTTGTGGCTCCAGCGTTGGGAGAGAGCTCTTCCAGTGCTATAAGAAAACCACCTCTGTGAGGGGAATAGCTACCAGTCCCGGTGCTGTAGCACTATCTACACGGCCACATCACAGTGCTGACATTTGCATTGCTGGGAGGAGGGGAGGGAGAGGGTTCCACAACCCTGAGCAAAGAAAGTTTTAGCGCTGTACGTAGCAGTGTAGACAAGGACTTAGTTTGGTCTCTGAGCCCAGACAGAGTTCAAACAGCGAACAGAGATGGAAAATTTTCCTGTGACTTTGTTTTATTTCCTCCATTCAGTTTCTAAGTCCACAGGATGAGCTCCCTTGCATGTAGCATTTCCAAGGTGGATCAGGCCATTAACCAGTTCTTTGTATTGCAATGATCCTTGATGGCCCATCTGATTTTGATTGTCCTTCCGGATGTGTGGGGGAGGGGAAGAGGGGATTCCAGTGCCTGAATTCATAAGTACAGAGCAAACATTTTACAAGTTATAAAGCAAAACTTGCATATTTTTTCTTATACCATGCAATACAATGCTCTGTATGCACGTGTGTGTTCTTTTCAAATTACACTGACATCTTGTTGGGTGACAGATGTCTGAGATCATAAAAGTGCATATGGGATTATGCATTTGCCAGACCAAATCATCAGATTTTCTAAAGGAGGGGAGAGAGTGAAAAAAACAACAGTTCATACCTGTGGTAATATGTTCATTAAAGAGTATTTATTTTAACCAGCAAATGCAGCAAGATGCTTTTGAGAGCGGCAAGCTAATGGAAAAAAAACATCATTCACATTCACCTACCTTAGTTGGTACATTTACTGCCAGTTTCCTGGCAGACTCACAATGAAGAGAAAATCTAAAAAAGATATTTAAAGAAAATGTCTTGTCAGAGGTAGACTCCAAACTCTTCTAGGCAGAGAAGCAAAGATGTGATCCTTAGATCATGGCCAGACAAATCCTGACAAGTGTTGTGAATTCTGAACTTCCATTGAAAGTGATGGATTGGGAATGCGCTCAGCGTGTCATAGGTTGAGGCCCCCAAAAAGATCTGCTGAAACACAGAACATAAGGAAGATCTCTACAGTGGGGCAAAATCATTCCAGCAGCCGCACCCCTAACTTGTTTGGAAATCCGGCTCTATGTGTATGGAATCCTTCTGCAAGTCAGAGTTGGCAGTAACAAGGTTCGAGTTCAGTATCTAGGGGTTCCTTTTCAACAATTCAACACAAAACTGGCTTGAGCCCCCACCCAGTAACTTGGGACAATTACACACCACCGCCGGGGTGCCTCTAAGAGGCAATACTTTCCCTCTCGCAAGTACAGAGTCTGAGTGTAGCAAAAAAACAAAACTTTTAATAAAAGGAGGGAAGTAACTTGGCATTAATTTGGGAAAACACTGCAAACAGGGTTCATAAACATAAACCCCGAGCAAAAGACCTGCCCCCAAGTAAGTTGGGCAGTGTCCTTTTCCCTCAGGTTCTTACGTCCAGCAACATCCCTGTCCATTCTCCTGCACTCTACTCACAGTTGTTGTCCTTGGTCAATGCAGACCCAGAGTTCAGAGGTGCATCTGCAAAGTTCACCTCCCATCCTGGGTGGAGAGGGGGTAAGAAGGCACCTTACTTGTGCTGCTGCCTGGGCACTCACTCACCGCACTTCTCTCCAGAGCTCCGCTTTGGTCCTCTCCTCCTTCCGGACGATTGCTGCACCTCTCCACTGGCCGCCCTGCCAGCCATGTGCCGATCGGCCAGGATGTCTTCAGGTCCCACCACTTAACACAGCACTCAGTGATTTCAGCTGTTAGTGGGGGAGCCTCACTGTTGGTGCACACTGGGCAGTCCCAAAGCAGGCCTAACACTTAGACCTGGGTATCAGTGATTTCAGCTTTGCGGTTTGTAACAAGGGTCTCAATTGAGTCTAAATTAGCTCTTTTATTACACAGTGGAGAGAGGAAAAAGAAGAACAGGAGTACTTGTGGCACCTTAGAGACTAACAAATTTATTAGAGCATAAGCTTTCGTGGACTATAGCCCACTTCTTCGGAGAGAGGAAGGCTCAAATGGTGTCTAAGACACTTAGGCAGGGCCCACACCACCATGTACAAAAACCTGTCCCCACCCTCTCTCAACTCACTGGGCTTTGGAACCCATGTCTAGCGAGTGTCATTTAGTTGAGGGAGAATCCCTCAATTGGAGTAGGCTAAGTACAATTCTGCTGCCCTGGCTTATTACTCCTGCCCCAATAACAAGGAGACTGGGGATCCAACACCAGCCAAAAGTGATGGCAAGCGATCCCATCATGCTGAGCATCTAGGCAGGGTGGGTGTGCCCATGCAAATGAGCTCAGCTACTGAAGTCCTCTTCCACAGCTCATCACAAAAAGTCAGGGGAGAGCTCATTCAGACTCTGCTTACATCTATGGTAGCCTGTCACTAGGGATTCAGCAGAGCAGGTGAGGAAGAAATTGAATGATCCAGTGTATACAGCTTCCACATTGTTGCATGTACCTCTACTTAAGTGCTCAGCCCTCACTTGCGGATATGCCTGTCATTAGTTTCTGCTAATGAGTGAAGGGAATCACTGTGGTAGTCAGGAGCTAACCTTCATACTTCTGTCATTACATCTCATTGTAGGTGAAAACTACTGCTGGCACATTTGAGCTAATCTGGCCACTTGAGATACACGTGTTGTGGAACTGCTCATAATCAAAATAATTAATAATTCATGTCAATGAGATAACCTATGACAGGAATAATGCAGTTTGTGCTTTTTTATGCTTTATCATATATAAAGACAACCTGAGGGTTGTTTTTGGGGTTTTTTTGTTTGTTTGTTTTCCATTTTTTTCCCATTTTAGACTTTATTTTCTTACCCACCGTGTTTTTCCTGGAAAAGTTTATGTGCGACTGGAGAACTAGTGGGTTGGTATCATCACAAGCACCAAGGAAGTGAGACTTGAACAAATCAAGGAGATAGGATTTCTCAAAGACCATTTCTAACTCTCTGGGGTTGTTTTGTTTGCTTTTTTGAAGACTTGTCTAATTCCACCTCTAGACAGTTGGCAGGAAAGATTCCATCTTTTTTTTAAAAAAAGAGGTAATATCTCCATCTTCAAATAAGAACTTGATAATGTTCCCTAACCAGATCTCAGTCATCCCAGGAGACCTCCAACAAGAAATAGGGAACAGAAGACTGAATATTCCTTCTATTTATAAGGTTAAAAAAATTAGTCAAAGAAAGAGCTTTAAAATATTTATGGGTTTTTATATAATTTAAAGAAACAAAACAGAGAGCATGGATGCAACTTGTTTTCTTTGCAGGACATTTGAAGAAGGGCACCAAAGGACACAAGGTGAATTCAATGATACAGCAATTGTGATGAGAACAGTAAGTCCAGCCAAACTCACGAATTCCTTTTTAGTTTTAAGATTTTAATTTTCTGGCTGTTTTCCAGTCACTGTGCTAGATAAGCTACAACGTCATAGGCATTTATACGTACATGCTGAAGAGAAGGAATGCTGAGCTGTGTTTTAGCAGCTATGCCTTATATTACATCTTGTACGTGCAGGTTGGATTTTACTGCAGCATTATACAGTCATGGAAACATAGCCAAGCACCAAAAAGGCAGCGATCAAAAGCAAATGTCTTCTTCGCAATCTTTTTGCATTTTTTAAATGCATGCAGGAAAACAAGATTCATGCTTCACAAAGTCCTGTAGGTTATTACCATGTGTTAAATTGTGATCTGCAAACACAAGCTGGTCTTTAACAAAAACAAAAGAGAAAAAACAGATGGTTTGTTTTAACGTCATGTGAAACTTTTCCTGAACACAAGCGTATGGTTTCTCCTCTCCAGCTGGCAATTCCCACATGTAAATGATCTGATTTTATCATTTCATCAGGCCCCCCCTGTTATAAAAGCCACATTACCTTAAATGAGAGAACACAGACTTCACAATGAAGATGCCCCAAATATTTTTTTCCTCGATCATCTGTTTTAAATGTGCCCAGATCTGATGCTGAATGGAAAAGAGAGAGGACATAAATAACTGGGACTGTAGATGCACCATTCACAAAACTTTTGTGACTGAATCACTTTTAAGAGTCAGTTTCTTTTACGACCACAGCAACGCTTTGGCTATCGCCTGGCTGAGCACAGTGGTGCTGCCAGAGGGTGATTCAATGCAGGTGTACAGCAGCAATCTGCTGCTTTATCAAGATGGAGACTCACATTCCGGCAGCTTCTCATACACCTTGTCTGAGCCTTCAAAGAATCCATGCTGAAGCCAGCAGAAATGTTTGGTGTCTGTCTGCAGGAAAATGTGTATGTCTCCATGTTGCGAGAAGCCCATACTGAACTCAGACTGGGGATTTAAATCATTTGTGATGGGTCTCTAGAAAAGAGGGTCAGTTTTTTTTCTCTCTTATTCTTTAGGCCCAAGCTATATGTAATATTCTTGCTAGACAGTGCGGATGTTGTCCTATGAAAAAAGCAATTTTCAGGCAAGACAACAGATTGTTGGATTCAATGTGTCAAATATCCGACAAAGAGTAAAACTGTGGAAAGACCAATATTTGCTGATCTCTGTTTTCAAGCCACTCTATTAGGGAGAACTGGTATACTTTCCTGTTTGCATTTTCTCTGCTACCAATCATTTGGGGAAAAAAAAATATGAAACAGAGCAGGTGTCCCATCTCAGGAACATTGTAATCATTTAGTGTAAATATTTTAGTGGGTTCAGTGAAGAAGTTTGGATTATGGTTAGGAATCACTTCCAAAAAAAAAAACCCAAGAGTAAAAAGAAAGAATGCCAAAATCTGAAGTAATGTAGCATTATTGCTACACAATTATCAAAGTGCTAGATTCCAGCAACTGTAATATTAATTCTAACACATTGTCAGGGTGGTTAAACACTGGAACAAATTGCCTAGGGAGGTTGTGGAATCTCCATCTCTGGAGATATTTAAGAGTAGGTTAGATAAATGTCTATCAGGGATGGTCTAGACAGTATTTGGTCCTGCCATGCGGGCAGGGGACTGGACTCGATGACCTCTCGAGGTCCCTTCCAGTCCTAGAATCTATGAATCTATGAATCTATGTGCTGATATGCATATATATGTGTGTGTGTGTGTGTGTGTATGTGTGTGTGTGTATGTGTGTGTGTGTGTGTATTATGCCTAATTCTCTTCTCACTTGTACTGGATATTCACAGTTAACTCTGACTTCAGTGGAGCTATTTCTGATTAATGAATGAGAAAAGAATCTTGTTATTTATAGTCCATCCCAGGACTCTTAGGGTTTTCAGAGTTTTTTCTAGCCAAATAAACGGAAAGAAAAAATGTGTCTTTCTCATCACCCTGAACAGTTGCTTCCCACCATTCTTATTTGTGGTGTTTTGGTGTAAATTTAACTGTGATGAAATTTGCAAATAACAACAAAAGTGGACAAGTAGGAAATAATGGGGGAGGCCAAACCAAATTACAAAGTGACCTGAGGATGAGAGAGCAGTGAGGCTAGAAGTAAGGAGGGAAATTCTGTACTAGAAGACTAAGAGCTGCTCAAATTCACACTAGACACCCATGGCCCCAAAAAGCAATTCTGGAAGCCGAGGTGGAGGTTGTTGTTATTTATTTGTATTGTTGTCGTGCTTGGGAGCCCTAGTCATGGATCAGGACCCCATTGTGCTAAGTGCTATCCAAACGCAAAACAAAAAGTCAGCCCCTATTGCAAAGAGCTTACAAGCTAAGTATAAGACAAGAGACAACAGCTGGATATAGACAAACGGGGGAATACAAATAATCAGTGATACACTATTGGCCATGGCCTCTGCACACCAGTAGCTGAACTGTTGTCAAGTTTTTGTAGGCATTAAGACAAAGAGTTTGGAGGAGAGATTGTAAGGTGGATAATGAGAGAGCTTTGCCGATGGCTATGGGGAGTGCTTCCCAAATGTGTCGGGCAGCATGGCAGAAACCACGAAGATGCTTGTTTGAAAATGTCAGAAATGGGCAGTGGAGTATCATGGGCTGATTGGAGGTGAGCGATGACCGCTTGTTAGCGAATGAGAGACAATAGTTAGGGTGGGGATTGACTGTGAAGGGCCTTGAAAGTGAGTACAAGCAGCTAATGTTTGATATGGTAGAGACCGGGGAGCTAGTGGAGGGATGCAAAGGGTGATATGGTCAAAGCAATAGGCTTGGGAAATGATCTTTGCAGCGGCATTCTGAATGGGTATCAGCAGGACAAGACTTTAATTGTAAAGGCCAGAGAGAAGGATGTTGCAGTGAAAGAGATGTGAGATGATGAGAGCCTGGACAAGTTTCAGTTGTGTGAATGGATAAGAAAGGCCACATCTCAGAGATGTGATGCGGAAAGAACAGGCAAGATTTAGACACAGCCTGGAAGTTGGGATTTAGAGAGGGGGGTCAAGTCAGAGATGACACCTAGGTTATAGGTCTGAGTCACAGGCAGGATGTGGGTGGTGCCCACAGTGTTCGAGAAAGGAAGTAGCGGGGAAGGTTTAGGAGAGAAGATTAGGAACTCTGTTTTAGCCAGTGAGGATGCCTCAGCTACACCCATTTCCCCTGGTTACAATCTTACTGCTGGTGACTGTGGGGCATAAGCCTCAATGATGGATCTGTGTCACTAAAGGATCCTCTTATTGTTGGGCTTCTGTAAGACTCCAATCTGCTGGACTTAGGGCCAGTTTGTACTGATATGATGGCTAAAGGCTATATCTGTCTTTTTATCCCTTTCTAGTCTCCCCAACTGCACTCAGCTCAGGTCATAGGCCTCTTTTTCTTCCTTAGGGTGCAATCCTTACACTTTCAGACTGGTGCTTGGAGTCAGTAGCTTATCATCTTGCTGATCCTATCTGTTTTGGGCACTGGTGTTTCCTCCCTTGGGGAACCTGGGATCAGTGATATGGACAAATAGTTCATCCCAGTCTAGGTCTTGTCTATACTAGAAAGTTGTACCACTTTAATAATACCAATATAATTAAGCTGTACAACCTGTCTAATATGGATGAATTATATCAGCATAACGATGCATATAGTGATATAGCTATTTCCATATGGGATGGGGAATAACCTTATTGGTGTAAATCACTTTTATACTGGCATAACTGTCCATGCTAGGGGTTGAACTGGTATAGGCATATTGTTTTGTTTTGTTTTTTTAAAGAATCAGACATCTAGAATCAGACATACTAGTATAACTTTCAGGTATAGACCAGACCTTAGAAGTCAAGTACATGTCACATTTGGGGAAATGCATCACAGTATTCAATTGAGACAGATGGTTATGGTCTCTCTTGTTTCTCACTGTCTTGTAGGATTAATCAAAAACAATCCATCAAAACTATTTTTCAGGGGGAAATTCAGTTTTCAGGGTTTTTTTCAAAAATTGTCTGCTGTCTGTGGAAAACTGCATTTTTGTTGAAAATCTGAAAAAGAAAAAGCTTTTAATCAAATATTTTATTTTTTAACAGAGAGTCAAAATTTTCAACACAAACAATACCTATCACACCCAACTAGCTCAGATTCCTTATATCCAGTTGATCCCTGTTTGTTGTGTTGGGACTGGACTGCCACCGGAAAAACCTCAGGATTACAGCCACCTTTGTGCTCCCCCTCCCTCCCCCCGAGGTGTCACAGTCCAGATATGACCTAATGTAGTGCTTTTAGCTCATTTTTATTTACAAGTAATGAATAAGCATAACCATATTCTAGGAAGTTTAAACTACTGCATTTGTGTGTGTTTGTCCTCTAGATGGTTAAACTATTTTTAAGGCCAATAACTTTAAAAAGAAGTGGCACTGGTATAATAATACCATTTAGTAATCAAATATTAATGCGTTTCTAAATGTTTATTGTGCCATTAAGTTAAATGATTTCCGTCCTTGACCAAACAGATGACTTCTGTTCTGCAAAGGAAATGGTATTAAATCTAATAGTTGGCCATTTAGCAATAGTTTCATAGTCCTCTTTCCCTCCTAATTTCCTACCAGCTGAAAATGAATTCAGTAAAATAATAAAATTTTAGGCACATAACAAGAATCAGAGAAAATGGACAAGCAGTGACAAGGAGTGTTATGTGTTCCAATTATGTAATTATCAGAGTTCTGAATGCACAAATTATATCTTGTGGTGGTGTTTAACTTGCTTTACTAACCTTCCATTTGTACAAAAGCTTTATTAATTATCACTGTGAGTGACAGTTTTCACTTTGGAAGACTGTGTTTAACATCTTGCATTAAAATTCTAAAATCTTTCATCCTACACACGCAATGTTCAATTAAGTCACCTAAATTAAGGAGCCTAGTATCACGAGCCTGACAAATTCCTCCTAACAAGGTATGGCAACTCAATGTAGCGCTTGATTTCCTTTTGTTTGCAGGTTATACCCTTTGCCAGCTTCTAGGTGTTAAATGCTAATGCTGTGATTTCACATGAAAGGATTTCTTGTTAAGAAGGTTTTTTTTCTTTTTCTTTCCTGAATGTGTTCTGTCTTTTCTTTGTTATTTTTTAAAGTTAATTAAGGTGTCAGATTTGACAACACTGGAGATAGAATTCCACTATCTATCCACAAAGTATTTACGGAACGGTGGTGTGGTGCAAGCTTTTCTCTCTGCTGACCTGCTAATGTGCAATAAATTAATTTTGAAGGAGCGATGACATTATAAGAATAAGTGGGGGCAGTTCAGCTCATTTCTAATATTGGTCTTTCTATGGAGACTGCCAAGGTCCAAAGTTGCTTTTTAGTAGAGCTGCTCAGAAATTTTTTGACTACACAGTTTTTCCTTGGAAAATGCCAGTTTGTCAAAAAAGAAAACTAGACACAATTTTTGTTAGGAAGGTTTATTGGTTCCAGAATAGAATTTCTAGTCAATGAGAGAGACCAGGTCTTTGAATGCCTAGTAGCCTGGTGCTGTACTCACCAGGGATGTAGAAGAGCTAGGATCAAGTCCTTGCTCCAGTCTTCCACATCCGAGCTAAGTGCACTAACTGCTGGGCTATAGGGCCTACAGGGAGGGAGGAGGAGGGGAGGCTCTCTTATTCTCCCCCCACACCTATAGAAGTTTTTTGCTGAAAATTTTTGAAAGATCTAGTTTTCACTCCAATGTGGAACAAAACCACATGTTGAAACCTTGGTATTTTTCATGAAACTGATTTTTTGTTTTCTGGCCAGCACTACCTTTTAGTGATGTGGGGATGGGACAGCTGTTTTCCTAGTTTCTTTTCTGAAGGGGTTGATTTTTGCCTGGAAACTTCCTGTTTGTTTTAAAATCTATCAAATCATCTGGTGGCATCTCAGCTGCTTCTCCTTCTCCTGTGGAGCTCTGAAGCTTTTCAGAAGAGATGCTTCCTCTCCTATCCCCCCCGTGGAGCTCCTCAAAAGAGTAAGAGGGTCTGCTTTCCTCCTCTCTCTGCATAGCTCTCCCATAGAAAGAAATTAGATGAGCAGAATTCTCTAAACTTGCTCCTCTTACTCAGCAGTTCGCATGGAACTTAGGAACAGTCTCCTGTGGAACTCTTGATCTCTGCAAGGAGGGAGGAGGGAGGCAAAAAAGCTCTGAAAAGCAAGAATGCTTCTGAAGAGTTGAAATAGTAATGTTCGTGTTGGATGTACCTTCTCAACAGACAGTGATGAAATGTAGGTACCGTGCCTCTCACTAAATCAGTCACATGCCTGCCTACCCAAACAACACCCATTTAATTAAGTGGCTTAAAGCAAAAAGAAAATAGGGTAACATCATCCTGTGTGGAGAGAAATTAGTTCATTCTTTAATTTGATATATGACCTACCAGGGCAATGAGCTCATCTGTTTTATAAGGGAGGAAATTCATTACATTTTATAAATTGCATTTTATTAAATTATCAGTTAAAATTGTATTCAATTTTATAATTAACCTTCAGAGACAATAACATGTCTTAGAGGAGAAAATCAGGAAGCGCTATTCTTTGGTTCTGCATTCAGTCTTGAAAGAAAGAGGGAGCCTATTCCCAGGCATTTGTCATTGTACTAACAATGTCTCTATGTTTAACCATTTTGAGACCAAAAGCATAGATTGTTACTTTTGTGGAAGCTTCCTAAAGCTGAGGCTTTGGCTAAGTGATCTGAACGTACAATCTGTTCTCTCCACTTTGCCCTTCACTGTATCATTGCACTGGGAATATTAATAGCATTTCTACATGCTAGGTACCCTATCCAGCTAATCCAGCACTGCATCTGGGAAGAATGGCCCTTGAGTCTAGTGTGCCCTTCTCCTGCAGGCAAGAAAGACAGCCTTACATTCAGAAACACTTGGGGTCACTTTTTCAAGAGGAGATATGGGAGACTCAGGGCCTGATCTACAGACTCAATGGGAGTCTTCCCATCGATTTCAGTGGACTTTGAATCAGGCCCAGAATGAGCATATCTCACTGTCTCTGCGTGATTTAGTGTTCCAGAAACTTCAAATTCCCCCTGCAGGTCCTGTAGTGAGCAGCATTCCCACCAGCACAATGAGAGACACCGGACCTCACTAGATGGTGCACAAATTATAGCTGAACACACTTACTTTCACTTCCCAAATGCTGAATTTACCATCTGGACAGGCACAGGGAGGCTACGGTCACCAAAGATCCTTGAACTTCCTTCCCCACTCCTTGTAGTGTTGTGACTCTGAACCACTCATCCCTGTAGTTAAATGCTCTAGATTAGCATGCCCCACTCGTTGTAGCCTGCTGCCAAGGGCAGACTCCTACTAGCACAGTGTCCCCAGACAAGCTCTATTCCCAGCCCAGCTTCCCAGGTAGCCTACTGTTTGATCTCCATTTCCTAGTCTGGGTTACACACATGCATTTCCTCTGCTCCCTCTTCCCTGCAGTGTCTGCCTGAAGCCAACTCCTCACTTTTGAAATCCCTAGTCTCTGCCCTGCTCTTCCACTGATCAGGTGGGTGACTATGGACAAATCATTTCACCCCTCTGTGCCTCAGTTTCCCCATTTGCAAAATGAAGATAACATCAGAGGCATCTGAAGTCATGAGGTAAGAACATATTATCTAGCAATCCAACTAACTTTAATGCCATCACAGCCCTAACATAGCAGCATCGTCTTCCCTTAGAGCTTGCAACAGATGGCACCCCTTACCACAAGAACACTTTCAATTTCCCATTCATCCAGCCTCTCTCTTGATCCATTCCTACCTACAACCCAGTCACTGCAGGAGGGTAAACCCACTGCAATGCTTACCTCCTTTATAAAGCACTCTAAGGTCTATAGATGAAAAATTCTACCTATAGTATATTACATTTATATTAAGAATAGATATGAAATACTTCTGTTAGAACAGATACTTCAGATGCAGCATGCTAGTAAAAGTATACCCTCCCTAATAATAATAATAATTAATAATAATAATAATAAATCCTCTGGTGGGAATGTTTGGTACTAAAATGTCTGCCATTGTCATAATGCATTTCAGTAAATTGCTTGACAATAAGGGTAAAACACTGATCTCTAAAAATTCTCATCCTTCGGCTAAGAGCTTGATGACAAATACTCAACCTCTTATTTAGCCTTGCTTTTTAAAATGGGTGATTAAAATGGTGATCCTACATTCCTAGCTGCTTTCCTAACTGCCATTGATGTTAAATATTTATGTTTCTCCATAACTTTGTGCCATGAGTCTTCCCAAATGCTCCTTTATTACAAGAACCTTGAAATGCTTTGTAAAAGCATTGAGAGCCTGGTACTTGTGTTGTGCCATATTTGTGTAAATCCTCTTCCCATTCAAAACAACATAGATAGTAATTAATGGGGTGGGGCAGGGAAATCACTGAAGTGTTTAAAATGTAACTACTTGACTGTTCTTCAGTCTGTCTCTCTCATTCATATTTTCTCCCACTTTGGAGACTGATTGCTCCAAGAATTCATTCTTGCTACTGGTTTGTTTGAGCTTTGTTTGCCCCCCAAATTGTCCTTTTGAAGTACAGTCCTGTTGAAAAAGCAGTTAAAGCAAAGTTGTTTGAAAGTTGTTATTCCCCTTGCCCTGAAGCCTGAGAGAGCTGCCCATACTGAGGACAATAATCCAGAAGACTCATGATTTTAAATGGAGTTGCAATAAACTGTCCGCCAAAGATTTAAGTCCCGGAGAGCAAGCCCTGTAGGCTTTTGTCCCATTTGATGTGACTGCTGAAGTATGGCAAGGAATACTCTTGAAATTTTGCAGAAGGAAGAGAAGTGTGTAGATGCTGCTCAGAAGTTTGATAGTTTTGTTTTTTGCATTAGTCAGCTAGGGCCTTACCCACCATTTTATTGAGCCTGTTAGTTAATCCAGCCCACACAAGTCTGATTTCTGAGCAGTTTTTCCATATATTTATTATTTGTATTATAGCATCTCTGAGCCCCAGTCATGAACCAGGACCCTGTTGTGTTAGGTGCTGTGCAAAGAAAGAGGTGTGTTTCCCAGACTGCTGGAAGTCGGTGTCCCTCTGTGGACATTGCTAAACCATCCCTGCCACAGATGACTTTTATTCCCTGCATTTAGAGCATTCTGAGGAGTTGTATTGAGTCTGTCCTTGAAATGCACCAAAGGGACTTCTCTTGGAGCAGCATTAAGATCAGCGCTGGCCATTCTGTTCAATGGCCTCTTGTTGACCAATGTCTGAGCCCCAAGATGCCCACACAATAATAGGGGCCCAATCCTCAAATCACTCTGAAGTTAAGGGGAATTGCATGCGAGGGGGCATTATGATAGTTGGCCTTCAGGAAGTACTGCTGCAGGACAATTTAAAGAAAGTGAATCTATATGTGTCTGCCGCTCCTGCGTAGCACCACTCCCATATTTGAAATGCCAAGCTTTGCATAACTTCACTCAATTCTTGTAATCAAAATGCAAGCCCTGACCCTGCAGATGCTGAGCGACGGCAACATCGCTGTCTTACCTGGGAGCTGTGGAGGCTAATCAGCTCTCCAGCTCAGGCCCTTAGATGTATAAGGGCTAGAGTGCAGGGGCGGCAAGTTCTACTCTCTTGTGGTGCCCGGGCTCCAGCAATATTCAGGGCTGGGGGCCCTGCTCCACCAGTGCTTGGAGCTGCTCTCCCCCGGCACTGCCCGGAGCGCCTCCGGCCCCCGGAGCGCCCCTACCTAAGTGAAAGTGGTGTGGCTCTCCCTGGCCTCCGCTGCTAAAGCACAGCACAAGAGCAATGCTAGCTGTTAATAAATTCCTGTTAATGAAATCCCACCAGTGAACATCATCCATCCAACTATTCTGAAAACCCTCCTATGAAAGCTTTATCAAGACATATGATCAGTTTTTCCAATGCACCTAAACGAATTAGAAACCTATTGGATGCTAATGGAATTTAGGCTCCTTAAGTTCCTAAGTCACATTAGAAACTAAGACTTAGGCACCTAAGTCACTTAGTTGTTTTTTGTAAATGTTACTTAAGGCCCTAAATTTCAGCAATTTAACTTGTTTTGAACTACAAAGTATGAAAACACTTTAAGGTATTAAAAGTGACTGATGTAAAAAAACAAACAAATACCACTTTGGGGAGAAATGCTCTCTTCCAACTATAGAGCAGATGCATCCCTAAGCGGGAAACTTACTAGCACATCTAGAAAGTTGCTATGCCTTATGGGATCTGTAGTTCTTTTTCCTTTAACCATCGGAAGCAAGGAGTGTAGCATCCCAGGTATACATGCAAGATTAATACATGCAGCACCAAACAGAATCTACCTTATAACGCATCTCATAATAAAAGGGTGGGAAAGCCTGGTAGAAGGGCGTACAATCAAATTAAATGATTTCTCCATTTCCAAATAATAAGCAAGTGTTTGAATTATGGATCACAATTAACTACTAATTGGCCATAATGTAAGCCCTTTCCAAATGGACATGGTAAATATTGAAATAAATGGGCTGTTATTTTTCAGACCTGAATGCTAGTCATTTAAAATGAAAAGCTAATTTCAGCCTGCAAGGCAAGCTCTATATTTTAATCAAGTGTGACAGATCGAGAACAATAAATGGGCACTTAAGGCGAGGGGGTGTTTATTTCCCTGCTGTGAGTTTATTTGTGATAAGTTGTACTGCCCAATGCAAAGTGAAATAAAATGGCAGCTTTGATCCAGAGTATACAGAAATCTCTGCAGAAAGTCTGAATAAAGAGAGCAAGGTTACTGCAACACACAGTGAAACAGCTTTTTAAGTAAAACAAACCACATTCTGTTAGCAAAGGCTCTGTTGATCTTTTATATTATGCTCTTCTGCTGTTAAAAGCAATATTTGGTCTACTATAAAGTATTTAATTAAGAAAAGACTTAGCTAAGAACCATAAAGAGATGGGGCTTTACAACTGTGGTTGCATTTTCCTATACATCTGTCCTGCAGAGTATGTTCAAGACCCAAATCTTGGAGCAATATCTAAGAAATGATTTCATGAAGTTCTTTATTGCGTCAATAAAATTCCCATTGTGCCCTTTCATTCAAGGTGCATCTTCATCTTCAGTAAATGCAATTGTTTTCTTTAAAGGGGGGATATATTTATATCTGGTAGGACAAGGTACATTTTTTTCCTTATTTTTGAAATGTTGAGCTAAAATTCCCGTATTGTTCTCCTAGCATGGAGCTAACATTGATTTAGAGGGGGAGAGGGGTAAAAAGTGAAATTAAGCATTTGTTGGATAAAGTATGCTGAGATAGAGGTTTTCTAGCAAATTTAACTTCTTGAATCAAGCATTGTATATAATTTATATATGTAATGTTCTGAAGAAATTTCATCTTCTCTGTGTCTCAGTCTTTATATCAATAATTTATACATTTTAATATTTCAGTACAGCCAGTAGGGCTGATGTTGTTTTGAACATTTTTTCTATGCCCAGCAACAAAATCAGCCTGAAACATATTTACTTTATTAAATTCAACATATTGTAGGGTTCTTTTGGTTGTACATAATATGAGAATGTGTTGGATAAAATAAAAACATTTTCAGGCAGTAGTATCCCCAGATGAGACTTTCTGGCCAACTCTGCAAGATTATACCTTACGCAGTAAATACTTAAGTATTACAAGCTAGAAGAACAGAGTCTGGTAATACGTTAGGACACAGTATAGCTAAAATAGCTATTCCTCAGTAAATCTGTGCATATTTACCATAAATTAATGCTGCATGGCATTGTATTTATTATATATTTGTATATTTTGATAATCTGCATTTAGTTTACATCTGCTGCGCGCTGTTTCTCTGCAGTGCAGCACCCACTTCTCTGGTGTCTATTAGATTTTTGCTACACACTACTGAAAAGAGAGAAAATATTGTACATGGTTCTCCTACTAATGAATCATATTACTGAAGATGAAATGCATATACACACGGTAGTGGTCCCTCGCTCTTGAGTGGGGAAGGAGGCTACTTTGCCTCACTGCAGAGTAACTGTCTGTAGGGGAAACTCCAGCTCTCTGACTGTGGCCGAACCACCTACAGTTTTTAGCCTGCAGCAGACAGCAACAAACAGTCTAGGGAGGAGGAGCTCTATCCCTCTGGTGGAGCAGGGCCACAGTCTTTAGCCCACAGCCACCTGGCTGGGGCAAACAGTAATTAACAGTCTACAGGGGAGTTCTGTCCCTCTGGGTGAGACAGAGCACAAACAGTGTATAGGGTTACCATACGTCCGGATTTTCCCGGACATGTCCGGCTTTTGGGGGCTCAAATCCCCGTCCGGGGGGAAATCCCCCAAAAGCCGGGCATGTCCGGGAAAATCGGGAGGGAGGGCTGGGCCGGGGTCGCGGGGCCGGGCGCGCGGTGCCGGGCCGGGAGCCGGGCCGGGGCCGCGGGGTCGGGCCGCCGAGGGGGTGCGCAGGGCCGGGGGGTCAGGCCGGGAGCCGGGCCGCCGGGGGGGTGCGCTGGGCCGCGGGGCCGGGAGCCGGGGGGTCGGGCCGGGAGCCGGGCCGCCGGGGGGGTGCGCGGGGCAGCGGGGCCGGGAGGTCGGGCCGGGAGCCGGGCCGCCAGGGGGTGCGTTGGGCCGCGGGGCCGGGAGCCGGGGAGTCGGGCCGGGAGCCGGGCCGCCGGGGGGGTGCGTTGGGCTGCGGGGCCGGGAGCCGGGGGGTCGGGCCGGGAGCCGGGCCGCCGGGGGGGGGGGTGCGTTGGGCCGCGGGGCCGGGAGCCGGGGGGTCGGGCCGGGAGCTGGGCCGCCGGGGGGGGTGCGTTGGGCCGCGGGGCCGGGAGCCGGGGGGTCGGGCCGGGAGCTGGGCCGCCGGGGGGGTGCGCTGGGCCGTGGGGCCGGGATCCGGGGGGTGCGCTGGGCCGCCGGGGCCGGGAGCCGGGGGGTGCGCTGGGCCGCCGGGGCCGGGAGCCGGGGGGTGCGCTGGGCCGCCGGGGCCGGGAGCCGGGGGGTGTGCTGGGCCGCCAGGGGCCGGCTGGCAGTGCTGGGCGGGCCGGGGGTGGTCGGCCGGGGGCCGGGGCCGGCACCCCAGGGCCGCAGCCGACCCAGGCTGGAGCCGCCGGGGGGCCAGCCTGGGCCGCACCTCCTCCCCCCACACCGCCCCTTACCTGCCCAGGCTTCCCGCGAATTAAATGTTCGCGGGAAGCAGGGGAGGGGGCGGAGACTTTGGGGAGGGGGCGGAGTTGGGGCGGGGGAGGGGGCGGGGCTGGGGGTGGGGCCAGGGCCCCGTGGAGTGTCCTCCTTTTGGAGGCACAAAATATGGTAACCCTAACCCACCCTGGGGGTGATGAGAGAGGGGCCTGAACCCACCCTACTTCACTGGGTCCTAGCCCAGGGCCATAACAGTGGTGGATGGGGCCATCACTGGGTCAGTGGGGATCCTCCCAAAACATGCTGACTCACTCTCCAGCAGTAGAACTGAACTAAAGTCTGGTTCCCCTTGGCTACTTCCTACTACAGTCTGGGTGTAGGGCTCCATGGTCCAAAGATCTTCTGTCTCCTCGGGGTATTCAGCCACTGGCAGTCCCCACAGCTCCTTGGGGTATTCATCTGATGGTGGTCCTGGCAGCTCCTCGGGAGACTCGTCCGTTTCCTCCAACCACAGGGCGCAGCTCCACTAGGGGACTAGTGGATCCTGGATCCTGCAAAGATCTCTGCTTCCTGGAAGGGAGTCTGCTCCCTCCAGTGGTTCCGCCCCACCTGAGCTCCAGGATTCTCCTTTTATACTTCCTATCCCACCCTGGGACTTCCGGCACTAGGGGCAGGGCAGATTTGGCTCTGTCCACTAGGGGGAGTGTAGTGGTCCCTCGCTCTCCAGTTCAGAGGGAGGCCACTCTACTTCATTACACACACACACAAAATATCTATATATTATATTTTGTTTGTGTTTCATCATATATATATATATATATATGTATATATAGTATGCGTATTTTGTCATGTTTGTGTGTCATGGGCTAGCTCCTTAGCTGTTCTGAGAATGAGCCTGACAATGAGGTTGTGTGTGTATGCATGCATGCATAGTTTTGGTTTTGCATCCCTGCCCATCCTGGCTAATAGACATCGATGGACCTATCCACCATGAACTTATCTAGTTCTTTTTTTAACACTGTTATAGTCTTGGCCTTCACAACATCCTCTGGCAAAGAATTCCACAGGTTGATTGTGCGTTGTGTGAAGAAATACTTCCTTTTGTTTATTTTAAACCTGCTGCCTATTAATTTCATTTGGTGACCCCTAGTTCTTGTGTTATGAGAAGGAGTAAATAACACTTTCTTATTTACTTTCTCCACACCAGTCATGATTTTATAGACCTGTACCATATCCCCCCTTAGTTATCCCTTTTCCAAGTTGAAAAGTCCCAGTCCTATTAATCTCTCTTCATGTGGAAGTTGTTCCATACCCCTAAACATTTTTGTTGTCCTTTTCTGAACCTTTTCCAATTCTAATGTATCTTTTTTGAGATGGGGTGACCAGATCTGCACGCAGTATTCAAGATGTGGGTAATATGATATTTTCTGTCTTATTATCTATCCCTTTCCTAATGATTCCCAACATTCTGTTAGTTTTTTTAACTGCCGCTGCACATTGAGTGGATGTTTTCAGAGAATTATCCACAATGACTCCAAGATCTCTTTCTTGAGTGGTAAAAGCTAATTTAGACCCCATCATTTTCTATAAATAGCTGGGATTATGCTTTCCAATGTGCATTACTTTGCATTTATCAACACTGAATTTCATCTGCCATTTTGTTGCCCAGGCACCCAGTTTTGTGAGATCTCTTTGTAACTTTTCACAGTCTGCTTTGGACCTAACTATCTTGTGTAGTTTAATATCATCTGTAAATTTTGCCACCTCATTTTTTCCAGATCATTTATGAATATGTTTAATAGTAGTCCCAGTACAGACCCTTGGGGGATACCACTGTTTACCTCTCTCCATTCTGAAAACTGACCATTTATTCTTACCCTTTGTTTCCTATCTCTTAACCAGTTGCTAATCCATGAGAGGACTTTCCTTCTTATACCATGACAGCTTACTTTGCTTAAGAGCCTTCGGTGAGGGACCTTGTCAAAGGCTTTCTGAAAATCTAAGTACACTCTATCCACTGGATCACCCTTGTCCGCATGCTTGTTGACCCCTTCAAAGAATTCTAGTAGATTTGTGAGGCATGATTTCCTTTTACAAAAACCATGTTGACTCTTCCCCAGCAAATCATGTTTATCTATGTGTCTGATAAGTCTGGTCTTTACTGTAATTTCAACCAATTTGCCTGCTACTGAAGTTAGGCTTACTGGCCTGTAATTGCCAGGATTGCCTCTGGAGTCTTTTAAAAAAATTGGCGACACATTAGCTATCCTCTAGTCATTGGGTTCAGAAGCTGATTTAGATGATAGTTTATATACCACAGTTAGTAGTTCTGAATTTCACCTTTGACTTATTACTGTTAAATTTATCAATTTGTTCCAAAATCTCTCTAATGACACCTCAATGTGGGTCAGTTCCTCAGACTTGTCACCTAAAAAGAATGGCTCAGATTTGGAAATCTCCCACACATCCTCAGCCTTGAAGACCGATGGAAAGAATTAATTTAGTTTCTCCACTAAAAGTTGGCCCATCTTTCTTGAGTTCGCCAGTGGCCCCACTGGTTGTTTAGCAGACTTCCTGCTTCTGATGTACTTAAAAAAAAAATTGCTGTTACTTTTTGAATCTTTGGCTAACTGTTCTTCAAATTCTATTTTGGCCTTCCTAATTATATTTTTACACTTCACTTGCCAGAATTTATGCTCCTTTCTATTTCCCTGAATAGGATTTAATTTCCACTTTTTAAAGGATGACTTTTTGCCTCTAACTGCTTCTTTTACTTTGTTGTTTAGCCATGGTGGCATGTTTTTGGTTCTTATATTTATTTTTTTAATTTGGGGCATACATTTAAATTGCGTCTCTATCACAGGCGTGCAGATGCAGAGGGATGGTGTTTGGTTCTGAATCACCTTTCCACTCCCTTGACCCTGATGCTGCAAAGCTGCCCTAAGTCAAGTTGGCCAGAGTGATCCCATAGGCTGTGGATTTATAAGGCTAAGTGTGGAGCCTCACCCTCTAAAGTTCCAGCATCCCCATACTATGATCTGGAAGCCCATGGCCTAAGAGCAGATTCTCAGCTATATGTGGAAAACTAGCCAGGAGCAGTGGTCATAGGCTTCATTTCTGCTCCCCCAGCCATGGTCTGGCTGGGGGTTGAAATGGAGCAGCCAGTTACATTGGCTGTTGATGTCGGTCCCGTAGGGAAGGGTCTGCTGTACTGGTGGAGGATCAGGGCTGGCAATACATGAAGGAAGGTTGGGATTGTATCTACATTGGCTGTACACCACATGAAGGTTCTCTTCCATCAAAGGAAATCCTCAACTCTCTTCAGGTTTTCTGGCTGTTGGGTGCTGTTGAGATCATGCAAAGCAACTGGAACTGGGGCTAAGTGTATGATCTTAAACCCATAGATAGAAAATGGCCTTAAATCATTCTCAGGACACACACAAAGAAATAAATGCAAAAAGAAATCCATCTGCAGTACTATCTACATCCAGCAGATCCAGGTGACACAGAGGTGAAATGCAGAATAGTTGGCTGGCAACAGTTCAATGCGTCTCAGGGACTTGAAAAGGATGACTCAAATTCTACTAAAGGTGAAGGTTTACAAAAGAGAGAAACAAACCAAAAAGAGAACAAAAAGAGAGACACTCCTCCTGGTCTCTTGGTTAGAGAAAGTTTGTCTATTTTTAAAGTTACAAAGAGAAGTTGCTTGACAGGACACAAGGGAAGCTACTGAGATTCTGCTCTACCTAAAAGATCCCTTGTCTGAAGTACCTTTGCATCAGCTAGGAAGAAACGAGAAAGCTCCTTGGTGCAAAACGAGGTTTGTGTTTCTCTGATCTTAACTTGAAAATGTCACTGTCCCTGCTCAGTGTCATCCAAAGCATTTCACATTCAATCTTCAGCTTCTCCAATCAGTTGCACACATAGAAAATGGGAAATGACTTCCTAGGAAGGAGTACTGCAAACATCATTCTGGGATGTATTAGCAGGAGTTTTGTAAATGAGACACGCTCTACTCAGTGCTGATTAGGCCTCAACTGGAGTATTGTGTCCAGTTCTGGGCGCCACATTTCAGGAAAGATGTGGACAAATGGGAGAAAGTCAAGAGAAGAGCAACAAAAATGATTAAAGGTCTAGAAAACATGACTTATGAGGGAAGATAGAAAAAATTGGGTTTGTTTAGTCTGGAGAAGACTAAGAGGGGACAGAATAACAGTTTTCAACTACATAAAAGGTTGCTACAAGGAGGAGGGAGAACAATTGTTGTTCTTAACCACTGAGGATAGGACAAGAAGCAATGGACTTAAATTGCAGCAAGGCGGTTTAGGTTGGACATTAGGAAAAATTTCCTAACTGTCAGGGTGGTTAAGCACTGGAAAAAATTGCCTAGGGAGGGTGTGGTATCTCCACCATTGGAAATTTTTAAGAGCAGGTTGGACAAACACCTGTCAGGGATAATCTAGATAATAAGTAGTCCTGCCTTGAGTTCAGGGGACTGGACTAGATGACCTCTTGAGGTCCCTTCCAGTTCTATGATTCATTCAACAATAATTTGTAGATGTAGCTACAAGGCCAACAAATTCCATCAGAAGCTATTTTCAATGGAAAATTGGGTTTTCAACAAAACCCAAATTTTTGAGGAAAGTGTCTGCTATTTTCAAATATTTTTATGTTTTTCATCAGAAAACCAAATCCTGAATATTTTTGATTGAAAACTGCAAATTTTTCAATTTCCAGCAGTTAGCAGCTAATTCCCCCCTCCCCCCTGAAATTTTGGCCAAAAAAAAATCAGTTTTTAGTTGCTGAAAACACAAAGAAAACTGAGTTTTTGTTTTATTAATGAAAAGTCAGAATTCTCAGAGGGGAAAAAAAAATTATTTTCTAACCCGCTCAGCTATCTAGTTAGAGTTCTTAATACCCTGATAGGTGCCCATGCATGCTATGGGCGCCCACCCCCATTTGAAAACATAGCAAAAGGACACTCCTCCCACCTTAACACTAGTAAATATCCATCCACCAGTTTGTGAAAAATAAACCCAATCTCTTCCACCCAAAAATCTCCTCGCTTCACAAAAGCCCAGAAGAAAGATGGGTGGGAAGTTTCAGAAATCCAAACTATGGCAGAGAAAGGTTAGAAGGCATGATTTCCAGCTGTGATTTGTTGACACATGTTCTCACTTGTGGATGCAGATGTTCATAATAAACCACTTGTACCTGAACTGTTCTCTGTTTCATTGGAAAAGAAGGTAAATCTTTTGCAATATAATCCTGCCACTGCCTGCGTAAGTGGCTTATCCAACTGTGTCTAAGAAAATTCCTGTGACGGTATTTTGCAAATATCAGTGTTATATATGAGAGATTCAATTCCTGCTTACAATGGGGCCCAGTTACATTGCCAGAGTGCTACCAAGGGAGCACAGTATAAATGAAAATCATTCCCAACTAATTTATGCCTCCTTTAAAATTGTTGAACTCACGGGGTTAAAATGACAATGTGGAAAGCTAAATAAAGCTCTGCCACTCGGACTTTCCAAGGGTGTTTTTCTAGTTCCTCCTTCTGTTTTAAGGCTCAATCCCATGAGGTGCACAGGTGGTCACCGAATAGAAAAATGTTTTTGTGCATAATAATTTGATGGAGGGGAAATGCCAAAATTCACAATAAAAATCATTTGACGATCTATTGCTACAGGTGGCCAAATGATGAAAAATGCATTTGCAGATTAATCTTGGCTGAAATAATTGCCAAAAATCACAATGATCATTTTTCACAATGAATTAATTATCTGGTTCTATTCAACTCCCACTAAAGTCTTTACAGAGACCTTTGTTTGTAGCCAGCCCAGGTTTTTAGTTTTGTACATTGTATAAAGACTGCAAGTTTGGGCCCTATATAACTTTCCAAAAATCTGCAAGGTGTTTCTATTGCAGAGTCAATTCAATGCTTTGGATTTTTTGAATTTTTTTTTTAATGTATGCAGTTTGTTGCCAACAAATAGGGGGATGCCTTGATTTTGAGACTCTGAGATTGTAAAATCTTTGGTCTGGGGACAGTCTTTTTGTTCTGTATTTGTACAGCACCTAGCACAATGGAGTTCGAATGCACGACTGAGGTTCCTAAGCGCTATCACAATACAAATAATTGTACCACAGAAGGCCTTGCTCAGATGTTCAGGGTAAATTTTTGAGATCTAGTTTGTGTTAGAGTGCTGGAAACCAACAACTGAGCCAGCACGCTGATCATTTACACACCAATTAACTCCCCCTGGGGTGGACCTGATTGTGCCTACCTAGATTATTAGAAAGGGCTAAGGAGGATTAAAGAGCTAATTAGACCTTTAACGCAGGGGATAGAAGAAGGCACAGGAAGAAAGTGCTGGGGAAAGAGGGGCAGACTGGGAGAGCTGGAACCAACAAGTTTATCTGGCTGGAAGGATCTCGTCCCTCTTCTCAGCAGAGGAGTGGATGCTATAAATGGTGTGGTATAAATGGTGGGAAGATCAATGTAAATAAATTATACAGTGTTGTTTAACAACTGACAGTCTCCTAATAGTCTGTGTAAGCAGAACAGAGGACAGGATGGGACCTCACCCTGTCATACAGTCTCTGAATTCGTATGAATTACATATGAAACATGTCCCCCCATTTAGTTCTCTACTCCAGCAGCACAGCATCCAGTGGATCTGGAGATTCTGTGAGTCATAGCCTCAAGATCCACAACCTTTCACAGCCTCTTCATCAATAAGGCCACCTATCAGCAGGAATGAAGTGCCCTTTGTGAGCAAAGATGCTTTTTATCACACACACCTCAGAAGCCAGCACTCGACAGATGGAAGTTTAAAAAGAAATGTGTTGGCTGCCTAAGGCACGTTTTAATTTGTCGTTCAGCTCGGTTTGTTTCACTTTTAATGGTTCACTTAGCTGAACTTGTGACTAAAAATTAACACTGAAAAAAGTCATGTAAAAGTTTGGATTCAACAGGCCTCCAGAGCCAGCACACCACAATGATACAGGGGCCAGCCAACAGGTTGATTTGTTTCTTGTTGATAGCTCCTTGTGGGTGGCTAGGGGCTGACAAACTTACTTAAGTGTAGTGTTACATTTTTATGTTCAAAGGGCTAGGTTGTGGTTGTACAATCTGCACTGCATAAGGGACAGCACGGGGCTACATTGCTGCAGGAGCAGAGCAGGGACTGAATAGTAAGCAGCTGCAATTTGGTCTCTGCTTTCCCTTTGCTCTGTGGGGAAATTAAGATGGATAGTCCCTTTCCCTGCTGAAGAATGTTTCTCCCTCCACACCAGCTCAGCTCTGCTATTTATTTTGGTTGGAGTCGAAGCCTTGGCTCCACCTATTTTCCACTCCTGCCTGCCCACTTGCAGAGGCGGGTTAACAGAAGTCTGGTTGTGGCTACATCCAGTGCTGCCATCTGCACAATGGGGAATAGAGTAGGCTTTTATGTCTCTTCACGAGGGCACAGCAAGGATCACAACGTGGACCAAAATGTTTAAGAGAAGCAGATAACTAAAGGTATGTCTGAATTGCAATCATGAGGTGATTGCAGCATGTGTAGATATACCAAAGATGGCTTTAATCTGGCTAGCTTGGGTACCAGAGCAGTAATGCCATGGCTCCACAAGCTAGCACGGGCTAGCTGTCCAAATAATTACACAGCACTCCCAGTGAGCTTGTACAGCCAGTGCTGAAGACCAGGCTGCTGTGATTTCACTGCTCCAGTATCTGAGCTAGCTTAAAGCTAGCTTGGATGTATCACCATCATATCCCCCTGGTTGCAGTGTAGACATGCCCTAATAGGGAGGTAAGGAACAATACAAACGTGAGAGGATAATGCTACGCATGAATAGAGAAAAGCAAGAAGAATTGAAAGAAATAAAATAAAACCTATTGGTAGGGTGTAAATATAAGTTTGGGGGGAATGTATTTTAAAGATCATATTTTTGCCCACCCTCGCTTGCCCTGTTTTTTGCATGCTGACTTGTGCAGGTGTAATTCATTGCATGTTCCAAAGTGGCCCCCACTATTGCCATGTGCAAATCAGGGAGCTGGGTATTCACCTGCCATATTCATCAGCTACACACCATTTTTTTTTTACCAATAAATATGTGTACAAAGTCAGAAGCCAATGCTGCTAATCTGGCCTTAACTATTGTAAGTCAGGAAAACAATAGCAGAATAGCTGCTTGACTATAAGGAGGTCTATATGACTATGGAATAGTCTCCCAAAATAAATGACGGAATCTCTATCATCCTTGTGTATATTTTAAATTGGTCTGAACAAATTAGAAGAAAATATATTCTATGGAACAAATCTGTGCTGGTAGAGAGATACATTAAGTATTCATGTAGGTTACTTCTATGATTGTGATTCATGATTCACGTGTTAAGACAGATTGAAGCAAATATGAAACCAATCTGGGGTTATCTAATTCTCTTGTTTCATATGCCCTGGTAATTTTGTATGTGTCTTTTCAGAGCCTACTCTATAGTAACACAGTGTACGGTATTTTTTATTAAAGTATTCTTGAAAAATAGAGCTGGGCCAAAAGTATCTGTGAATATAATTTGTATAAAATAGATAATGCCCTTTGATTGTATTCATAACTCCTTTTACTTGTTTTCTGTGAACATTTGCAAAAGCACGTATTTGATTGCAAAGTGTTGTGTGGAAAGAGAGGATTTGCATGAGTATCCACACTGAAAATGTTCAAGGAGCTATCTTGAGAAATCTTTGTGAGTTTGGAAGTTATTTAATTAAATAGCAAAAACAATACCATGTGATGTAGGGTGACCAATCAGACAGTACAACTAGTGAATGCTTAAACCAATCATGGCAAATTCACAGCCTGAAATATGTTTGCAGAAACTATTTATCAAATAATTCTGAACAGTGAACAAATTAGTATAAACCAAAGTCTGCTTGTGGATAATTCCTGAAGAGAAAAGGGGCTACATTAACCCAATACATTATTTGCCCAGCTCTAGTGTCCACTATCTACTGTTCTATTGTAAGTTTTCTCTTCAATTCACTAAGAAGCATAAACCTGACAGATCTCTCCATTCTCTCCCTTACCAAATGGTGTCTATTACTGAGATAAGCTATAAATCTGCATATTGATTATACTAAGGGTCAATCCTGTATCACTATGATCAATGAAAGTTTTGCTGCTGTCAACAATGTTCTCAGGACTGGGAAAGGGACAGACCATTCATAGAATCATAGAATCATAGAATATCAGGGTTGGAAGGGGCCTCAGGAGATCATCTAGTCCAACCCCCTGCTCAATGCAGGACCAATCCCCAACTAAATCATCCCAGCCAGGGCTTTGTCAAGCCTGACCTCAAAAACCTCTAAGGAAGAAAATTCCACCACCTCTCAAGGTAACCCATTCCAGTGCTTCACCACCCTCATAATGAAAAAGTTTTTCTTAATATCCAACCTAAACCTCCCCCACTGCAACTTGAGACCATTACTCCTTGTTCTGTCATCTGCCACCACTGAGAACAGTCTAGATCAGTGGTTCCCAAACTTTTTCCGCCACTTGTGCAGGGAAAGCCCCTGGTGGTCCGGGCCGGTTTGTTTACCTGCCGCGTCCGCAGGTTCGGCCAATCACAGCTCCCAGTGGCTGCGGTTCGCTGCTCCCATTGGCCTGGAGCAGTAAACCGTGGCCACTGGGAGCTGTGATTGGCCGAACCTGCGGACATGGCAGGTAAACAAACCGGCCCAGCCCGCCAGGGGCTTTCCCTGCACAAGCGGCGGAACAAGTTTGGGAACCACTGGTCTAGATCCATCCTCTTTGGAACCCCTTTTCTGGTAGTTGAAAGAAGCTATCAAATCCCCCATCATTCTTCTCTTCTGCAGACTAAACAATCCCAGTTCCCTCAGCCTCTCCTCATTCAGTTGGTCTGTGCTGTCATTTTATCTACTTATGCTTAACTGGGGGGAATTTCAATTGCAGTCTCCCAGTTTCATAAATCTTTTCTGCTCTCTTGAATTCATTTCCAAGACAACATTCAAATAAAAATTCCTTAGTACATTTTGTATTCCTCCCCCAAATCAAAAACATTTGTCCTGCTTCCATTAGTACAGACTGTGTACGTCTTAGGTATTTCCAATCTAATGTTTCAAGCTATAGCTCTTCGATGTTCCTCAACTTCAAGCTTATTTATCACGCTTGGCTCATGTCCTAGGATCAGCGTCAGAATACTCTTCAAACATGTGAAGCTGTTTAGAAAACTATGTAAGGAAGAAACCCTACAATACCTGAAGAAACATATCCCCTTCCTTCATTTTTGTAAGGCTGCTACCTGAATCTATGTAGATAAACAATGAAAATTCCCCATGATCCAATTTTTGGTTTCCTTAAGCAGGCAGAGCTTTCCTAGCTTTGGGCTAGTTTGTGCCTGAGGTACTGTCAAGCTTGTTAGATGAGGTTCAGGAGGGCTAAACAGCAGCTGAAACCCACAGGCTATGTGTACTTTGAAAAAGGTGTGGTGTGTTCTCCTGCCCTGTCTAGTCAACTTCACTGACTGCTGAAGGTGGAGAAAGGGAGCAGAGCCATTGCCCCCTACTCCCTGCCTTCCTTTAGGCACATAGCAGTCAGTAAGTTGTTAGGAAGAAATGTTGTCTAATGGGATTTCACCTAGCCCCTGAAAAGGGGCAAAAAAGCAGGGGAGCCCTTTGTACCTTCCTCCATCACTTGTGCACCCTCACAAGATTGAACAGAACCTGGCCCTATACAAATATTTTCTGATTCACTGTCCCTGATAATCTGTAGCACAAGAAAAATGCAGGAAATGCCTGTCTCCGGCATAGTCCTTAACTTTTCCTAAACTGTCTCTGTGGTGAAGGCCAAAATATTTAGGTATAATTTTCTTCAGCTGAATTATCCCTCAGAAAATGTCACCACCTCTCCCCAATCCTTTGCCTGATTTAGAAAACTCTGAATCACTGGCACATTACATTCCCAGCAACAGCAGCAAAAGTTATGGTACATTACTTTTCTTCTTGTCTTTCTTATTTGTAAGAAATAAGATAACTTACTTTATGTTAAGTTAAGCATTCAAAATGTGCCCTATATATTGAACCTTCAAACAACAACACACACATCTCTACATCGGTATTTACTCTGTGCTAATTTAAGGATGTGTCGCTTCAGTGTTAGTCAAGCTTGGAATGCAGCAGTGACATGAATTTGGTGTTCTGTGAACCTAATCAAAACGTTAAAAAAATCCTTCATGCACCGTCTCTTGACTTTCATGAAAAAGCTGTGACTTTATACACATTGCGATAAAACCTCTGCCCCGTGTGCATAGACTGTACTTTCAAAACCACACTATGTGCCTTTTTTTTTGTTAACATAAGGATAATTTACTTTGTGGAATTGCTTTAGCCAGTTGTGATTGATATATGAAAAGAAACACCCCTGCTGATTGCACAGGGAGTACACACAGTGGTGGGCTGTCAGTGCTCTGCAGTGCTTTTTTTTTTTTGTTGTGATATTGTCTTTCACACTCATAATGTGTCCTGTTCCAGATTAGTACTTGGAAAAGTCCTCCTGATGGAACAATATATAGGGAAGTAGAAACAGGAGCCCTTTTACCTGCAAGTTGCCAGTTCAAATTTAGCCTGGGCTGTTAGGGACTGGTTGACTGGTTGGTGGGCCAATGTGTCTGCATTTTGGTTTTGATTTTGCAAAACGTTGTCAGATAGGTTATGGGGCCATTTGTATCCAGGTCCCACTTTACCCAAAGTACCAAATTTGAGTGGGTGCAAATGTTCACAAAAATATTTTTGGTTTTGGCTTATGTCTGGCAGAGACTAAGGGTTATAAAGATGTTACAATTAAGGAAATGAGTTGCTGGTCTTAGTCCAGCTTACAATAGATAAATGACCTCATCACAAAATGACCACCACAACTGAGCCAAGGATTCAACAGACAGAGAAGCTAAGTTACCCTCACACCTGCATGTGGTCCTGCCAGAGTTGAGACATGACGGATGGTGTGGATGGAGGGTAACATTGTAAGAATAAATACTGTCAGATGATTTTGCTCTCTATTTCTCAGTGTGGTACTTTCCATGACCACAAATTTTACAGTTCCATAAAAACAACTTCAAATGGGCAGGCTCTGTTACGTTTTCATTCCATGATAGGTGCTTGGGAAGTAAATACAATAATTTGACTCATATTTGCATATGCTACTGCACAGTGTCACACAACTAGATATTACGCTGATGAGCCCAGTATAAAATCCAAAATAGAGAGAAAGATACAATATCAGGAGGTATTGTAGCAAAATTCTTCATGAACTGCCAGGAAGTTTGAGAGAGGCAGCTCAAAATAGGGAAAACTGGTTTTAAAAGAGAACTTTCAGTCCTGTGATCATTCCAAATTAAAAAGAAAATGCAGAAGGTTGATAACAAGCTGGTGTTTTCATTTAATCAATAAGTTTTTCTCTACAAAGAGATGAGCTATAGAAATGTCACAAATTAGGAGTTCCATGCTTGCTGGAAATTGCCTGATTGTGAGAAAATAAGAATGGCCATACCAGGTCAGACCAATGGTCCATCTAGCCCAGTATCCTGTCTTCTGACAGTGGCCAGTGCTAAATGCTTTAAAAAGAACAGAACAAGGTAATCATCAAGTGATCCATCCCTTCTCGTCCAGTCCCAGAATTTAGCAGTCAGAGGCTTAGGGACATCCAGAGCATGGGGTACAAGATATTTGCCTTTTGGATGTTTACAGTGTCAGGTAGGAAACCAAGTTAACGGACTACTGCCAAAGTTACAGTGGGGGAGTGTTTTCTTTATCATTCACTAAGATGGATTGTTACTGTGTTTTCTGAAGTAGATTCTGTGTTCCCTTTTCCCCTAATACAGCTTTTCATGTTCCACACACAAACACAGTGCTTGCAATTGAGAAGTATTGCCTATTAAGGGTGCCAGGGAAGGTGTCTAGTGATCCCAGAAATCCTGTGGGGATGGGGGCTAAAAAGCAGTGGTATTTGTTAGTTTTAAGAGGGACCTCTAGCTATTTGAACCCAGCCCTTGTTACTGCCGACAACATCTGGCAGAAGGGTTACAGACACATGGGTAAGAAACATGTAATAAAAACATTATAATGTAGCCCCAGGGCCCTGAATTCATAATCACAATAATAGTTATATTTGAGTATATAGATATGGTTGTTGTTGTTGTTAAACTGTATTCAGTATGTTCCTTTTCCAACTGA
Source organism: Malaclemys terrapin pileata (assembly GCF_027887155.1). Classification (NCBI taxonomy): domain Eukaryota; kingdom Metazoa; phylum Chordata; order Testudines; family Emydidae; genus Malaclemys; species Malaclemys terrapin. The sequence goes on along the minus strand of NC_071516.1, from coordinate 13,675,418 downwards.
TCATGGATACTTCTAACTCTGTAAGTGAGGCATTTGGGGAAATGGGTGTGTGAGACACAAATGCAGATTACTGCCTCTAAATTGGGCTGGATAGCCAACAACAGCTCAGTAAAAGACAGCTCTGATGATGTTATTGGAGTGTGTAAATTAAAGGATTTTAATTCACCTCAATGAGCACATTTTTAAGATCTGCATCACTAAAATCATATTTGTGATTAAGCAAAATAATTAAAAAAGATATTCTCCTCTCCTCATTGTATTTATGATTAACAAAATAAATGAAAATCCCAGCCTTTTATCTGACATCAAATGCTATTGTATTTCTCAGCTAAATTGGGCATTCATCTTTCTCAGATGTGGTTTTTGAAGCTTGTGCGTTCCTGTCTTTTCCCCCTCCCCTCTGAATACTGGCAAATTAAAAATGACTAGAAACTGGAAATGCTTTCAAAAAAGGTTTTGAAATACAGAGAAAAAAGAGAGAGAAAAAAAAACACGTTCTCTTCTCTCATATTAGCATCCAGTTAAGCAATTATTTGGAATACTTCATACATATTCCACAAATCTTTTTCCAATCTGTTTTAAATAATTTCTTGTATGGTAGACTCAATTCACAAAATAAGGCAGCACCACTGTCCCTTTTTCCCTCCCTCCAAGGTTTTGGAAAACAACTTACTTGGGAAATAACAGATCTGACCGATTCCTTCACAAAGGTCTCTAGTCGAAATGTGAACTCACTAAATAGTCATTAAACTGCTAAGTATACATTGTAAGTATATATTTCCTATATAAAGGAAAAGTAGGCAGGCTACTAAAATTCAAGGAAGGTTTAAAGTTTGTGTGTCTTAGCATGGGAGAATTAATGGAAAGATAGTGGTCTACATTCATATCTCTGTTAAACCTGTGTACTATTGGAGTTGCCAGTACAAGTGAGATAAGAATTTGATCCCACTGTCTCCCTATGACAAATCATTATGGGCCAAACCCTGTCATTGATGCAGATGTGTGCAAAATTCCCCCATAAAATCAGTGGAGAGTTTGGCATAGAACATTTATGATAGGGAACAGCCTATAAGTTAGACAGGTGAGCAGGAAAAGGAGATATGACCAATTGGATATTTGTGCCATTGCCTGGTGTAATTCATAGATCTGATTTTTGCCGTACTGATTGTTGCAGTCCTGACTTGGCATTCTTTTCGTTCTCTGACTGACAACCAAAATAAAACTGACAAAATCATGCTCTTAGTACTTTGTATGTGTCAACTGTTTGACAGCAACATTTTGCTTGTAATTTAGCAACATGCACCTTTGAGAGATCACCTGAAAGCTTATTACAGTAATCCATCTTGTGCTAAAAAGCATGAATTAAATCTCTGCAGACATCTGGTCAAGATAAGGGCCAATCCAAGCAATTCTCCAGTAACTTAGCTACTACTGAAATGTGTGGTTTTGCTGCATTGTAGTACTGATTGTGACTAGAGAATAAAGCGGGCAACAACAACATTTGTGAGGATACTAAACAAAACAGATCAGCTCTTTTTCTAAGAGCCATACATTTTCTGCTCAGCCAAACTCCCAATGAAAGCAATGGGAGATAGCCTGAGTAAAGGCTTCAAATAAAGAGTCCCACGTGCTTTCTTCCACTCTGTCCATACAGGGAAAGGCATAATAGTCATTTTCACAGAGGTCACAACAGTGGAAATATATTAGGGTGCTTTCATTAACATCCCCTGGATTTGACCTTCTAGGGCTGGTGGCAGATCTGTTTCCAGGAGCACTCCGTTCTAGAGTTCACTTTCCACGTGACCATGACAGAACCCTAGTCTGGTTATTTTCAAGGCATGGAATAAGGCCCCTGCTTCCTCGGGCTTTTACCTGAGTGGGAGACAGTGGGGGTTATGTTTGGGTAGAGGCTTTTTGAGGCTGCCATTGTATTTACATTTTCATAGATTACAGAGCCAGAGATTATAAAGCCACTATTCTAATCATCTAGTCCAGGAGTGGCCAACCTGCGGCTCCGGAGCCACATGCGGCTCTTCAGAAGTTAATATGCGGCTCCTTGTATCGGCACCGACTCCAGGGCTGGAGCTACAGGTGTCAACTTTCCAGTGGGCGAGGGGATGCTCACTGCTCAACCCCTGGCTCTGCCACAGGCCCTGCCCACACTCCATCCCTTCCCGCCCCCTCCCCTGAGCCTGCCATGCCCTCGCTCCTCCCCCCCCCCCCCAGAGCCTCCTGCATGCCATGAAACAGCTGATCAGGAGGTGTGGGAATGGAGCAGGAGGCGCTGATTGGTGGGGTTGCCAGTGGGCGGGAGGCGCTGGGAGTGGAGAGTGGGGGAACTTATATGGGGGCTGCTGATGTATTACTCTGGCTCTTTGGCAATGTACATTGGTAAATTCTGGCTCCTTCTCAAGCTCATGTTGATGAGCTGATCTAGTCTGATCTAGTCTGACTTCCTGCATAACATGGGTCAAATGACTTCCCTAAATCAATTCCAGTTTGAAAAATGGTTAGAAAAACATCCAGTCTTGATTTTAAAAATTCCAGTGATCAACAATCCGCCTCAACCCTTGGTAAATTGTATCAATGGTTCATTAACCTCACTGTTAAACATCTGGTCCTCTTTTCCAGTCTAAATTTGTCTAGCTTCACTTTCCAGCTATTGGCTTTTGTTATACTTTTGTCTGTTCTATTTTTGAAGTGCCTCCTCTTATCAAATTTCTGTTCCCCTTGTAGGTACTTATAAACTGTGATCGAGTCACCTGTTAATCTGCTCTTTGATAAATTAGATTAAGATCCTTGGGGAAGATGTGATACTGTCAAGGGGAAATGTGGAATTACTTGGTGGATTTAAAAGGATACATTCATTCAGTTTACCACACTGTTATCTTGGTACTTCCTTTCCCAAGGGCTAAATTGCCATGATGGCAGACAAGTGCTGTAATGGAGAAAAGGACAGAAATGGTAAAAGGACAAACAAATGGCCAAAACAAGAAAGAAGGAAAATCTATCCTCTCATGGAAGATCTGAACCCTCCCTGTAAATCCCTCCAATAATAGAGCTGGTTAGGAATTTTCTATCAGTGTTTTTTCAATGTAAAATGCAGTTTCCACAAAACTGATGGATATGTTTTGATTTTTTGCTGGGAAAATCTAAATGAAATATTTCAGGTCAGCTTGACCCAAGTTGAAAACATTTCAGTTTGTCAAACCTAAATGAAACATTTTTTTCTGGTCAGTTCAACATTGATCCATTTCTGCTTGAGCTGCTGTGTACCTCATGGGAGTTGTAGTTCAGGTGCCTTATGCCCCCTGTCTTCTCCAGGGGCCAGATTCCCTGGTTGGACTATGGTCTCTATGGACCATCGTCTCCCCTCTGTTTGAATGGACTCAGTATACTATAAGAGTCACATGTCATATTTCGATTTAAAAAATGTCGAAAGTGTCCAAATGAAATGTTTCTAAATGAATTTTTTCATAAATTTCCATTTTGCTGAAAGTTTTGGTATTTTGGCTTTTGTTCCAATTTGGAATGAAAACAAATTTTGCAATATCAGATTTTTCCACCAGATGGAAATTATAATTTCTGACCAGCTCTACAAGCAATGTAATGGCATAATTTTCTAGAATATATATAAACTCATCTATATAGTACTTGTGCATTTTGTGTGCTAAATCCTCAGTCTGTGCTGTATAGCTATTTTTTAAAAGGGACTTTCTAGTGAAAGGTGAGAAATAAACATGTAGAAAGACCCTGGATCTTTGATGGTGTAGATACGCAACTGAACTAGAATAAACTGTGATTATAGTTCTTTGCAAATGGTACAGAAAGGAATTAATTATATGAAGTTCCTGGGCACATGAGATCAGGTGAAAAATACTTTTCCCTTTAGGGAAAATAGAAAGTCCTTGAAATAGTGAGCCCAGGTTATCGATTTGTTGGACAGACTTTCCAGCAGGTAATTAAAGCTCAACATCTACAGTTGGTTAAATGCACCAGATGTATTTCTGGCAAGCGAGAGCATGAAAAGCAACCGCTTTTGAAGTGCACTGACAGCCCTTAATCTTCAGAAAGGAAAAGCTCTGCTTAGGAAGTCCTCCAGTAAGTAAATTATTTAGTTCACCATGTGCTGCTTAACAGTTGTGTTATTTAGAATTGTGATTTACTCAGTCCTCTCAAAAAAGAAGAGATGGAGGAGCCAATCCTGCTCCTAGCCAATAGAAAGGTTCCCATTGACTTCAATGGGATCTGGATTAGGTCATAATAGGGACCTGGTATAATTTTTTTCCTCCTGTCCTTTCTCCTTTTAAACTTTAACACCCAATTTATTTCTCTTATTTTAAAAATGGGAATAGATTGCCTACAATGTTTACATCCCTGCTTAAAAAGATAGTGTAGTGGAAATGTGCTAATAGACTTTTGCCAAATGTAATCAGGATTTGTTAACCATACTGTAAAGGAGAACATAAATTAATATATGCAGAATGGTTCAGTTCATAGCAATTGTTAATTAAGGGAAAAGTCTGACCCCCATTGGTTTTAACTAATGGATGCCTTGTTGTATGTAGGGGTAAGGATGTAATGGGTCCAGAAAAATGCACATATAGGGCTTGTGTGCACAAACTATTAGCCCCTGGGAAGCTGGGGGGTGAATCTAGCATGCCCTAACCTACCATGGTCTAACTGTTCATGTATATGCTGCTGACAAGTGTTAGCAGTTCATTATAACACTTTGATCTAGTCCTCTTTGAAACAGGACTAGATCAAAGCATATTAGCTGACTGTTAATATGCATCAGTTGGGTGCACATGAAGAGTTAGACCACAACTACATAGATTCACACCCCACTTTTCCACAAACTAAATGTTCATGTAGATAAGCCCCAAAAGTGGAGAAGAGACCATAAGGAAGTTGTGAGTGACATAGGAATCATTATGCCAGAGCTTTTCTTTAGATCCTATGAAGATATATTCACAAGTAGGGCTGGGTGGGAAACAGTTTGCCATCTCATGAGAATTTTCAAATTTTAAACAACTCTCAAGTCAGGACATTTGTCAAAATGGACCCTTTCCCACAAATACTTGCGGTTTTGGTAAATTGGCATTTTTGGTGAAAAACTTTTAAATTGAAAAATTCTGGGCTAGCTCTATTCGCTGCACATACGCATGAACTACTCAATTCTGAACACACCCAAACTTTAAATGAATCTGATTTGTATCCAGATCCAAATTTGGGGTGTGGTTGTGAAGCTCTTATTCATCTGATGAGTATTCACTCACATGGGTAGTCCCATTGAATCACGTAGGAAAGTGCTCACTGAAGTGCGTAAAAACTCCATAAACTGTCACTTTGTGGTTCTGACCCATCTATCTAGCTTGGACCAGAAAAAAGACAAAACCTGTCAATTTCACATGGCATTTTTGGATTCGTTCAAACCAGAATCTACAGGAACAAGGCTTAGGTTCATACAGACACCTCCACTGACACTGCCATGTTTCCAAAGCTGTTTTTATAATGTTTATTTCACTTTCCATTTTAAAGCATGGTAAAATAATGAAACTTTAACTTCCTGTCTGGCCACAACTCAGCCACTTCCTCTGCCCCGAATAACTGGAACTCCTCATTGCTTTACTCAGGCTGGAGTACAGAAATCCAATCACACTCTTCCAGATATTGCAGGGGATAAGACAGACTGTGAACGCCATTAAGTCCAGGGATATTTATCAGTTCCATTTATATTTTTTCAGCTTCCTTTTGATTGAACTTTGCTTTTGCTAGTCAGGGTATGGGGGTTGCTTTTTATGTTTGTTTTGATTTTTGGTATATTCCTCTACTAAAGATTGAAACAAACTTTCTGTACTGAATAGCTTCCTAAAGGGATACCCAGGGTCACTACAAGAACAATCTGCAGGGATCACACAATAGTTGATCCGACTCAGGAATGCAGTAGCCTGACATCTTTTCACCCTTCCATTGCTGATTAAAATGAATTTCTGGATAGGTCATTCTAGTTAGGCATGTCAGTGCATCTATGAAAAGTAATTACTGACCTGAAAGCAGAGATCTCAGTGGCATGATGCATTCAGCTTTATGAATATGTTAGTATTACAAATATAAACATGAGAATAATAATTAAAAAGTGGACGGAACAATATTTCTTTTCTTTATCATCTTTTAGCTAAACTCTATTTAAACTCAGGATAGGACTGAAAATAATCTTCAGCAAAATTCTACAATAAAAAAAGGCAACAACTGTAAGCAAGAGTTTAGATGCCAAATTAATAATTAAATATAACAAACAAAAACTAAGCAGGTGTATTAAAGGAGACATAATATAAAGATAACTTTAACAAAGACAAGTTAATTCACTGAGAATAGTCAAGGCAAGAAACCTTTCTTCTTGGCTTAGAGGTAATATATTTAACGTGATACTTTTTTAGAAAGGATTGGGGGAAGGAATCTAATACAGAAGATTCTGGGGGATGCTAAACACAAGTAGATTTTATATGCAGTAGATATACTAAGACTTTATGCCTAAAAATGATCTTGTATGGGAGCATTTCATTCTTTATCTCTTTTGCATCTCACTATTACATGAGTCAGAATTTGAATACAATCTCATCTGGCATTTTCTGCCTCTGTAAAAACTAGTTTAGTTTGCCTTTAGGAAAATCAGAGGGCATAATCATAGAATTGTAGGGTTGGAGGGGACCTCAAGAGGTCATCTACATCATCTGCCCATGCTGGGGCAGGATTAAGTATACCTAGACCATGCCTGCTAGGTGTTTGTCTAACTTGTTCTTAGAAACCTCCACTGATAGGGATTCCACAATCTTCCTATCTGCTATCATAATTCTATCATTAGGTTCTTTCCACTAACTTTATGAGACCTGGATCAGGCCCTGAATTAGAGTCAATGGGTGAAATCCTGGACTCATTGAAGCTGGTGATAGAACTCCCATTAACTTCATAGCATTTTATGAATATAACTCTTTTGACACACTTCTTGCCTCTCTCTCTTTCATTCCCATCTATGTACACCCAGAATCTCTTTATTATCATTTTCATCCAAAATAAAGACTTCAGGAAAGAGATTACAAAGAGAAAACATGTCCACATTTGCAAAGAATGGATAAAGTAGTATGATTAGATATTTTCCAATTCATTTCATTCTGATAGCTCTGCATAATCTATGCTCATCATTTGACATTAATTTCCACAGTGCACTTTAATGTGTGTGGTTGCTTTTTAAAAAGTTTGATAATACCTTTATGATAGCACATCAAAGAATGGACTGGCACAGGAAGATCTTTAAGCAAAAAACATATCCCTGATTTTGAGTCTATTGAGTGACGAACTTGTCAGAAAAGCTAGGTTAAGTGAACTGCAGCAATGACTTTCCCCGTGAACTAATTGATCAATTGTGTGAGTATTGTGGTTTATTAGGGGAGTGATTGACAGCCTCTAGACAGAGATTACTGACTTCTGTAAATGTATTCAATTTGTCTGCTCCAGGGATTTCATTGAAAGGAGTTCAGAACAATACTATTGGAGACCTAAGTTCCCAACTAGTTTTCCACTGCAAATTCCAGCAGAAGTACAATGCATGATGAAATGCAAGCAAACAGTTGTAAATCTGAGGGTAAAAACCAACATTACATTGTTTCAGTGGGGATGGAAATGTTCACCATAAACACTCTTGGAAATAATGTATTGATTCATAACTGCAATGTATTGATCTGCACAATTAAATGTGTTCATTTTGCACAGACATGAATTATGCTGTTTACAGGATTGTATACATATTTGTTAAACAAGGGAAAAGACAAGGTTCCATTTCAAAGCATACCCACAAAATCTCTAGGATTTGTTCATTCATAAAATCATTCAGAAAACTGCAATGCTCCTGTAATTCTCAGTAAAGGCAGTCTAGCTGTGGAATGTACTTCCAGAACAAATTTGACTAATCCAGAGTCTGGTCATCTACAGAAAATGCTTCAAGACACTTGTTTTTATAAAGCTTTCCCATCACGGCCACAATGATTCTAGCAATCCTGGGGGAAAAGACTAAACAAAACCGCATAACCAAGAAAGGGAGAAGAACAGAAGAGGGTGAAATCTTGACTCCACTTAAATCAATGGGAGTTTTGCTATTGACTTCAATGGGGCCAGGATCCCACGCACAATTCCTAGCTAAAGTTGGGAAGGGAGTAGATGTTATGGTAATGGGCACGAACACAGAAACCCAAGATAGATTAAAGTAGAGTTTACAACAGTTGGGTCAGACCTTGCTTCTCCTACTTACCCCATTGATCTCAATAGAATTACTCACATAAGTAAGGTGAACCAGAACTGTCCTTTGTACACATACAAAGTATCACCAGGAGAGGAAAGGGAAGATTGGCACGTTTTAAAGGGTAACCCTGAACATTGAGTCAAATAATAATAAATATCCAGCTCTTATATGTGCTGTTAATCATCAGCTCTCAAACTGCTTCACAAGCAGGGTCCCTATCTTCATCCCCATTTTGCAGATGGGGAAACTGAGGCATGGAGAGGCAAAATGACTTGCCTAAGCTCACCCAGAAGGCCAGTGGCAGTGCCAGGAAAAGAACCCAGATCTCCAGCATTCCAATCAAAGTCTGCTTGACTTTGGTGAATAGTTCCACTGAAGTCTATCTTTATGTGAGTGAAGATAGCAGTGCTTAACCACAGCATAGGCACACACAAAATGTATTAGGCCATTATATTTTCATTGGACTGAATGGATGCTTCTGAGCTACTTAATCATGGAAATGCGATGTCCCCAAATTAAACAGGAAATATATTATTGCTTCTCTAATACCTTTTATCTTAGAATCTGAAGGTGCTCACAATGCCTTATGAGGTAGGTACAATGGTCGTTATAATTGTTTCTTTCAGTAGGACCTAAGGGCCCCAATTATGGATCTGGGCCCCCCAAATAACTGATCTGACTCAAAATACAACACACCATAATATTGTATATTGGAGAAAGCAGTGATATTGCAGATATCTTGGCAAACACTCACTTCTTAGTGCCCACCACTTTAGATAATAGTGTTCCCATTATTTTACTTGGGAAACTGAGGCACGGAGCTGTTAAATGATTTGTCCAAGGACACACTGCAAGTCTGCAGTACCTGTTCAGACTCCTAGTCCCCTGCTCTAACCAGTAAGTGACAAATAGCAAGCAAAGGAAATATTACTAAAAGGACCATGCAATAACTTATCTTACGCATGATAGTGAAATGATGATGGCGTCTAGCCCACTGCCCTGAAATCACAGTGCTCACTTTCTCGCAGGTTGTTTCTAACCATTTAGTGACAAGAGGCTTTGATCACCCAATCCTATGGGAATCCCTGGGGGGGGAGGAAATCTCCCTGAGAATCCTCTTGCAGAGACGTCCCTAATTCTGTGTTGCTGTGAGGCTGGGAGCCTGTGGGCAGGTTCACTACCCCTCAGAATAAATTGCAAGACCCACCCACAAACCTGATGGATTCTTGGGTCATCTGACCTGTTCTGGCCCCAAGCAACAGACCTTACCCCCTGTACCCTGGCAAAACAGCACTATTAGAGCTATGCTAACAAAGATTCCTCCAGTACCCCCAAGGGACAGCTCCGTGGAAGAGAGAACATAGCCCATGGCTGTATTATTTCTTCTGCTTCACCATTTAGGATCCAGGAGGTGGGTACAATGTGCTTTCCCGAAATCCACTCCCTCCACTCTACTGACCCCGAACCTACAAAGAAACCCCAGTTCCACCAGAAGGTGGGAGATGTGCCAGAAAAACATCCACTCTGAGTGAGGTTCATGTGCGGGGGTGAGCCAGGGCTGAGTCAGGAGGAGCTCTTTAAAATGTATTAAAGTTCTCAGGCCACCTGACATTTGTCTGCTCCTGTCAGTCAACCAGTGTTGTATCTAATAAATAAACCTATCACTTTCCTCCCCCATTAAGCACAATACCATAGAGTGCACTCCATGCTAAATAATAGAACAGTATTGATCTTAAATTTGAGTTACTAGACCAAGAGCATTTCCTGTATATTTTCAAAATAAAATCACTGTGTTCCTGTCTGTAACCATTACATGAACCCATTGACAGGTTCAGTGGTCTTAGCTTGGCAGAGTTTAATAGTCAGCCAAGAAAACAAGAGTGTTTGTTTGTTAAACAATTGCAAATACATTTTAGTTGTTCTTATTTAAAGCCACAAATTCACTTTCAGATGATGCCCTTTCTCTCCCGTCTGCTCCAGTGACACATACCTTATTATAACCATATTTAAAGACTTGCATTAACCGTGGAAACTGTAGTCTATGATTTAAAAAGCCCTTCCTCCCTCCCCCTTCCCCTTGCCCCAAGTTTAGGTATGGTGCAAATTTTATGAAAATGGGTTTTTCCGTTGTCTTCCAGAAAAACAGCCAATTCAGGATACTGGCAGCATTCATTTCTGTGCATTCCTACATACGTGTCAAATACTCTAGTTCTATTAAATATGTTTAGCTGTAGATTTTATGCTCTCAAAATATCATATATTCAGTGATAGATTCCTTATAATATATGTGTTACAAGTAATACATTACGTGCTATTAATAACAACATTTGACATGCCACTGTGGTGGCAGCATAGACTTCTCCAAGTACAGGATGATACCAAGTTTCTTTGTCTAAATGGGGGAGTTGAATATTTTAGTTAAATTCACTTGCAGTCATTCCTTCTGCCTATAGCAGTAGTAGTAAAGTCCATTTATTTATATCTGAATATTGGTGACATCACAGAAGAATTTTCTGAAGTCTCCAGAAATGGTCATGTTGGATGGTATCAAACACTATGAAGTAGTCACTGAAGCACATAATCAATGGGTGAGTGATACTCCTTGCATTTTTCAATGTTATGACAGATATTCACAATTTGATCATGTGTGCCCCATCTCTCGCTGAAAGCAGTTTGTTGTGGTGGTAGTTCTGCTTCTATCATTCATGTCATGCAATCTTGAATTATGTAGAGGAGCACTTTATTTGCATTCACCTCATAAGGAGGTGAGACGATAGTTACTGCACTCTGTTATGTCCCCTTTCATTGGTAAGGTCATAAAGATTCCCTTTGTCCGTTGTCTTGCAAATTTCTAGTCATCCATACATTGTTGCAGATTTTCACCATGAGATCAATACCGTGGTCACCAGTCACTTTTAGCAATTCTGCCAGTATTTATCTACTCCCGGTGCGTTCCCAGGCTTCATTTTCATAATAGCATATAACATTTTCTGTCCTGTAAAAGCAGCAAAGAGTCCTATGGCACCTTATAGACTAACAGACGTATTGGAGCATGAGCTTTCGTGGGTGAATACCCACTTCGTCGGATGCATGCATTTAAGGTGCCACAGGACTCTTTGCTGCTTTTACAGATCCAGACTAACACGGCTACCCCTTTGATATTTTCTATCCTGGGACTGATGGCTCTGGCTCCGTATTCTCTTTTCCATTATCCTATATTGTAAGAGGCTATGATGAGGCATACAGATTGGCACAGTAATCGCTCCACCTGTGTTTGATATCATCACCTTCACTAAGAACTCTGCAATCATGATTTTTTTATTATGCTCAGTCGCAAGGAAAACTTTTTAGTAAGAAGTCTGACCACGGTGAACATACCTTTTGTATTATTAATCTCTCTTTATAATTCTAAAGTTCCTCACATATTGCCCTGATGTATTTGCTTTTGTCTTGTTTGGTTTCCCTTTGAATCTGTCTGCTCAATTCCATGTATTTTCTCCTGTGTTCTCCAAGCCACTCTCTTTCACTGAGTTATTATGTCACTTGCCTAAAACACCTTCTCCATTAACTGTGGTGCAGGCTGATGCTGGCTTTTCAGAATGCGTGCTCTGGTGGCTTGAAGCATAATAGTTTTCATTTTATTCCAAAATTCATTCAGGTTGTTCTGCTCTTTCAACTGTGACATGCCTCAAACCAGTTCTGCATGGAAGTCAGGTAGTTTTGCTTGATTTTGGACAAGTCTGGGTGCAGTGGACCTGCCAAACATCTTATCTTTTTAAGCTTTAATTTTAAGGTTGAGGCTATACATTGATACACTGACCCCCATCTACATTTGGAAAAGTCTTTGTTCAGTGGATGCTCGACATCCAGCATCCCTATATCATTGCATATTTGGTTCTCTGACACACCATCAGGTGACCACCATGTATATAAACATCTAGGATGTTGGGTGAAGATGGTGGTTGTAATGATCAGATTATTAGAGCAGCAGAATTTGACTAAATGCCTTCCTCTCTCATTTTGTAATCCTAGACCATTGTTTCCCATTCTTCTTTATGAGAGCTTGTAGCTCCAACTTTTGCATTCAGGTCTTCAATTACAAGGAAGATGCCTTTGCTTGGTGTTTTAATGAATGTCTCTTCATAGAACTCATCAACTGAGGTGACATCAGCTGCTGTCGTAGGGACATCAAATATCTCCTTGAGATTATTTATGAAAAAAATTACAGAAAATTGAGTTTTTGATTAAATAATCTTTTATGTGTAAAGTGTCTGATTTCTGAGGGAAGTTTTTATAGCAAAATCTTCAATCTCTAAAACTGTACAATTATAGGGCTTGGATGAAAAATTTTCATTTGGGGTTTTTGTGAGGTAAAGTCAAAATTTCCTGGGGGAGGGCCAGGATTTCCAATGAGCTCTAAGGTTTTTTTTCATTTGCATTTCAGACAATTTCACACTTGCACAATGTCACTTTTTCACATTTCACAAAGTGGTGTTTGCATAATAAGGGCCAGATCTTGAGTTGATGGAAATTGATGTAGCTCATCGAAGTCAAGGCAGCTATGGTGATTTACACTAGTTGTGAGTCTAGTCCCAAAACCTTAATATTTTTGTTCATTATTTCACTTTTTAAAATTGCATTGCATTTCTAATCTGAATTTCTCAAGCTTTGGATTCAGACCACTTTCCCTTTTTCTGCTAAATTAAAGAGGTGCCTAGTATCAGAAATTTCTTCCCAATGAGTATTTGCAGACCACAATCATGTCACCTATTAATCTTCTTTTGGTTAAACTAAATAGATTGGTCTTTTTTTAGTCTCTTATTATAAGGCATGTTCTTCAGACCTCAAATCATTCTTTTAGTTCTTTTCTGAACCCTTTGCAATTCTTCAACATTCTTTGTGAAGCGTGGACACCAGAATTAAATTCAGTATTCCCATAATAGCCTCATTATTGCACTATAATCCAGTTACATTACATCTTTCCCACACCAGTTCTGGCACACGGAGCAGAAACTAGTCTCTTCCATTCTTCTTTGTTATTTGCTGCTGTGTCCGTCTACTTTATGGTGTTGGGATTGACCATTCTGCCCTCCCTGCTAAGAGTTCCTCTTAATGTTGTCTTGGGTGGCCTCACTCCCTCATACCAATCCGTTTCCATCTAACAGTTTCATGTGGGAGTCTGTGTGTTGGCATCCGGAGTACATGTACCAAATATGGCCAGCGCTTCCTTTGGATTCTAGTGGAAACGCGTTGCTGGTTTGTGATTTCTAGGATCTCTTTGTTCATGATGAAGTCTTTCCAACAATGCTCAGAATCTTTTGTAGGCACTTATTTTCAAAGGCATCTAGTTATCTGTCTTACATTTTTGTAGCTCTCTAGTTCTTGCAGCCATATGTTAGCACTGAGATTACATAGCCTGGCTCCGTTTCTATAACCAGTGGATGCATTATGAGCGTAGGTGGTTAGCCTTGTGCTCAACCCCCCCTGCTTTATCCAGGCTTGGGATTGACAGCCACATCAAGGTGCAGCAGTCAGGGTTGCCAAATAATCCTACTAGATACTAGGGCTCAATCCCCAAAAGTGCTGAGCACCCTGGCACTGATCCTTCTTTCTTTTCATCCCAAAGCATCTTTACAGACATGGGGAGCAGTACAGAGTTGCTCTCCAATGTTTTGTTCCTCCATTAAGCCCAGCCTGGTCATGTCCCTGCACATTATGTCCTACCATGTAGTCTGTGGTCAACTTCTAGGTTTGACTCACCATGGTTATGTTTGAATTATTTTCTCTGATATCCTATCATCTGTTTGTCTTCTGGAGTGTCCCACCATCATCATCTTTTCGATTTCAGCCAATCCCATACCATGATTTCACATTCTACTCTCTTTCTAACTTCATTTTTTTTTAAATCATTACACTGTATACTGCCCTCTTTACTGCAGTAGACATGGCCCTGATCCACAAAACATATACTCCTCTGTTGAACTTTAAGCACATGCTTAAATGGTTTTGCTGGATTGGCACCATGATGCTGAGCACTTGCAGGATTGAGGTTTTAATCATCTGTATTCTTACTCTACGGAGTGTCTCCAGAGTTGGCATCACTTGCCCTACAAATGACAGAGATTGGATGGAGATGTATTCATACTGTGACGTTTTCTGTACTTATAAGTTCTCATAAGAATAACATCATTATGAAACACAACCAAGGAAAGGTTGGAAACAAAAAGACTCCAAATGAAATAAATTGCTTTATGGAAAATGATTGTCTCTTTAGTAACTATGCAGTGAAAAATAAAAATCATCCTAGTGTTTAGATCTATAGACATAATAGTGGGGGGGGGGGGACAGTGCATTCAGATATTACAGTTGTAACCCTGATTGCATCTTCTTCAAGGTTATAGACAAAGTGAAATTACTACACTATAAAACTGTCACAAGGGTGCAGCTTTTCTAACTGTTTCTAAGTATCTGCTGCTAAACTTGAAAAGACAGCCTCATTGCTAGCATGGGAAAGCATTACAAAAGATTATTAGGAGGCAAACCTTATAAAAAGCATCTCTCAATTCATTTTGATTTAGAAACGTTTTACAGATTGAAATCTATTAAATGTGAAAATAAAATTTGCCACATCAATCATCAGCAATAGAAAGAGGTGAAAACCTGGGGAAATAACTAGTAATGAAATCAGTCTCTTACGGACTTTTGAGGTCTGCATTCCAGAGCAATTTTAGCTTTTATGCTTTCATAATTTCCTATTTGACTTTTATTGTCAATTGGTTTAGTTATTGATTAAGAAAGGAAGAATGTGAACATATTTTTGAATCATTGTTATGTTACTGTTAACCTTAAATATGACTTACAAATACCGGCATTCAATAGCTGTCCATCTAGAGATTTTTAGCACCATATGGGAAACCCACATCACTGGAGATGATCCTGGAACAGGTTTTATATGAATTTAAGACAGGATTTGTGCACCTACGCACTGATTCAGAAGGTACGGAAGCACATGTCTAACTTTGAACATGTGAGTACTCTCACCAACTTCAAAGACCTAATCACACGCTTAAAGTCAGATGTGTTTAGATACCTTGCTGAGTTAAGGCTCTAATTATGGTAATTGCATGTATACATTGGTCTATTAACCATGCAAGAATAATCATGGAAATGCTGCTTACCTAGAGCCCCTTTACCTCCATGCAAAAGGAAAAGGTGGTCATAGAAATGTGTGAAGGGGGTGGAAGTAACACTGAGATGAGAGCTGGAAAGGTTCAGTGCTCTTAGCAGGCTGGTATAGCATAAGCCAACTCAGCATGGCTTCCAGCTGGTTAGGAAAAGAGATTCACAGCTGCATAGTATGCAACTACATGGAATGGCGATGGTACAGTTTCTAATGAGCCCTTGTTTTCTATTGCCTAGTGTCCCCTGCGTCTCTGTTGAGGAAACTCTCTGTTGCCAGTGGGTGTGTGCACAAGTTAAAACTGATGGAGGCTGGTTCCATCCATTTATTTTGTGTAATATGGACTTGACATGAGACAGAGAACTTTCCCCCTTTCTATAAGACTGACGCTCTCCTGCTATGGGGTACACGATTCATGCATTTCTGTACTCTCCCCTCTAAACTTAATGGATTTATATGGGAATTAGCATAGCTTTCATGTTTCCTCAAAGAGTTTGGTACAATTTTGCCAGAAGCCCCCCAGCACAGAGGAGGGGATGACGCCACTAAATTTTTCTGTGGTTTGTCATGGTGGAGGATTTAGCTGTAAGATATAGCAGAACAGGTTTGTTTTAGGACAGCTGTTTGTAACTCTGCTTTTTGACAGATTATGCCTTGCCAGTTATCAGACTAAATTTTCCACCCGTATTTGTTTCTGCTAAATCCTCTGTTCTTTAGTCTTAGGTCATAGTTTATAATAATAGCATTTATAGATTTAAAATATTATTGGCACTAACTTCCATTGTTTAAATGAGTGACTGTAGTGATCATAGAAATGATGGACTAATAGATCTGGCTGCATCAATGCTCAGTGTGGTCAATCACTGTGCATTTTTGCCCATTATGCACCCCAGTTCTGATCCGCACTGCCCACTAATCGTTCATTTCAGGGAGTCTCTTGACCACACATTGTCAAATCAAGCCAAAGCACATTGAGGTTTTGTGCTGTGGTCAATTCTGAATGACTATAAATGTACCAGACTCAATTTCCCTCCTAGCTCTAAAACCATTTCGGAACCCAGCTCTCCCATGTGATAGTTCAGTGCATTAACCAACTGAACCACCTCCATCCCTCTGTGACAAATTCCTTAATTTGATTTCTTGGAGGAAGGGCAAAGGTATTTTTTATGAGCTAGGTTTTTGAACTACCCTGTTTCTTTCACCCCATCTGCTTAGCCAAGAGGAAATTTATGATCTGAGCTCCTCTGTTATTTCAATCATTCAGTTAGAAAAGAGAAAGCGAAACTAAAGATAAGAGAGTTGAAAGTCAGAGGTGTGGAGCAAATAAATTGATGGTGACAGAGAGTGAGAAGGGAAAGAAACATCCATTACAAAATGGAATTTTGGATCCATACTATTCCTATTTATTAGCAGCAGTTTTTCTATAGACCTTCTTTGCATGCATATCTAGCTCTCTCTAGGGTCTAGCTAAGGGACAGAATGGGGCAGGTTATCAGCATACACACTGGCTCATGATTTATTAATCAAATAACTGTACCTGTAATCTAGAAATGAAATATACACAATGAGTGCACACTTCTCTTTAACCCTGCAGCGGCAATTTCTTTATGCCCATGAAGGTGTAATTATATATGATTATATTTATCTACACTAAAAGGGAAGAGATATAATATCCTCCCTAATTATTCTGCCAAAGAGCTGGCTTCAGTCTTTTATGTGGTACAGGACATCTGAAAATCAGGGCTTTCAACTAATAATAACATTAATTCTCTGACACGAAATATACAATAGTGTCCTTATTTCAGAAGGAAATGATAGAAGTTCATTAGTAGAAGCCAGTAGTATTCCCCCAAGGGAGCTATGTTTCTTTGAGACTGATGAACTAGTGTTCAGAGGATGCTGGGGGGCAAGATGCAGGGGAAAGTAGTAGGTGCTCTTCTTTAATACATCCAAGTTTGTGACTCCTTAGACAATGAGCATGGTCTTGGAAGTTGATTTTCAGTACTGTAGTGTTTCTAGGTATGGTAACAACTAAGATGGTGACAGGTTTCAGAGTGGTAGCCATGTTAGTCTGTATCAGCAAAAAGAATGAGAAGTACTTGTGGCACCTTAGAGACTAACAAAGTTATTTGGGCATAAGCTTTCGTGGGCTAAAACCCACTTCATTAGATGCATGGAGTGGAAAATACAGTAGGAATGCCCCTCTGCCATGTACATTGGCCAAACCAGACAGTCTCGATGCAAAAGAATAAATGGACACAAATCAGACGTCAAGAATTATAACATTCAAAAACCAGTCGGAGAACACTTCAACCTCCCTGGATACTCAATTACAGACCTAAAAGTCGCAATTCTTCAACAAAAAAACTTCAAAAACAGACTCCAATGAGAAACTTCAGAACTGGAATTAATTTGCAAACTGGACACCATCAGATTAGTCCTGAATAAAGACTGGGAATGGATGGGTCATTACACAAACTAAAAACTATTTCTCCATGCTAATTTTCCCCCTACTGTTACTCACACCTTCTTGTCAACTGTTTGAAATGGGCCATCCTGATTATCACTACACATTTTTTTCCTCTTGCTGATAATAGCCCACCTTAATTGATTTGTCTTGTTAGAGGTGGTATGGCAACCCCCATCTTTTCATGTTCACTGTATATGTTCCTACCGTATTTTCCACTCCATGCATCTGATGAAGTGGGTTTTAGCCCACAAAAGCTTATGCCCAACCAAGATGGTGTTACCAACTGATAACTGCTGGCCTCCAAACAAGAGCAGATTCAGAGGTATGCAATGCTTTCTCAACCAATCTTCTGTGTTGTGAGTTCTCCCCAGGCAAAGCATACCTTGCTTCAGAATGAAAGAGAGGAGAACAACACTTCGAGATTAATGAACGTAAAACCACATAACATGAGTAAAATGCCACAGGAAATCACACAATTAATTTGCAGTGAACAATTTATAGCATGTTTAGCACTTTTTTCCTGCTCGCAAATTGTCTGCAAACAGATGACCACTTTTATGAATTGATTCACTATTCAAATTGTTCAGTTAATATTTCAAGCAAATACATTTCAAGTTTTCCATTGGCTCCAGTGGGTTTTCGATCACGGTTTCAAAATTAAATACATGCTTAAGCACTTGGCTGAATCGGGGCTAGTGAGACTATAAAAAATAAGAGGTTCTTATTCTTTTCTTTTTAAATCAATCTACGGTTAGTGAAAATTGTCAGATTAAAAATACCCACAAAATCCTCACTTCCTTTAAAACTGTAGACGAGGTTACATGAATGAGTGAATGTGGAGCATTAGCAAGAAATGACAACGTATTGGCTTTTATAACAGTGTGTTCTCTTTGCATTGAAATGTATGACTAGTTGCAAAAGTTTATATTAAAGAGTGTACATATATTGAGAAAAGTACAGAGAACTTGTCCATTTTTAGCCTGAGGGATGCCTCTCTATTAACACCACAAAACAATAACTAGAATCTCAGCTGGTGTATATTAGCTTACCTTGATTTACTCCATCTGAGGATCTGGCTCAATGGCAATATGGTTTGGTTTGGTTCTTACATCCCTCTCTATCTTTGTATCAGTATTTTCAATAAATTATTACTTCTATCAAGGATAAATCTGGCAAATTTCAAACACCACAGTATTCCCTGGCAGGATGCATTTGCCTTAACATCAGGGTAACGTTATGGCATGATTTGACTTTACATCAGTTAACTACTGTAGCCTCCGGGATATCCAAAGGAATGAGTGGAGATGAAGTTGTTTAAAATAGCCAACAAATGTTGATGAAGCCAGAATCCTCAGTGCCTGCCTCCACTACAGCTGGTGATAGGCTGCACCAACCACCACAAAAATACTTTGTTTCAATTCCCTTTCCTGTAGCCTCTCTCTCAAACCACACCCATCTGCAACCCTACTAATGGGGAAGGGAAACCTCTGTTGCACTATGGAAATAGAAACTAGTAAAAGTTCAACAGCATGGATTGTGGGCCAGCGGTTTGCAGACAAAGCCAGGAGTGAGGCCTTCTCAGTTCTATGCTTTGTGGTACCACCAGCTTGCAGATCTAGCTAGCATGTTTAATGATAGTAGTGAAGACATGGTGGTAGGGGCTTGAGCCTGGGTTAGTTGCCCCAGTACAAGCCCACTAGGGACCCTTAGTACATGCGCAGGTTGCTGGCTTGTCCCTCTGCTGCCACTGTTACCGACACTAACTAGAGTAAAGCTAGCATAGGTATGCCTACCCAAGCAACAATCACACAGTCACTTACAGTGCAGACATACCCTGTTTTCCACTGCATAGTAGTTTGCCAGTCGTTTACATTTGTGCTGAAATTTTCCATGCCAGATACCTGCTTCAGGCTGAATTATTCTGGAAAATTTCAAACAAAATTGTTAAACTGTAACTGAGAATGAACCTAAGGGGGAAAATATTGTTTTGCCCATGTTAAAAGAGTCTGATGAAATTTTCTTTTAAAATCTCTAGTACCTCCATGGTTTGAAGTAGGGATCTGAAAATTGGTAGGAGTTGGTTTTGGTGTCAGGGATGTGCCTTTTGCCAGCCCTGTAAAAATCTGCCCAAATTTGCCCAAGTTATAAGACTTTGAATGATTACAGTTCACACATGCTCAGTAGAGACTTCTCAGATCTGAGCAAATAAATTCCCCAAAGATTCTGTCTTTGCTGAGCAAGCTCCATCACCTCACAGATCTTACATGTGATTGGACTGTCCATGCATGATCCACACAGAGCAAATGAGCATGCTTCAGCCCCAAACCAGATTTTCCCTATAATTGTTCATCTAAGGTGGTTTGGTGTGGGGCGGCTGTCAAGTGCCAGAACTGAGAGCCAAGACCCAGTCTCTCCTGTGCTCTCGGTTATCCCCATACTGGTGCCCAGGTAGAGTAAAGGAAGCAATTGTTGGATTTGAATGAAAAGAGGTCTAGAAATAGATAGACAAGAAGTCTGGGATTAGGAACTAGTGGGGGAAGGAATGCTGGTAAAAGGAAACGGCTAACTAGAAGCTGGGATGTTGTGAGGGAACTGGGATTGGTTGGGAAAGAGACTGGACAAGGATCTGGAGAAGGAGTGGGAGTGAGACTGGGATTAGATTATAAACCTGGGCTGGGAGACTGGGGCTGGGCGCCAGTGACAGAGGCTGGGGAGAGACATATCAGATGAGGAGCCAGGAGAGTTCAACTGGGACTGGCTGGGCAAGGACAATGGGGAGAAGGAGTTGGGTTGGTAGGGGGAAACCCAGTAGCATATTTTTACAGTGTAATTATTATTATAATGCCTACAGTCACCACTTGTAATGGACAGCCCATTGTGCTAGGTCAGGGGTAGGCAACCTATGGCACGCGTGCCAAAGGCGGCACACGAGCTGATTTTCAGTGGCACTCATGGTGCCCAGGTCCTGGCCACCGGTCCGGGGGGCTCTGCATTTTAACTTAATTTTAAATGAAGCTTCTTAAACAGGTTAAAAACCTTATTTACTTTACATACAACAATAGTTTAGTTACATATTATAGACTTATAGAAAGAGACCTTCTAAAAACGTTAAAATGTATTACTGGCACGCAAAACCTTAAATTAGGCCTGGTCTACACTAGGCGTTTATGTCGAAGTTAGCGCCGTTACATCGAATTAACCCTGCACCCGTCCACACCGCGAAGGTATTTAGTTCGACATAGAGGTCTCTTTAATTCGACTTCTGTACTCCTCCCCGACGAGGGGAGTAGCGCTAAATTCGACATGGCCATGTCGAATTAGGCTAGGTGTGGATGGAAATCGACGCTAATAGCTCCGGGAGCTATCCCACAGTGCACCACTCTGTTGACGCTCTGGACAGCAGTACGAGCTCGGATGCTCTGAACTGCCACACAGGAAAAGCCCCGGGAAAATTTGAATTTGAATTCCTTTTCCTGTCTGGCCAGTTTGAATCTCATTTCCTGTCTGGACATCGTGGCGAGCTCAGCAGCACTGGCAACGATGCAGAGCTCTCCAGCAGTGATGGCCGTGCAATCTCAGAATAGAAAGAGGGCCCCAGCATGGACTGATCGGGAAGTCTTGGATCTCATCGCTGTGTGGGGCGATGAGTCCGTGCTTTCCGAGCTGCGATCCAAAAGACGGAATGCAAAGATCTACGAGAAGATCTCTAAAGACATGGCAGAGAGAGGATACAGCCGGGATGTAACGCAGTGCCGCGTGAAAATCAAGGAGCTGAGACAAGGCTACCAGAAGACCAAAGAGGCAAACGGACGCTCCGGATCCCATCCCCAGACATCCCGTTTCTACGAGGCACTGCATTCCATCCTCGGTGCGGCCGCCACCACTACCCCACCAGTGACCGTGGACTCTGAGGATGGGATAGTGTCCACGGCTGGATCCTCGGACATGTTAGCGGACGGGGAAGATGAGGAAGGAGATGAGGAGGACGAGGCAGTCGACAGCGCTCACAACGCTGATTTCCCCGACAGCCAGGATCTCTTCATCACCCTTACAGAGATCCCCTACCAACCCTCCCCAGCCGTTACCCCGGACACAGAATCTGGGGAAGGATCAGCCAGTAAGTGTTGTAAAAATCTAAACATTTATTTGTAACAGAACAGGAATATTAACAATTTAAAAAATGGGTTTCTCATGATTAGTTTGATTAGCTTAACGATTCAGTCATGGGCAGTGCAACTATTGAAAAAAAATCTAGCAATGTCCGGTTTTGCATGATTGTCCTGCCCAAGCCGCTCTACTGGTTAGTCACTGCTACAGCAGCTACAGTAAAATGCGGTCTATATGTCCGGGGATGGAGCAGAAATCCTCCTGTGACATCTCGAGGAAGCTCTCCTGGAGGTAATTGGAAATCCGCTGCATTAGGTTCTTGGGGAGAGCGGCCTTATTGGGTCCTCCGTAGTAGGACACGTTGCCACGCCACGAGACTATCAAGTACTCTGGAATCATTGCTCTGCACAGCATGGCGGCATATGGCCCTGGTCTTTGCAGGCTTTCCCGGAGCATTCTCTCTTTCTCGCTGTCAGAGATCCTCATGAGGGTGATGTCGCTCATGATGACCTGCTTTGAATGAGGTAGGGGAATGTTAGTGTTGGGACTGCTTTGCCGTTCCTTTACAGAACTGTAACCGCTGGTTTGCAGCCACGCGGTGGAGGCGGGAGAGGGGCAGCCGAAAGGGATCGTTCCCGGGGACAGCCGCGAGGGTGTGGGACAGGAGCAGACTTCCTGCTTGCCGAATTGCTGGCAGCAGGGACCGACATTGATTTCAATGTGAAATGAGGCCATTGCTAATATTAAAGTTTTAAGCTGCCACAAGTCTACGGCTTACCATGTCTGCCTGCAACAGAAATTCCGTTCTCCTGAGAGGCTTCTCAAATGTGCTGTAGAAGACCCCAGGCACTGAATGCGAAGGCCGAGAATTCGACCTTGTGCTGAGTGCGCTTGTGATAGGTGCTGTGCATGGTCTTGTTAACAGAGAAAGACTATGTTCTTTGTTCACAACTACATTTATCTTTCTGAGGAATTCACTCCCTTTTTCCCATTCCCACAGCCCCATCTGCGACTGTCTCACAACCTAGCCTGTCATCACACTCCCAGAGGCTAGCGCGGATTAGGCATAAGAAGAAGAGGACACGGGAGGACATGTTCTCGGAGCTTATAGCCTGCTCCAGAGCCCAGGCAGCACAGCAGACCCAGTGGCGGGAGAACTTGACCCGAATGCACCAAGCCAACATGGATCGGGAGGAGAGGTGGCGTCAGGAAGACCAGCAGGCGACTCAAACCCTGCTTGGACTAATGAGGGAGCAAACGGACACGCTCCGGCGCCTTGTGGATGTTCTGCAGGAACGGAGGCAGGAGGACAGAGCCCCGCTGCAGTCCATCTCTAACCGCCCTCCCCCGCCACCAAGTCCCATACTCCCCTCACCCAAAGTGCACAGAAGGAGAGGCGGCAGAGTCCCTGCTAACTCTCACTCCACCCCTGCAGAGAGCTCGAGCAGCAGAAGGCTCTCATTCCCCAAAATTTGACAAGTTCTTTCCTTCCCGCCTGACACAAGCCCCCGTCCAAGTTTCACTTTCCCAGTTCCATGTTTGGTTGATAATAAAAAATACGTTTCTGTTAACTACTGTTTCCATCATGTTCTTTTGGAGGAGGGGGGGATAGGGGGTTGGTAATTCGACAGGACAGTCACCTTTGGCAGGGTATATAGTCGGGGGCAGGCACAGCAGCAGGGCACATACATAGTGCAGTGATGCAGTGACTAGTTACCCTGGTTAGTCTGGGAGGTTGTTTTCATGTTATGTGGTGGGGGGTGGGTTGCTCTGTGACTTTGTGGCAGGGGAGGGCAGTTACAGATCTTAAGCGGCGGTCCTTAGGCAGGATCACAGAGCCACACAGCAGGGGATCTGTAACCGTCCTCCCCCTGCCACAAAGTCACATAGACCCCCCCATACACACAGTCCCTATCAGGAGGGGTGACAGGCTCCGTTGAAACAACCATCCCACCGCAGCGGAGCCTGTCAATCCTTGAGTTTAGAAGCTGCATTCGCGCCACTACAGTACACCCGCTCCGCACCACAGTCTGCGTCCCAGTTTTAAAAAATTCCCGCGAATACAGTATTAAAGAAAACGGTGTGCTTTAACAAAGTAGAACTATTTTTATTTTGAAACGTGTGTTGGAAGTGGGGTGAAGGGGGTATGTAACTGGATAGGATAGTCAACATTAACTGGGCAAAGAAACGGGGGCAGGTTTAGCTTCTCAATACACAAACTTTAAAGTCACAGGTTACCCTGCTCACTCAGGAACTTTGCTTTCAAAGCCTTCCGGATGCACAGCGCTTCCCGCTGGTCTCTTCTAATCGCCCGGCTGTCTGGCTGTGAGTAATCAGCAGCCAGGCTATTTTCCTCAACCTCCCACCCCGCCATAAAGGTCTCCCCCTTGCTCTCACAGAGATTGTGGAGCACACAGCAAGCTGCAATAACAATGGGGATATTGGTTTCGCTGAGATCACAGCGAGTCAGTAAGCTTCTCCATCTCCCCTTGAGACGGCCAAAAGCACACTCCACCACCATTCTGCACTTGCTCAGCCGGTAGTTGAAGAGTTCTTTTTCAGTGTCCAGGGCGCCAGTATAGGGCTTCATGAGCCAGGGCATTAGCGGGTAGGCTGGGTCCCCGAGGATGACTATAGGCATCTCCACATCCCCAAGAGTTATTTTGTGGTCCGGGAAGTAAATACCTTGCTGCAGCCGTCTAAACAGACCAGAGTTCCTGAAAACACGACCGTCATGAACCTTGCCCGGCCATCCCACGTAGATGTTGGTAAAACGTCCCCTGTGGTCCACCAGTGCTTGCAGCACCATGGAAAAGTAGCCCTTTCTGTTAATGTACTGGCTGGCCTGGTGTTCCGGTGCCAGGATAGGGATGTGAGATCCATCTATGGCCCCACCGCAGTTTGGGAATCCCATCGCTGCGAAGCCATCTATGATCGCCTCCACGTTTCCCAGGGTGACTACCTTTGGCAGCAGTACATCAACGATTGCCTTGGCTACTTGCATCACAACAACCCCCACGGTAGATTTGCCCACCCCAAACTGGTTCGCGACTGACCGGTAGCTGTCTGGCGTTGCAAGCTTCCACAGGGCTATGGCCACTCGCTTCTGGACAGTCAGGGCTGCTCGCATCCGGGTGTCATTGCGCTTCAGGGCAGGGGACAGCAACTCACAAAGTTCCAGGAAAGTTCCCTTCCGCATGCGAAAGTTTCGCAGCCACTGGGATTCATCCCAGACCTGCAGCACTATGCGGTCCCACCACTCAGTGCTTGTTTCCCGTGCCCAGAATCTCCTTTCGACGGCATCAACATGACCCATTGCCACCGTGATGTTCTCGGCACTGGGTCCCCTGCTTTCTGAGAGGTCTGTGCTACTCTCAGACTTCAGGCCATCACCGCGTTGACGTAGCCTCCTCGCCTGACTTTTCTGCATCTGCCTCAGGGAAAGGTGTATGATAAGTTGCGAGGCGTTGAGAGCGGCCACAACTGCAGTGATGGTTGCAGCAGGCTCCATGCTCGCAGTGCTGTGGCGTCCGTGCTGTCACTGACTAGAAAAGTGCGCGAACTGATTTCCCGCCGGCGCTTTCAGGGAGGGAGGGCGGGAGTGATGGACGGATGATGACAGTTACCCAAAAGCACCCTGGACACATTTTTTTTACCCAGAAGGCATTTGCGGCTCCACCCAGAATTCCAATGGGCAGCGGGGACTCCGGGAACTGTGGGATAGCTGACCACAGTGCACCACTTCCAATGTCGACGCTTTCCCCGTTAGTGTGGACTCACAAAGTCGAATTACTGTCCTTAGTGTGGACACACACGTTCGACTTTGCAATATCGATTCCAAAAATTCGATTTAAGTAAAATCGAACTACTCTCGTAGTGTAGACAAGGCCTTAGAATGAATAAATGAAGACTCGGCACACCACTTCTGAAAGGTTGCCGACCCCTATGCTAGGTGCTGTACTAACACATAGTAAGAAACTGTCCCTGCTCCAAGCAGCTTACAGTCTAAATACAAAAGACAAAGTAGTATTATTCCATTTTATCTTGTTGCTGGGACTCAGGAGTAGAAAAGGGCTAATGTTTTAAGCTGAAATTTTTTTTCAGTAAAATTGCAGATTTGGTAACACCAAAATATTTTGCAAATTTGTGTCATTGTCATTGAATTGTTCAATTAATTTTTTTAAAAAGAATTTCCAAAAATTGTAAATGTTTCCATTAGACATTTTCAAAATAAAATGTTTTGATTTTTTTATTCAAATGAACTTTTTGATACATAATTTTTTTTAAAAAATGCTCAAAAATCAAACAAAATGTTCAATTGGGGTCAACCAAATGGAGAACTGAGGCACAGAGAGATGAAGTAACTTGTGCAGGGTCTTGCAGGAAGTCCAGGGCACATCCAGGAGTTGAACTCTGGATCTCCTGAGTAGAGCAGTGCAAATAATGGGTTTTTCAGTTCACTGACAATGCTGGGAAATATATTTTAAAAATCACCTTGGATTGAACTGAAAACAAATTTTTTAGAAAATTTTGGTGACTCAAAAATTTGAAAAAAAATCATTTTCAGTCAAAAGAAACATTTGTTTGATCTAAATTGAAAGTTTTGTTTGATTTTTGAGCATTTAAAACATTTTTTCTTTCTAAAATTAAAATTAAAGAAAATTTTGTATCAAAAATTCATTTGAATAAAAAAATTGAAATATTTTATTTTGAAAATGTCTAATGGAAACATTTACAATTTTTGGAAATTCTTTAAAACCTTTTTTTAATTGAACAATTCAATGACAATGACAATGACAACAAGACCTTCCCTGCTGTGTACGATGGTGAAATATTTTTAGAAAGCATCTTTTAAAAATTTGAAGGTGGCTAGAAATGTGTCAAAGATGTTTGGTTCTTTGTGGATACCAGTGAATGTGGGAATACATGGGAACCCCAAAATGAATAACAGAAACCTTCGAAAGGGTGTGCTCCACCTTGTTTTGTGTTACTACTGCAAATAAATACAGATGGAAGTTAGTGCTTTTAGGAATGACTTCCAAACATGGCATCTGTCAGACACTCAGAGAATTGTAGTTAACAATCATTTTTTCAAGGTATTCAGGGGCATCTCCCATTCCATCTCTTCTCAGTCTCTGTAGATATGACCTGATATAGAACTGCGTACTACTTTGGCTTTAGGTTCTTTGCTTTGCATAAAAGATGAGTTATGCAGCATGGAGTTATAAAATTAATCTTCTCTTTCTATTTCTAAAATAAGGTTACCTGTAAAAGTGTGAATTCTCTTACCACTCCAAGCAACACTAGGCAGAGGGCATTTCACAGCTGGCACATGTCTATTGAGGCCTTTGTTGTGTTCATGTGCATTGAAAACGCCTTTGGGAGGAGATGATTCCACTAGAATCTTAAATAGCTTAGATTAGTTCTATAACCAGAGAGTTTGTGGTTAATCAATTCTGACATTGCAGGTGTCTCTGGGAAAAGGCAGAATTACAGGAACACATGAGGCAGTGTGGCTTAGTGATAGGGCCTGGAGTGCCAGGAAACCCCTCGGTTCTATTCCAGCACTGACCTACAGTGTGACATTGGGCAAATCACTTTGCTTTAGGGTTGCCAACTGTCTAATTGCACAAACCCAAACACCGGGGATGAACCTGGGGTATGGGTTGGAGTGCAGGAGAGGGTGCGGGCTCTGGGATGGGGTTTAGGTGTGGGAGGGGGCTCAGGGCTGGGGCAGGGGGTTGGCATGTTGGAGGGGGTGGTGGGTGCAGCTCACAGAAGTGACCGGCTCCTAGGTTCAGGGGCGGCCAGGCAGCTCTGTGCACTGCCCCTGCCTGCAGGCACTGCCCCCGCAGCTCCCATTGGCCACATTTTCCAGCCAATGGGAGCTGTGGAATCGGCACTTGCAGCGGGGGCAGCGTAGAGAGATCCCCTGGTCACCCCTGTGTCTAGGAGCCAGACATGCTAATCACTTCTGGGAGCCACGATGAGCCAGGCCAAGTAAGGAGCCTGCCTTAGCCCTGCTGTGGCACTGACCGAACTTTTAGCAGCATATTAAAATCTCCCAGATTGGTTTCAGTAGCCACCAGGAGATTGATTCTGATTCCGGGACACTCCCAGCCAGTCCAGGAGGGTTGGCAACCCTCACCACACAGAACCTTCACTTCTTTGAGTCTATTTTTCCTCCTATTCTTTGTCTGTCTGTCTTATCGCTAGCTTTTAAGCTGATTAGGACAGGTATTGACTCTGGATATGTATTTGTAGAGTTCCTAGCACAAGAGGGTCTCAAATCTCAGATGGGTCTACCATAATATAAACAATAATAAGAATGAAGAAATTTACACGACGAATATTACAAAGAAAGGCGTCACACCCAATGGCTTTGTTTTACAAACCTGAAGTTGAATCAGACAACACAAAAAACAAGAGCGGAATATGGATGCTCTAATAAAAAAGTGGTCCTCAATTCCCGTAGAAACAGACTTTAAAGTATTTTGAAACTTTTCAGTAGCTAAACTTTTTCTTTGTCTTAGAAATCAATACTACTTTTGCTTGTTTTATTTAGTTTTCCCTAGCTACCTCAGTATTCCTCACTGCAAAACACTGTGCTCTACTGATCACCTGGAGATAGTCATGTGCCTCAGAAAAATAATTTCCAATAAACTGTTCCTTCTCCTGCCACGTCTAATTTATTTTTTTATGCTTTGTTTCAGTGAGTTTCTTGGGCAGTAACCTTTTTACTACCTTTATGCTACTATTATTGAATATCAATACTGCAATGTATTTCACAGCCACCAGAATGGTTCAAAGATGAAGTGGAAACAGTTCAATAACAGCAAAGATTTTTCAATTATGTATTATAAGGATTAGGACAGTCAGGGAAAAAGGAATAAAGGCTGTGAAGTTCCAGGTTTCTTTCCAAGCAAAATTTCTCAGAGGAGAGGTGTGTGTGTGTGCGGGGGGCGGGAATTACATTGCAGCTAAAAATGAAAACTGCAAAATAAAATACAGAGGTGAAAATTGGGTATTAACTTTGAAAGATGATTTTGTATTTTCCCAGATAGAGATTTTGGAACTTGATCACAAACCATAACACTGACGAGAAGAGAAGAAGTTAAGGGACTGAGAATACAGAGGTGGCGCTTCTTAATGAGAGATCTTAATTTTGGCTGTGGGGCTTTGGAACATTATGATATTCAAGTACTGTGTGTATTGTGCTCTGTGGCAGCTTGTCTATGTTAACTCCCCTCTCCCAATAAGCTTACATATACTGTTTACTCCTTTGTATCAAACATCCGAGAATGAACTGCAACATTAGCACAGATTCCTGATATGCTTAGGGTCTCCTTGAAGCCAATGTTATATTTTATTCATAAAATACAAATGTTTATTTTATTTCTTCCAACTTACAAAACACAAAGCAGCCATCTGTTGCACTGAGCACCTGTGTAATGCATTAGCACACATTCTCAAAATAGAAATTTAAATGTCTCTTACAGCAGGTTGTGTGAAGCTAAACCTCAATCTTGCAAGTTACCTAAGCACAAGTGTAACTTTAAACAAGTGAGTAGTCCCAGCGAAGACAATGGGAATACTCACATTCTCAAGGGTAAGCCTGTGCTGAAGTGCTTTGCTGGCTTGGGACATTAGTGCTCATGAAACTGTTGGGCTGAAGCTCCCCCCTCCCGCCCCAAACCGAAGACCTGAGCAGTGAGAGTACAAGCACACAGTGTCACACTGTTGTGTATTAATGGTCATCCGAAGGAAAGAGGCTAGTTCATTCCTTAGGCTCATTCAGTAACAGGTCTTGCTGCTGAAATTACCAATGAAACTGCTAACTGGGCTGGTGTATTTTATGTTTTGGAAACTCACCCACTGTGAACTGAAAGGAGGCCACCAAACTCCTTTCATGCGAGAACATCAAGAAGCGATCAGATGGTAGCAACTTTCCATCACATTTGGGCTGCATTTTTCAAACTGGGAGTTTGAAAGACGGTATCTAATTAATATTTGCAAGAGCCACCTTGTTTGTCAAATTTTCTATTCGCCATATAAACCTGAGAGAGACCAGTGAAGTTATTCAATAACCTGTTTAGTAGAAATTAGATCATAACATAATCTCAACAGAAGAACTCATAGGACTGTCCCTGACCCCTGCTGCTTGCCAAACCCCCACCCTCCACCCCAGAAAGCTTGGTTCAAAGATGGTTTGTGTCATAGATTGCAGGCCCATTATTATCAATGCAGTGTTGAAGTGGAACAAGTTGGGCCCAATTTTAGCTCATTGGGCCAAGAAGCCAGATCTGGCATAATATCTCTTAGTCTTATGGTGCAAAAGGAACACAGCATCTGTTGCACTCTTTCCAAAGGAGCCAGCCGCCTGTCCTCTCCCATGTGATGTCAATTCCGCTGGCCAGTACAAAGCGGAGAGGGGCCATGTCCCTACCCCTCTGTGCCCTACTTTGAGAAGTTAGCACCAATGGATCAGGTACAAGGTCACTGACTCTGGCTCAGCTGTGGGCAGGGGTGCAAATGGGCAGTGGGACCCTTGAACTTTTGTCTTCCTTGGAACTCTCATACCCTGGCTGGGCACAATCTTGCCCTCACCATATAGCACATCTTGCAGAACTATGACCCCGAATCAGCAAAGCACTTGCATCTGATGAAGCGGGCATTCACCCACGGAAGCTTATGCTCCAATACTTCTATTAGTCTGAAAGGTGCCACAGGACCCTCTGTTGCTTTTTAAGTGTGTGAGTCACTTTAAGTAAGTCTCATTGGCTTCAACTGGATTACTCACTTGCTTACAGTTAAGTGCTTTGCTAAATAGATGCATCAATTAGTGCCCTCATGTCGGACATATGATGTTCTGCCAGCTTCGGGCAAATCATCTTAACTTAATTCAATATGGGAGCTTTACTTTTTTCTTTTCAAGATAGGTCCCATCATTATTGAGTTTCCTGGCAATTTTCACAGCCTGAATGTGGGCAAAGTATTGAGGTTTGTCTGCAAATGCATAAAGCAGGTTTTTTCAAAAAGTGTATTTAATTACTTGTTTTGAAAAAAAAAATTTAAATTGCAGAACAAGCAGAAACGGGATTAAAAATAGTAGGCTGCATTCTGCCCTGGTTTACACTAGTGTAAGTCTGATATATTTCCACTGACTTTCAGCTGAACTTGGCCCAGGTGATGGGCAATGTTAACAGACAATACAGGTTTTGAATTCTTAAAATACAAAATACTTCTGCTGAATGCTCAGATCTATCAGACCTATTACCTTTATGATCACTTAATGATGATAATAAGAGATTGGAATCAGCAGTTTGGATCATAAAACCTACTGTATACAGTTTTTTACCAAGCAGTAAGTACTGACATAATGGTAATTTATCCATCAGATAAAGACTGTCTTGGGTAAGTATTAAAGGCCTCAAGGTGAAGAAGGATGTGAAATTGCACATTCCTAAAGGCATCATTATGGAAATGAGACATATCTATAGGTCTCTTGGGTTGAAGTGAACGGGAGTCTGGTGCCTTTAGCATGAAGAAAGGAAAAGAATTAGCAGGCTTAGTATTGTTGTTGTTGTTTACATGAGAGTTCTTTTCACCTGTGAAATAAAGACTGATAATGCTCATCACAATAAATTATCTCCACACATCTCCAGAGACCCACTCCCTCATACCCAGAATTCTAGCAGGGCTGATACCATTGCAGCGCAAACTGAACCAGGGCTGGATTAACTTTTTATGGGCCCGGCACCAAGCATATTTGTGGGCCCCAATAGGGGTGTGAGGAGGTTGGTCCCCAGAGCAAGGGGCCAGCCAGGGGCATTGGGGCATAGCATGGTGGGGCTGGCCCTGCTCCACCCAGCCCAATGCAAGGGCACTGTATACAAACCGGCAGTTGCCAGACGCACCCTGACCCACCCAGCCCTGTGCTGCCAGCATGCCCCTTCCCCTCGGGGACGGGCCCATGCCGTGCCACACAACCCCTGACTCCCTGTGCCCAGCAGCCCCCCACACAGACCCTCTACCACAAATGAACAGCAGCCTGCACACCGCCACCCCTGCCCAGCACCCCCCCACACAGCTGCACCACTACTGCCCAATGCACTTCCCCACAGCCCACCACCACAACTACACAGCACCCCACTCAGACCCCCCACTGCCCAGCATCCCAACACACAGGCCTCCCCCACCACCCCACAACAGCCCTCCCCACTGTCCAGCATCCCCCACACATCTCCAGAGACCCACTCCCTCATACCCTGCCCCCTAGCCACACTCACTGGCCCTGCTGGAAGATGACAGCGTCTGCCAGGCTGGGGCCACTCCAGTGCCAGGGCGGGGAATCACTCCGGCCTCTGGGGAGTGGCACGATTAGCCAGGCTAGGGTCTGCCCCCGCCGTGGCCAAACTCCCTCAGGACCCACTTGCCTGGAGATAGGATGACCATATATCCCCTTTCGGCCGGGACAGTTCCCTTTTTAAGTTCTGTCCTGGCCATCCTAACTTTTTTTGATAAAACCGAACATTTATCCCGTTTGCTCTTGCCAACTGTTTAGCAAGAGCAAACGAACAAATGCCCAGTTTACCAAAAAAGTCCAGTGCACCCCCCAGCAGGGTGTGGAGGAACATGTGTGTGTGGGGGGGTGACACAAGGTGTCAGGCAGCAGGGCTTGGGGGGTCAGCCCCAGCCCCAGATAGAATGGAGCTGGAGGGGTTAGCCCCTGGCAGCAGTGTGAGGAGGGTGTTAGCCCAAGCTCCTGGCAGTGGTGTTGGGAGCTGGGGCGGGGAAGGGGTCAGCCCCAGTCCTGGCAGTGCTTGGGCTGCACTCCACGGCCCCACCAGCTCTTCTCCGCCCCCCGCCTCTGCCCCCTGCCAAGCTCAGGGGGTGGGAGGATCAGCCCCTGGCTGCGGTGTGGGGAGCTGTGGGGGAGGGGTCAGACCCTGGCCACAGCATCGGGGGGGAGGAGGGGTTGGGGAGAGGGGGAGTCAGCCCCTGGCCGCAGCACAGGTTGCTCGGGGAGGGGAGGAGGAGTCAGACCCTGGCAGCGCAGAGCTGGGGGCAGGGTCAGCAGCCCCAGCTAGGCGGCACAGGGCTCCAGCTTTCTCAGCCCCAGCTGTGGCCAGGGGGCAGAGGCGGGGGGCGGAGAAGAGCTGGTGGGGCCATGGAGTGCAGCCCAAGCAGAGGGGGCCGGGCCAGGGCCCCTTTGGAGCCTGAGCTTGGCGCCATGGCACCAGTGGCGCCATTGTAAACACTGTACTGAACTTGAAATTGGTATTATAGTGATGTGACATCTTACTGCTGCTACTATTCTCCGTCTCACTATGTTCAGGAGCAGCAGCAACTGGGCAAACCCTCAAGTTTCAATGTCCACATTCAGTTTGGATAAGCTCATGGAGAACACAGGGAGAGAGGTTCAGGAGGGAAACTTTCCAAGAAAGTATGTAACAGACAAACAAAAGACTGGATAAGATTTTTATCAAACTGGTGAGTGCACTACCCAATTTTCCGTTATGTGAACTATCATACAATCTTGGAACTGTATAAACAGGTTGGAAAGCTCATGGGACCAGGATGATTTTCTATTCCTATAATTCCTGCTCTCAGATGGATTGGTCTAACATTCCCTAAGTGTATTGACAGCACTTCTGCCTCCAGGCCCAACTGGAATCTAGACATTAAAAAATGCACAAACTGAAAACACTGAAGAGGTAAGTGAGCCAAAATATTATAACTCCAAATTGGGGGTTAGACTAGATGGCTGGAGAAGAGGAAGAGGTTTTAACTGAATTCCTCCATCCTATGAAAAAGATACGATCGCTAATTCTTTCTGAGTTTCTTGCCTTTTTTTTTTTTAAGTTATCAGCCATTTGGGAGAGAAAATGTCAATACAGTCACAACCACCAATTTTAGAGGATTAATAAAAGCTGTTTTAAAGCTACCTTGGCACCATTCACTCCACAATAACTTCATTACCTGCAAAATCTTATTGTGCTCTAGAAGTTAAATAATTTCATATTATGCAGATTTATTTTCTCTCCAGTTTTAATAGCAAGTTAGGGTTCCAGGATTTTCCCTATGAAGAGAATTATACATGCTGACTAGGTATAAATTGTGTTCCTTTATTATTGAATGTGATTTAATAAAATACTATTACTTTCCTAATTGAGTTTACTCTTGACTTGGCTGAAAATATACACTGTAATAAACTCAAGGATCTGAAACACCCACACCGAAGGCAACAAAGAATAGGTGCAAGTGTAGTGGCCAATCAGGTGCAAGTGCAAGTGTAGTGGCCAATCAGGTCGGTGAATTCAAATTCATGGAGCAGTCGTGCCAGATTATGGTGGGTCCTATCCAGGCCACCACAAAGGGTGCATTTGGGAGTGAGGAAAGGTATTGCCCCATCAAGAGGTGGAACAGCCACTGGGTAACTGCATCCCTGAGGCTGTAACTTCAGCATAGCTCTTCTGCCTCTCTGCTGCAATGGGGGAGGGGGAGAAGCAAGGATCCTTATCCATTTTTACACCCTCCCAGAGATGTCCAGCATTAGCATGGTTATCGGATTTGTGTGCTAGGGTAAGGATGTGAGTGCATACTGCTGTCCTGCAAAAATCAGATTTTAGTTTGTGCTATATTTTTCAACAATATGGCACATTCTTGAGGCTGGATTTTCAAAAAGATATGCATATAATTGCCCACCTAACAGTGCATGCAAATTGGCTAATTGTGAACACTAATATGCCTAATTAGTTATTTGTGTTCAAAATTGTCCAGTATATGTCTGCAGCTGTAAGTGCTCCTACAAGATGGATGTGCAACTGTGCAAGCCTTATGTGAAAATCTACTTCTGTGGCCAT
Organism: Malaclemys terrapin pileata; assembly: GCF_027887155.1. Lineage (NCBI taxonomy): Eukaryota > Metazoa > Chordata > Testudines > Emydidae > Malaclemys > Malaclemys terrapin. The sequence goes on along the minus strand of NC_071516.1, from coordinate 13,640,499 downwards.
AACGTGTGTATATATATTGCTTTCCAAGTCTGAACTAATCATCACCGATACAAATTGGAATCACTTCACCATTATGTGGTTAAGAAGTCTTTAAAAGTGGCCACAAAGTTAAATTTAATAGTCAATTTAGTGTAGCGAGTGTGATAAAGTCAGGTGTGACAATTCTGTAAAGTGGTTGAAGGCAGGTATTTCAATCATAGAATGGTAACAAGCCCTTTTTCCAACAAAGTGAAAAAAGGTCACCTCAGGTTAATTATGGACACTGGAGTCCAGTTAAGGGCAGCCTCCTGTGACCTTTAAAAACCTCTTCAAGTAGGAGACAGGGGAGAGGAGAAACTAGCTGCAGATGGGTTGTGTGCAGCAAAGGGAAAAGGCCCCTCCTAGGGAAACAGCTGTTTTCTCTCTAGAAGGGAAATCTTGTGGTTACTTCTGTTTGGGAAGAGGGGCCTCGGTTCCAGGGTAGCTGGGCCCAGATGGTGACTGGTAGCCAGCATAAGAAGAGGCAATGGAAGTTAGGAAATGTATTTTTTGTTTGTTTAAAGAAAGCCTGTAAATATTGTAAATAAACCAACATTAAGAATAAAACCTCTGGAGTAGGACTGATTTCCAGGCCAGCCAACTCCAAAGGGAGAATGCTGGGCCCCAAGCTCTGTCATCACACAAGATTGAAAGTTTTTTTAAAATTTATTTTTAAATACTTTCATTCCACACAGGAGAGGAGCAGGAGAGCAAGCTTGACCTTACTGCTGTCCCTGAATCCTGCTCCAGCCTCCATAGCCCACTCAGTTCTTTGTCAAACATATGTGACTACCGAGAATGACAGCAAGTGTAATGGTGGTTTCCGTGATCTCTGCAACCATCCATCATGAACTGGATTGGCATCACCAATTCATTTCACCTGCTCTGATGAGCAGTGGCAGATGGAAACTAAAACTCCATGGCCATTAATATCCTGGGCCATATTCAAGCCACTAACCACAAAGAGAAAGGAAGCATATGCCATTTCAATCCTGAGCAATCCAGTCCCTGGCACAAAACAGTGCTGCTCAGCTTTCCTTATCGCTGGTAGTGGGATTTTCCATAATAAATATTGTACACCTCTATCATGTGTAAAAAGTAGAGAAAGCTACAAGAGGGTTCTATTTTATCCCATTTCGGGCTCCCATATGAGGCCCTCATTATATTTTCTTCCTTCAATAATTTGAAAGCAACTAAAAGCCTGCATTATACATCCACATCATTGTTTTAATTATTATTTTTGAAAGTTAATCCATTCTAGTGTCAAGCGGAAATGGCATATGTCCCTAATTAAGGATGGATATGTAGGCAACGGATGGATAGCCACTTGGAGATTCCTGGCTAGGATGAGCACTATCAAAGCACACTTGATAAAGATATATAGTTTCCTGGACACTTTCTTCAAAGACCATCTGTTTCAGTGGCATTAGGCCCACTCATAATTTAGCTGGCTATTTCCTTAGAGGATAAATATCAGTAATTGTGATTTATATGTAAAGCCTGTATAATATTGTAAGTGGCCTGTTTTTCTGTAGGAAGTCTGCCTTCGTGAGATCCCACTCATTGGCACTCATGTCCAGAAATTATACTTGGGGGAACAGCAGAAGATAGAATTTGAAATCACAAAGGCCAACTGGACAAGGTCACAAAATGTGTAGTGGAAAACTTCTGCCTGCATGTAACTGGCTTAAACATCAAGGTAAGAATCTGACAACACAGAATGGCAAAATTCAATGTGGATACTCTGAGTGCTATGTACAAGTTATAAGTTTGCCCTAACTGAATGGGCATGACCTCCAAAGCTTCATTAGGGTTTACACTACCCTCTCTTAAGGCAATTAAGGAAATCCTCACATGCTCGTTCCTCCTGGAAAAAAAAGGAACTGACTCTGCAGACACAATTTATATTAGTTAAGAGAACAGATGATAGATCATCATTCACACCAGTCAGGTTATTAAACTGAAATAGATTAATATGGATGTATATGACCTAATCTAGAGATCACTGTCCTATGTTGTAACTTCACTCAATCTAGCCCTGAAGTCCTGCCCAAACTTGCCCCAAAATGGTTTGCAATAGTGGAGTATTTCTCTACTCTTTCAACTTACTGACCCCTTATTCAAAATCAAAAACATTTATAACTCCCTTTACATTTACTATAAACCTAAACATAAAAATGTATCATTGATAATACTGATACGCCTATATAATTTATTTGTGGATGTGTGTTCAAGAGGTTGACCGAAAATACTTGATCTTAAAGGGACAGAGTGTGCGGGAGGTGGGGAGAGCAACTTTTTCTTTGTTTTAGATTGTAACAAAATTTTCAATGCCTCATGACACTCCTGATGACCTTTTATGAGCCCTCTGGACATTGTGACCCATTAGCTGAGAAACACTCGCATAGCTCAAATGTAGTTTTGAAATGTAGTTTCATGCATCCGAAGAAGTGAGGTTTTTACTCACGAAAGCTTATGCCCAAATAAATCTGTTAGTCTTTAAGGTGCCACCAGACTCTTTGTTGTTTTAAAAAACATAGTAATCCAGATCATTGGCCCCACTATAGCCCCTTTGTGCCAGTCCACAGAGAGATCTTATAGCCAGATTCACCAGCTTTGACAGCTCCCCTAGTATAGAGGGATTGCCGGGTGGCATAGGGCCAACACAGCAGCTGCATGATACACTTCATTTGGTCCTTGCTGTAGGAGAAATAGTAGCATCACTGGCTCCAGTGATCACTGGCTGCTGAAATGACTGATTCGGAACATAGGCAGCTGAATATAAATTAGAGCCACTCTAAGGCTGCTCTGAATTGTGCATGGGCCTGAAGTGGCTCCAGTATCAGGCAGCTACAAAGAATGTTAACTTCCCCCCCACAGCCCTATCCAATCCTGTCCTGAGCTTGGCTTGGTCAAATATGTCCCCTCGTATAATAATGGAAAATATAAATTAATACAACCTCTCTGCTAGAGCTTGAGGAAGTGGGCATATCTCAGTCCTTACTCTATTTTAAACTGAACTATATCAGAAAAATTAAAAGGAGAGAACATGATAGAACATATATGGAATTGTATTTCACAAACGGTCCTTTGTGTGAGTAAATATCCAATTTGCAAGTGCAATAGCGATAGTTGTATGTGCTAATCAGGCAGGCAATTGCATACGCATTTGTGCACTGCTGACATTAAAAAAAGAATGTTAAGTGTTTCTTTTATATAAGTGTGTGTGTGTGTGTGTGTGTGTGTGTGTGTGTGTGTGTGTGAAAACACTCCAAGGTTAAAAAAAAATCATACACAGAGACCCACAAAATGTCTATAATATCTAAGTGTTCATATTCTGTCAAGAAAAATAAAAGGAAATAAAAATCAAAGGAATAGATTGACAGCAAGCTGTTCACCAGAGATTCCTACTGCAGCTAGCAGGCCTCTCTAGACTCCCTGAAAACTCATGAACAGACTGTCATTTCCCAATTAAGCTCTCAGTGCAAAACAAGCCTAGAAGCCACCAGGATATTTCTACATGGAGATTTTTGTTTGTTTCATTGTTTTTAAATGATGACCCAGTGGCATGTAAGGCAGCTTTTTATAAGTCTGTGGGCAGGTCTACACTACGGCAGTGATCCATGCTCTGAGATCAATCCACCGGTGGTCGATTTATCAGGTCTAGTTAAGACCCGCCAAATTGACTGCAGATCGCTCTTCAGTCGACCCCTGTACTGTATCCCCAATAAGAAAAATAAGGTAAGTTGACAGGAGATTTTCTCCCATCGACCCCCCACAGTGTAGACCCCGCGGTAACTTGTCCTAAGGTATGTCGACTCCAACTACGTTATTCACGTAGCTGGAGTTGTGTAGCATAGGTTGATTTACTGCAGTAGTGTAGACATAGTCTGTGACAAAAAACAGTCGGGTTATGTGCTTAATCCTGGCTCTTGAAGTGGGATAGAGTCACCTCTAGATTCTCTGGCTGATGCCAGGACAGCTCCATATTTGGAGATTCCATTCTTTGGGCAGTTCAGCTGATGTTTCCACCATCAACCTCTTGAGGGTACCTGTAGCTTACTATGGGGGCTCCACAGCTGGGACAGACCGCTGAGGAGAGTAAGTGAATGAGTGGATCCTACCACCACCCTGACCACACTATGATCCCAGTTTATGCCATCCCGAGTTTCTTCTGTGCCATCCTGTTTGTCTGCCCCCCAGTGGAGAGGAAGGATAGTCTTGTGATTAAAGCAGTGGATTGGAGCTCAAGAAACATGACTTCAATTTCCCACTTAGCACAGATGTCCTCTGTGACCCTGAGCAAGCTATTTCATTTCCTTGTGTCTCAATGTCCTATCTGTAAAATGAGACTAATTAATCCTTCTTCTCGCCCATCTTTTGTGTGTTATCTATGTAAGCTCTTTTGGGGCAGGACTGATTTTCACTATATGCATAGAAAGTGGTGAGCAAATGGGACCCCAAACACAGCTGGGGTTTCTTGATGCTACAACTATATAAATAGATTGGGCATAATTTGGGGTATTTTTTTATAATTTCAAAAGATAATATCCATGTTAATTTTTAAGTTTCTACCCTCCCCCCCCAAATATTTATATATTTACATTTTCACAGTTGCGGGAAGTTATGGGGTGTCAATAATTATTTAATGACAGTTGACATTCAGATTCAAAAAGTTAAATCTTTATAACCATTAAAACACAAATTGTCAGCATCAAATATCAAAATATGCAAAGTAAATATCCATAAATAAAACTCAATAAGTTCTCAAGCAGCATGTAATACTTTGCAATCTGTAAATTTAGCTGATCATCAATGGAAACATTCTTCACTGCTTTTTGTGTGTATGGTGAAATGGAACAACCCATCCAAATACCCCAGGAGAACCTGCTTCAATACAGATCATTAAAAGCTCACTGACAGCATACCCCTAGTCATCACCTACCACACTAGAACCTATATGGAGTATCCTCAAACAATTACACCACATACTTGAGAGGTCACATCCTGAAGCAAATCTTTCACAAACGCACTCTTCTGATCTTCAAACAACCCACCACCCATTCCAAGCTAATGATCCAAGCTCCCCACAGCCCAGGACACACCAACTCAAAGTGGCACCAGACCCTGCCAGAACAACAGATACAAAACCTGCCGATAAATCTCCACTGCTACAATGATCAATGCTCCCCACAACACATCACAACTCCTCCCAACACACCAAGATCCATGGGCCCTACACATGGCTATCGCAGCATGTAGTGTACCTCATCCTGTGCATCAAATGTCCCAACAACAGCTATGCAGGTGAAATCAGATGATCACTACATTTTTGAATGAACCCAGAAAAATGATAACAGACAAAAACACCCTATCACCCATGGACAAACACTTTTCACAAAGAGATCACTCCATATCTGATATCTCAGTCCTCATCCTCAAAGGAAAGCTTCATAACTCCTTCAGAAGATGAGCCTGGGAACTGAACTTAAATTCATAACTCTACTGGAGACTAAAAATCATGGTCTTAACAGAGACACTGGTTTTACGGCTCATGACAACGATTTGTAACACACCCTAGTTCCTTGCTAACTCTTAATTGATCACGTCATTTTAAATGGTCTCTTACCCCTTATGCTCAACAATTTGTTTCACCTTGTATTTAGCTTAGATACTCTAGCGACATTCTCCAGACTCAAGAGAGCTCTGTGAAGCTTGAACGCTTTTCCCTTCCACCAACAGAAGTTGGTTCACTAAAAGATATTACCTGACCTACCTTGTCTCTCTCAAATCCTGAGACCAACACGGCTACAACAACACTGCACACAAACAGTAAAATTGATGTTTACCAACATGTACTGATAAAAATCTAATCCTTCCAAGCTTAAATATAAATAATGAACAATAGACTGTGCATCACTGGGGTCTCTTTGTCTGGCCCACTGATTTTAATGAACCTCTTAAGGCTCCCAGTTTGGATATTTTTCAGATCCTCTACACATTCTCAATTTCCCAAAACATTCCCCTTCCCATGGGATTTTTTTCATCTAGTTCTCCTGTTACCTTCAGAGCAGGCTGTTATATGCCTACATTTACTTGGGCTTCTGCAGAGGGAGGAGCTTGCTAGGGATTCAGGTCTGTAGGAGAGTGGAGAGCTTTGTGGGGTTGGTTTGGTTCTATTATTTTTTGTAACTTTCGTAATGGCACTTGGGGCACTTCTTTTAAACTCTTATCATTCAAAGTCAACCTATGAAGGTTTTTGCTTTTGGAGTTTAGCAGATTGCACTGAATGGCATGAATTTACACAGAAATATCCAGAGAAGAGTGAATACCACTACATGTACCACATCATCGTCTATGCAAGATTTGAAACCCAGGGATTTGCTAGCTTCCCCCCGCCCCCCCCCCCCCAGCATATTTTGAAGTGGGATCTCCCTGAATATTCAGAAAGAAAATGCAATAAAGAAATCATCACACTGGTTCCCAGTCAACAATTTTAGGCTTATTGGGGTGAAATTATGGATAAAAATGAAAGGAAAGCATTGACTTCAATTAACTGTTCCTCTTAAAGCACTTAAATATTCCATGTATATGCATAATATAGGATATGAATGATGGAAGATTAATAGCTCAGTTTAAAGGTGCACATAAAGACCTTTTATTTCACCAATCCAATGTGAATAATTTCCACCTGACCTGCAGAACTAGAATTAATTTGCATACTGGACACCATCAAATTAGGCCTGAATAGAGACTGGGAATGGATGGGTCCCTACAAAAACTAATTTTCCTCTGCTGATACTCACACCTTCCTGTCACCTGTTTGAAATGGGCCACCTTGATTGCATTGGCCTCATTAGCGCTACAAAAGAGATTTTCCCTTGGTATTCACCCCTTCTTGGCAACTGTTGAGAATAGGCCACTTCCACCTTAATTGAATTGGCTCGTTAGCACTGACCTCCCACTTCGTAAGGCAACTCCCATCTTTTCATGTGCTGTGTATTTTTACCTGCCTACTGTATTTTCCACTCCATGCATCTGATGAAGTGGGTTTTAGCCCACAAAAGCTTATGCCCAAATAACTATGTTAGACTCTAAGGTGCCACAAGGACTCCTCTTTGTTTTCACCTGACCTAAGTCCATTTAGAGGGAAAGTGTGAAGCTTATCAGATTGTTTTATGTGATGAACTGTTTTTTGCTGTTAAACCAGATTAGAGGCTGAACAGCAGTATGTTGTAGAACTATTTGTAAAGTTGTATTTTATTATATTATTTAATATTTATATCATAGCACTGCCCAGAAACCCTGTTCAGGGTACTAACAGATATGAAGACAGGCTTTCTGCCCCAAAGAGTTTAAATTCTAAGGGATATTCTGTGCTCTTGCATCTAGTGCATTTGTACTGCTCCTTACATTCTTGTGTGCATGTGGACACATGGTCAGGCCACAATCTGCCCCTTAGAAATTAGGTTAGCCAGTTGGCTTACAATTTCAGTAGCCTAGGAATGAAACAATGATCTGAAACACAGGATGAGAGTGAACTGATTTTTCTGTTACGCACCAGTGAGATAGCACAGAATGTGTAGTGCTGAATGTGGAAGCAAGATCTATAATGAACTTCCACTTCAAGGGAATTGTAATTTAGTGTAAATACCAGATTGTTAAAGTAAAAGAGCTGTTGGCAAGAATTAATTCTGAAGTGGGTTGCAACAAGTATTTTAGTTTTTTTTTTCTTCATTCCCTAGAGTATTTTGTCTCTTTCAACATTTAAAATATTTGTATTTTGCAAAACTAAAAGGAGGGAATGTGAGTTTTTTTAATCTTATTCCTACTGTTTGGCAAATCTGGATGGCATTTCAACAGCACTTTATTATTCAAACATTTTAGAAAACATTGGGCCTGTAGGGAATTATTGAAGCAATGTAGGTGAAGTTTTATAATGATGTACTGGGCTTGATTTAGCACCACCACCATTCCCGGCTCCCCTAAAAAGTTGATTTTAAAGAACAAGCTTTAGGCTATGAAAATGTGCATTTCTTTTAGCTAAGATCTCATAACATTTGTGGAATATGAAACTCTCTACTGCCACTACAAGCTTTGTTTTAGTAGCACTATAGAGCAGAATGTTTACTTTAAACCCTAAATTGAGCACAGAGCCTGCAATAAAAATATTTTAAAACACTGTAGCAGTAAACAAAGCAACAGAAGAACAGACCCTGGAAACATATTGTCTTTTTATCACTAAATCAAATTCACTACCAAGAACGTTCTTAAAAGATAAAGCATTTTCAAAATACTCCTGGTTCCCTTTTGAACATTTTTAATATTAGAATAAAGAGTAGGGAGCGGGGAAAGCCTCATGGATGGGATGCAGCTTCAGCAGCTGGTGTTGTATCTTCCAAATAATGTACAAAAACCCTCTACAGAAATCGAGAGAGCAATTTTTTTAAATGGCAGTTTGGCAAGATACAATCACTTTTGTAGGCATTTGCAATTTTTTTTGTTCCTTTCCAAATTTCCTTTCCTCTACTATATGAATTTCTGCCCTGGTTTATCCTATATGTAGGTCATATTTTAGAATAATAAGAATTAAAATAGCATGGCACCACTTTTAATTTAAATTGCATAACGGTGCAGTGCAACTCTGCCATATAGAATTAGGATACACATTGGCTTGATTGGTCATTACACAAGAAGGAGAGAGGCTATGGCTTCAAATTTTGATTAAAAAGGTGTAGGTTATTTCCAGGAAATCTTTTACAAGTATCAGATGTTACCTCTATTGCTGAATCAGTCACACATAAATTATAGAACTACCAAATTAACAGTGAAAGTAATCAGTCAGGTAGTTCTAAGTGTGCTTGGCGTTTAGACTTAATAGTGACAGGTTTCTCCCTTAATAATAGGAATAATTATAATATGGTACTTTTCAGCCATAAGTCTCAAAGCTCTATGCAAAGTGAAGAAGCATTATGAGCCCCAATTTACAAGTGGGTAAACTGAGGTATAATGAGGTTAAGGGCCAGATTTTCAAAGGAATTTAGGAGCTTAACGATTCGGGTAGGTGCCTAGTGAGATGCCTAGGTAGGTTAGTTGCCTAATGCTGATGGATTTTAATTGGAGTTAAGTTCCCAACCTGCTGAGGGCCTTTTGAAACTCCCACTAGGTACCTACCTCAATCATTAAGCACCTAATATCTTTGAAAATCTGGTTCTAAGTGACTTGCCATAGAGCTACTTTGCAACCTTGGGTAAAACAGGAATAGAACTCAAATCACCTGGCTCCTAGCATGACTCTCTAACCACTAAACTGTGCAAAGTCTTAATTGCTCGAGAAACACAATAAACATGCTTAATTGCATGCCTAATTTATATGCATAGCTACCACAATTGCATATGCACATCAAGTGGTGTGACTAAGGGCACAAATTAATCTAAATGGCTATTAACTAATTTATTCACAGATAAATAAGTAATACACTCTAATCTCCAGGATGTAAAGCATTTAATTGTTACATATTCTGTGTTACAGAGAGTAAGGGGAGACTTTTTTTCTCTATTGCCAAGCTATATGCGCCATTTTTTTCAAAAGTGAGGTAGGTTCTTTCTTTAAAATAATTAAATAATATTTTAACTGGGAGAAACCACTGAGAACAACTTTAATTTAAAATGGTGACCTAGCCCAGGTAACTTCCATATGTATATATGTCATCCTGGTGTCATAGTTTTATCCTCTACTCCCCATCCTGTGGTTAGCCTGCATGAGCTCAGCTACTCAAATACTGTGGCTGGCTTTTAAAATGGCACGATAGTTATAGCGGAGAGACAAGGTGGGTGAGGCAATATCTTTTACTGAACCAACTTCTGTTGGTAAAACATATAAGCTTTGGCGCTTACACTGAGGTCTTCTTCAAATCTCGCCAATAAACAGGAAAGTTATATGATCAATAACGTCATTTGTAGTGATATAAACTATATCAGATTAAACAAGACACATATTTCCAGTATTGTGTGCCCAACTAACTGAATGTCTAACAGGCCATTTGTGGAATTACTGGAAAACCTGTCAAATTTACCTAAGACTTGATCTCCCCAATATCTATGAAATGCCTTTATACTTTCCTGTATTTTTGAATAGTGCAAATACTGATGTGTGCAATCTGCAAATCTTATTTATTTATTTACTTAATGCAATTGGCAAGTTTATATGTACTCCCCTCAACTCTATTGTGATAATGTGTGTATGCCTTTGTGTATGCATGTCTGAAAATCAGGGCTTGAGATGATTTCCATAGGTGATGGGGAGGAAACCCACTCCCCAACTAACAATATTGCCCAATTAACCCTGCTAAATGCACCTATCTTCTGAGAGACTATGGTTATACAGTTGCTAACTTAAAGGGATCCTGAACTGTTTGAATCTTGAAGGTGCTAGTACAATATAAATGTTTAATAATAATTCTGCTAGACTTGCCTACAACTAGCCATGTTCTATTGGTCCTGCCTTCTTCTGAACTATCAAGTATCCAAAGGCAGGATATTAGGGCTGGGGAACCAAAACTCTAATCTGTAGGGCAGATCCAATGTTCCTATTTGTTTTATTCCACATCCAAACTCTCTAGTCATTCACTGTAGAGCCAGAAGCGTTCCCTTTGAATTTTTTGCAGTTTCATCTCGATTAAGGATTTTTTAAAAACAATTCTGTATTGAACATAAAGTTACAAATAATATATTTGTTTGTTTGGGGGAGCAAACATTGGAAGACAATTACTAAGAGAGTAACAGAAACATCATGCCATAATGAGAATTTATGTGAATATGTTAAATAACACAAAGAAAAATATAAAAATATCTCCCTGCAGGATCCCTGATCTAATGTTGACAAACTTGGGTTCTTTTTTATTTTTTCACTATGTGCATGAGCATGATTTGGTGCCACATCACAAAAAAGTGGAAAGAAAACTCTTAAAACCAATCTTCCAGGAGAAATATTAAATTATAGAATTTTTAAAGAAAAAAGATATAAGGGAATAACAAAAATAGTCATGGATAGATATTGCCTACTAAAAAGACCATGAATATGCAAAATAATGTTTCAACTGAGATACTGATATGGATTCTGAAAATATTGTTGGTCCCTCAATGCCAATAATACCTCACTTTAGATACCTTCCCCCCTTAATATATTTATTTACCAGTAACCATAAATCTGTGGAAGAGTTAATATTTTAGCAGAATTGTCTGAGTTTAATGTTCCCAAAAGAGGCAAAGAGAGATTCCAAGTGTTTATAGAAAGAAAATGATGCACTTTAATGTTTTTAAAATAATTAAGTTATAACTATCTTATTTCATATCATACAGTTATTCTACCACTGTGTATTTTTGTTTAATAATGAGTCTTTACTCTGATTTGTTCATTTTATCAGGAGTTGAATGATGGTAGCTTTATTCACAAATACTGGGCCCAAAATTTTCAAACATGGATGCTTAAAGTTAGACACCATGGATAAAATAATGTCCCCATTGAGATGAATGGCAAAACTCCTATTATGTTCAGTAGGATTAGGATTTCATTCACTGGCTTTAATTAGCCACATATTTAATGTGTTCTCCCTCTTAGGCTTGTTTTAATCAATTAAATTAAATAGTTCATATTATTTTGCACTGTGTGCAGGTGGTTCAGAAAATAAGATGTACTGAACCCATTGGGTCAAGAGCGGGAGATGGACGTGCCAATCAGGCAAGGTGCTTTTGCCTTCAGTTCCCAATGAAAGGCTGTATCCTAGGAGTCCTATTTACCTGACTTCAGTGGGACTGCTAGTGTGAGGAAAGACAAGAGTGTATGCATTGGGCAAGGTGTTGATGGGACTCCATATAGAAGATAATATTTTACCGTAAAAACTGCATCTCAAGCTTTAAGAAGGGGAAAGTATTTTAGATCTTACTAAACAGCCACTAACCTTAATTGGTCTGAGCAGTGCAGTCAAGATTTATTTAAAAAACAAAACATAGGGTATCTTTACATCTTGCCATATTTGTTACAAGCCGGAAAGATCGTTTTGATTCTTCCTTTGCTCACGCCACATTAAATATACTTTACTTTTTTGTAGCTGATTGAAATGACTGCAGGATCTCAGTGGTTAATGTTTCAATCCTCTCTTCTCTAGCTGCATTTAGATTAGTTTCTGTAATAATTGCTGCAGACATAGACAGTTACCTAGATCCATCAATAGAGTTCCAGTTCCTGGAATTACAACACATTCACTTTATTTCCAAACACACACTGAGTAGCCATGTAGCGGGACAATGTCACAAATAATGCTATAAACCTGCAGAAAAGTAAAACCCTTTCAGTCGAAAATCTTTTAGGAAAACTAAGAAATTCAACCACTACTTAAATAGAGGTAAAATAGAAACTTGCTAAATGGGTGGTCTTCGTGGTACTGAAATATGATTCTTTCCATATGCTGAGTCCTTTGTGAGAAATGTTTTTCCATCGTTCTGCTGTGTAATAGAACATATTTTGGTATGGACCATAGACGCTGCCTTCATTAGACAAATTATTCCATTCCGGAGCACTGGAATGCTTGATATTTTTTTATTTCCATACACATGGCATAGTGTACTGAAAAGCTACTCCTTCAAAAGATTATACTCTTGCCTAGCACTGGAGTTAATCAACTTTTGTCATAAAAGTTAATGTACAATATATAATAAAAATAATGCTTAGCACTTCTATAATGTTCTTCAGCAACCGATCTCAAAGCATTTACAAAGAAGAGTATCATTATCCCCATCTTAAAGATAGGGAGAGTAGGGCACCAATAGATGAAGTGGTTTCTGCTGAGGCAGTAGCAGATAAAATGTATTGTTGCCTTGGTGGAACTGTTTTAGTCTAAACAAGACTATGTATTTCCAATGTGTATTCCATTATATTATTAGTGGTGTATAGGCCAGTGCAGATAAAATAAAAAGTGATCCAAATCTCAATCTGAACACTAGATTTTAGACTTAACTTTTTCTGATTTGCTATTTCATTTTCACCTGTTTCTGATTCCACCTGGGACTGCAGATACCATGAGAGAGGTTGTTGATGTGCTATATCTGTCAGGAAGTACTGTACCATAAACACACTCACAACTGAGCTGTTCTCAAAAGATTTCCTGTTAAGTTTTGCAGACTCAAAGATTTGAAAGAGTTCAGATCAGTTTCATATAAACAAATGCACCTGAATTTTCAGAATTTGGCATTTGCATATGTACGTGCAAAAGTTTTCTTACCACTACAGTTCCAGCACGTGTGACTGCAATTACAATAACTGGCTGGACAAATATATGAGTAAAATCTAAGCCTGGAATTTTGGGGAGTTTTATTAGAATGAAACCACTGCAAAAATTTGGAATATCACTTCATTAGTTTTCAGCTACCCAGTAAAATCCAAAATAGCTACTTTAGAAAACTCCAGAGGATGTGCTAATGTCCTGTTCTAGTTGAATAACTAAAATGAAATGATAGAAAATATAAAATGATATTTGCTATCTTTATTTATTGCTCTTTAAACTTTATTTGGTAACTTTTGTAGTTAAAGATCATAGATTAGAATTTCAAATGTATTTAGCATCATGTAATCACTTGGGACGGACCAAATATATCCCCATTAATTGCTAATATTGTCCTGAAAAGCCAGAAGTTATCACTATCATTAACTGATTTCCCTGCAAGACACCTCAATAAAGACACCTAACTTTTGCGAAGAGAAGGTAAAACCTAGACAAATTATTGGAGCCAGTTTCCAACCAGGGACCCAGTCCTGCAAAGATGAACCTGAGTAACCTCATTGAGCTCAATGGGACTAGTCATATGCATAAAGTTAAGCATATCCCAAACTCTCTGTAGGGCCTATCATAGTAGAGTGATTGATACGGGATTTACAAAATTGTAGTGAGGTTTCATCAAAAAGAATTACTACTTCTATAAGGATTGGCTCTGATTCCCATTTAAGGCAATGTGAGGAATCTCACTGAGTTCAGTAGAAGTTGGACTGGGCCTCTTAATGAAATTACACACTGGCTCTGAAGGAGGGTCAAGAAAAAATGAAATCATCTAAATATGCCTGCTAATGAAAAACGTGAGGTATAACAACTTTTCAGATTTAATTAACCCTTTATTAAATGATTCATTTGGTTTCCTTTTATTCAATTACTTTTATACGCCTTTTCTCTTGCCTTTCTTCGTGCTCTGAGTCATACAAAGGGCTAAAACTTTGCATCTTACTAGCACCACCTTCAGCAGTTTGATTCAAAGATCTTTATATAAAAGCACAGCATGTCATTTGTCTGTTATAGAAAAAATATTGGACCGGTTTCAGATTTGCACATGCAATTGAAAGTCTTCTCCGACAGTAGGTGTAACACAGCCTGCTAGGTGCTGGCTGCTCTGAAACTCAATAGAGCAAAAGAATCTGCTGAGAGAAAGATAACCAAGCGGCAATAATAGCAATAGTAACAACAACTACAAAATTCTGGAGAGAGAGTGTGTCAGTTTTAGAATCCTGGGCAGAACACTTGGGAAAAACCACTTCAGCAATAAACAGCAGCAACTAAAAAAGGATACCAAAGGTAACCTTACCAAAAGTAAGCCTGTTAATTTTTACCTATCAGCTAGCATATAGTGTAAGGTAGTATATAGGGCTGTGGGGGGGTGAGGGTGTTAATAAAAATGCATAAAATATTATTATTAAATGCAACTTTCTATATAAAATTTAGAGCAGTGGTACCCAAACTTTTCCTGTCGCACATCCCCCTCCTTACCAGTAATGGAATCTGTTCACGCGACCCCTCCCCCCACCCATTACAGCACAGTTGGCTCAGCAGAGGAGCTTGGACTGAAGGCAGAGCTGAGGGCAGAACAGGGAATGGGGGACGAGCTGGGGCTAGAGGGGAGGGTGGTCTGGGGACAGCGAGGGAATGAGGACAGAGCTGGGCTGCGGGGCGGAGCTGGAGCTAGAGCTGGAGCTGGGAGTGAAGCTAGGGTGACCAGATGTCCCGATTTTATAGGGACTGTCCCGATATTTGGGGCTTTTTCTTATATAGGCTCCTATTACCCCGCACTCTCTGTCCCGATTTTTCACACTTGCTATCTGGTCAGCCTAAGTGAAGCAGGCAGAGTGGAGCAGTGGCTGGGGTCAGAGCTGGGCTGGGGGGCAGAGAGGGGACTGGGTGGTGCTCCCTCCCAACCCCTCCCCCCGAGTTGGGATTGGTCCAGGCCCTGCCCATACCCCCTCCATCCCCAAATGTTCCTCTGTGCCCCTCTAGGGGGGCATGCCCCACAGTTGGGTGACCACTCATTGAGAGCAAATTTAAGAACTGCTGTTAGCGATTTGTTACAAACTGGCCATTTGTAGCAAAGTGCTTCTCTCAGAATTATTTAAACTATATGCAGTTATAGTTTGAATGCTCTTTAAACTTGCAATAAGGGATTTGTGTTTGTGCCTTGTTTAGGATTTTTTTAGAATAAACTGTATTAAGGATTATTAGCTACATTAGTAAAAAGATACTTTGTTTTGGAAAAGAATACTGGCTGCGTCCATTACTTTTTCGGACAGTTCTGTCCGTGTCCTTTAGTGTATTCATTAACAAACCTGGAAACTTATACCTTGGGAAGGACATCTTAAGAGGACAATAGGCAGGTCATTTGGAACACTCAAGAATCCATTTTTCAGGGTAACACTACTGCATGTATGTGCACATGTTCACAGGTGCAAATATCTCCGTGTGTAATACACTGGCAAAGTGCATCCATATCCCTTTCCAGTTGCTTGCCCAGGCAGACGTAGAGAGACACCTACTCCTGCCACCAACTAATGGATTTCCCCTTTCAGCTCAAGTTGTAGAGGCCTGTCCTATTCCTGCTAATGACCCAGCATAGGGGGTCATTACTCAAAGTTCTAATGCTACTCACCCTCTACATCTGAAAGGTAAAGCATTCTCCTTTAGCTCAATTAGTAGAAGTAGAGCAGTGCGGAGAAAA